>NW_027468657.1:11431670-11484170 GCF_046254945.1 Alosa pseudoharengus
GCCTTTTGGTTTATTGGTTTATTGCACGTTACGCCCAAACCACACCAATGAGTAACGTAGCTACTACAGACCACCCCATTTTAGATTTGCGTCGGGCGCAACAGTCATCATCCCGCCGGTAAAATAGAAACAGCGCCCAAGATCCGCCCACAAAGCGATTTGCGCAAAGTCAATTGCGCTAAAGTGCAAGATAGAGCCCTAAGTGTCATTTGGTTTTTGTCATAACAATTTAGCGTTAGAGGTAACATTTTACTTGACAGGCGATTTCATAACACATTCATAGTAGGGGTTAGAGGTTAGGATTAGGGTTAGGTGTTAGGGTTCATGTGACATGACAGTGTCATGTGTTTATAACAGTGTCATGTCACTCTTACTGTATGTCGATACTGTCAAGTAAAGTGTTAACGTTTACACTAATGTATGTATGATGCTAGATATGTTACTGAAGGTGGTAAGACAAAAACTCAGACAAATTCAGGCAAAACCTTTTTTGAGGCCTGTCTCAAACTTACAATTACAATGGAGGACCCCTTAGAACTATTTTCACTATAGCGTTATTGCATCGCTAGCGTGGAGGACCGCTTAGAACTATTTTCACTATAGCGTTATTGCATCGCTAGCGTGAAGGACCCCTTATAACTGTTTTCAGTATAGCATTATTGCATCGCTAGCGTGGAGGACCCCTTATAACTGTTTTCAGTATAGCATTATTGCATCGCTAGCGTGGAGGACCCCTTACGGTGGGTTTCCACACAGCGAAACACCTCACGATTTTCGGCCAGCGAAATTTCGCCTCGGGGGCGTGACGGCGAAACCGCTAACTGTATGTACACACCGCCACCGACTTGAGCTTCCAAAGAGTCAGGAAGTCATTCATTTTCAATGGAAGCCAGCTTCTCTCAGCTGCCAGAAGCGTCAAATCCATCGGCGTCGCGTTTTGGGCGTCTTGAGCGACTTGAGCGTCAAGCAGAAAGTTGAAAGTCAGTCAACTTTATGGTAATGAGCTATGATGCGGTTCAGCGTCCAACTACCAGCTACCAATCGAATAGACGGAAGTATTAAGATAGAACATGATGGAACGTAAAATGCTGTCACGTCAGAGCGGCCAAAGCGTCCAAAGCTTCCCTGTACTTTTTTGACAAGCGTCCTTGACAGAGCGACCAGAGCTTCTATGGAAGCTCAAGTCGGTGGCGGTGTGTACGTACAGTAACCTTTTGACTGCAGTGTCTAGCCAGTGGTGGCAAGCGAGCTAATTAGGCTAATCAGCTAATTCAAACGTTTAAGTACTTAATGAAGATATCCAGGGGTCTTTATGCCTCGACTAAGTTGATGTTGCCTATAAACAACAATTCATGTTAATAGAAACAACAAGGTTAATAAGACATAATATATTTCATACCTGTGTTGCAGCATGTAGCCTAGCTGTCTAGCTAGTTTTACAATGCAATCCAATGTCCTAAAATACTAGCATTTCGCCTGTCAGCTAGCTAAAAAGATCGAGTGCTTAAACTAACATATATAGTGGTCTATTTAGTGGTGTATGTGCTCTGACTAAGTTCGTGTGGCATATAAACCACAATTTGTGTTGATACAAGTGCCAATGTTCGTGTAGAAACATTTTAATCACATACAAATTTTCGTGTTACAGCTCAGGTAGTCTCCGCCATCTTGGTCAGACTTTTTTGTAACTCCCGCCTCCAAACACAAAGACACGGACCTGATTGGTTCTCGAATGGTCCTCATTTAAATAAAGTTAAACTTTGGCCAACTTTGTTTCGCCTGCCTCTGCAATTCGCTTTCATTTCGCCCAACCAGGGCGAATTTTGTCTCCATTCAACCTCAATGAGAGCGACGCGAAATTTCGGTGTGTGGAAACACACCGTTAGAACTATTTTCACTATAGAGTTATTGCATCGCTAGCGTGGAGGACCCCTTAGAACTATTTTCAATATAGCGTTATTGCATCGCTAGCGTGGAGGACCCCTTAGAACTATTTTAGCGTTATTGCATCGCTATCGTGGAGGACCCCTTAGAACTATTGTCACTATAGCGTTAGAACTGACACAACTATGTTGTGGATGACGCTGATCCAGTCAGTGTCAGTACGCTGTAACATTGATCTGATTCCTTTACTAATTCCCACAGCTTTACAAAGGTGCTGTGACACTACAGTATGATGGTATGCCGCTGGCCATTCATATGAATGTTCCTCAATGAACAACAGTATTAATGTGGCTCTGTCACGCCATTGGAAATAGATGGTTATGGTAGCATATGGATTAATAATGAGAAGTGGCCTCCCCGTTACAAACTGACAGGGGCGCAGGAGATATTTTGAAAGTGAGGGGGACCAAATTGTGAACACAAACCCATAGTGAAATCAGATTTCCAGTCTCCAGATATCGGATCGCCACCTCTGGCCCACTTTTGACCATCATATTTTAAACTTGCCAGAATATTAAGATAATACCATTGATTGTTTTCAAAATATTGTTTGATTAAAATTGTCAAAACTGTGAGATGAGCACAACACCAGATCTGCCCTCAGACCAGCTTCTTGCTATGTGCTATGTGCAATTACTACTATTTTTTTTAGATTTATTTTACACTACTTGGGCCAATGGTAGAATACTCTAAAAGCAACATGATGTTGATATTTTATGAAGCCATGAATGAATCATCATGCCTATGATCCAAACATAGACTACATGAGCAAATAGCCTAGTTAGGCCTACAGTACCTAAATTGTCTGGTATAAACCAAATCAACTCTCCACTATGTGTCTGCAGTTAATAGTTATGCAATGTTAGAACATGTTGGCTTAACAAGTTACCAGTCCAGAACACACAGAAAATTGCAACAGAAAGTTGCCTTTATAATCAACTATTTGTTCCAACAGCATTTAAACAAAGCATTTATAAAATTGAAAAAATTATCCACATTTTCCCAAGCTTCAAAGAGCTCCCCATGTCTGTGACAGCCAGACGTGACACCGCTAAATTCTCAGCTTGTTTATACCCCACACTGAACGCGTAAGAAAGGCCCATCACTCTGGGGTGTGGTCGCCAACTCTCTGGGATTTATGCACCAAGGTAACTGAAGTATCCAATTTGTGTCTTGAAATTATGTTTGAAATAAATGTCTTAGAACAAAAACTTTAGGTAGGCCTATATACTTGTATTTTATAGATAGGCTAGTGAAAACGAGTTGATCAGTAGGCTAGTTGAGTTTGTTATCAATAAACATAACAGCTAATGTCATGTTGAGCAGGAGATAGGCTACCATAAATCCTCAAATTATGCCCGGGATTGATTCTATTTATAGCCGGACACAGGGCTCGAATTATCTTTTTGTCTTTAAGGGGGTCTCTCTATCTCATAAAAAGTTGACACACCCCGCGCATAGCCTAACAAGGCGATACAATGAAATAGCCTAGGCGCAAGTGGCGCTTTTGCGCAGTACAGTATATGCGCACGGTAGGCCTAGGCTTTACCTTGACACACACATACAACAGACATAGATTTTTCATAGAAATTTATTACTTTTAATTAATTTCAACATATTATTGATTATAATAGTCCATATCTCATTTCAATTTCACAATACAAAGAAATAGACTAAACGATTTAGTCTGTGCCATTCTCAATTTCACAACGTAACTCATTTAAACCAGACCACCGTCTCAGATAGGCTATCCTCAGTGTCAAACACAATAATGCATGTAGTGTAACTTATACACAGGGGAAAAAGTACTAACTGGCAGAAATGAATAAAGCCAGCCAAACTATGTTCTAGTAGGCTAATGTGTTGAACTGTGGAAAATTAATAGACAAACAATTTTGGAGTTTGCACTGAGATATTGTCGGGTAGCCATTGAATATTCCGACATCAGAGATTGCTAACAGGTGTTTCAAAATAGCTGGGAACTTTCCGGAGCTCTGAATGGCAGAGGATAGCTAGATCATCAGACAACACAATCATTGTAGGCTGCATTATGGGCCATAATGTATGGCTTTGTCAATCAACATAGAATAGGTGAAGCGCAAGTTCAACAGCAAACAGAACTTTTCAGCACGTATCAAACCACGTAGGCTAGCCCAATGAACGCCTATGCAAATAGACAAAACACTCACATCAAAGCAAGGTGACTTCTTCAGATTTGCGAGTGCTGTCAAATCGATACGGTTTGCTCATATAGTCTAGTGGTGTGGTGGTGAAGTGTCATGCTGCGTTCAAGAGCGTAGTGTAGGTCTACGTCCCGTAGTAGCCTATATTTTAATTTAACGTCTTTAATGGTAAGAGATCGCACAGGGATAGATAATGAGCGGTTGTTTAAGATTAAATTACAATGCCAGACACCTTCAGATATGAGAGACCCCCTCAGGTTTTTGACTTTGTTGCTTTCATGGGAGCTAGTCGTCACTAGCACTCTCCAACACACGTTCTCAAGCTCATTGTCTCGCCGCCCCTTTCGAGCTAATTGCCAGAGGCTGAAGCCTACTACATTTAATAAAAAGTAGCCTACTAAATCATGAATAATTAAACAATAACTCAATTTAGGCTACTTGGCTACGCAAAAAGGTTTCTATTACAGCACAACCCCTATTCAATGAATGGCTGCCTTGTCTCGCAATAAACAGCGGTGGAAATCCCGACACTTTTTCAACTGCATGAAACATAACAGTGAACCATCAAATATCTCCCAGAGTTCAGTGCCCATCAGTCCCAACATTTAGCAATATAATCAAACAGTCCAAAAGTAAATTAGATCGATCCCAAACCAAACCGAAAATGTTATGCTTTTGATGGCCTACCAGTATGCTGCTCCAAACGAAAAGCATCTCTAATGATGGTTGTTAGACAAACTGGCTTCAGATATCCAACAGAGTGAATATGAGATTGTGCAGTCTTACAGTACTGTAGATGGCTGTGGTTAGTGATGTGATGCTGTTAATGGGGAGTTTTACATAGTTAGCGCAAACCCTATAGGTTATTATTTATTTAGCGTATATAAGGCTTTTTTTCCTTATCAAAAGTGAGGGGGACGATGGCCGTCTCTTCAGCACTGCGTGGGACACGTCCCCCACGTCCCCCGTGCCTCCTGCGCCCCTGCAAACTGAGCCTCAATTTATCACCATAGCAATCAGCTCCACTGTTCACGTTCTCTCCTTTCTGTCACCAGACCTCTGTTGTCGTTTAATTAATTAGCAGCCGTCCTGTGTCCAATCCAACAGAGTTTGTAAACATGAGAAATTATTAATAAAAACACCATCATAATGAAGGCAGTCCACCCCCCCCCCCCCCCCCCCCCAACACCAATCAAATCGGAACTAAAGCATAGCATCAAAATGCTGGTGACGTAATTATCGTTATGTAACACTGAAAGGCCAAACTTACCTCTTAAATGTTAAATGACTGGAATTATTCAGACTGTCATTCACTGTTAATGGTTTAATTAGCTACAGGAGCAGATTAATAGGGTGCAATAAACAAACATTATCCTGGTCCTGAGTGAGGCTTGTGGAATATTGAGCTCATAAATCCGATCTCTCCAAGCCATAGGTTCAAGCTAAACTTTGCCCCGCACTAATTTTGAGCTAGGTCAATAAGTCTTTTGGAGAATTAGGCTGTATTGGGGCCTTGCAATAAAAAGTCACTGTGAAGGACTTTTTCTGTTAGCTTGACTTTTTCTGAAGGTTGTGACTAATTGGTTGGTTTTTAATTTTCAGTGGACTGATTTAGTTAGCTAATTAAGCAGAGGCACTTATAAAGTCGAAAACAAAGTAAACTAAGTGTGTCGGAAGAGGGGAGCAAAAAAAGAACAGCAAACTTAATCCTTGGAAACTACCTGCACTGGGGAACAAAGCATTGTGAATTGGAAAATCACATCAATGATTAAATGGCACACAGTTTGCAGAGATAAATATCCTTTTAAAATGCATTATGATAATTTCATGTCAAAACATTAACCCAAAGCAATTTTCATCCTTCAAACCCCTTCTTCTTTACAAGAGGCCTTTGGGAGAGAGTACATCACAGAGAAGGCCAAGCGTTCTTTGTGAAGTGGCAACACACCAGAGTTCATCGACATGCATGTCAAAACACCTTATTATATAATATTTGTATTGCATCAGATACACAGATGGAAGGGTTCATCACTGGGACCTCCAGGGCACTTCATGGGTAATACAGGTACAGACTGGTCAAGATTGATATTTGGGAAAATGTAGTAAGACGTGATTATGGGGGGAAATGTAGTAAGGCATGATTATGGGGGGAAATGTAGTAAGACGTGATTATGGGGGGAAATGTAGTAAGGCATGATTATGGGGGGAAATGTAGTAAGGCGTGATTATGGTTGTTGAATCTCCATTTAAGTGTTGAGCACTGATTTATATCTATTTATGTCTATATTTAGACTGATATCGGTTTGGCACCTAACGATTATGGTGTAGGTGTTGCTATCGGTGACATTACTTGAATGTTCTGACATTGGCAAGACATACATAATCATGTCATACCCATGTCATAATAGAAGATACCATCCCATTTCATACCATCATGATGGCAAATATCCAGTGATATAACTGTCAAGATGTCAAGACAGAGAGGTCCCCAACAGCCATATGTCACACACAAATGAGCAAATGTTATCAGACATCAGGAAAGATGTCATGGCATGTGTTCCCCTAATGATGGCAACATGACAGCATATTTCTTTGAGACAAATTAAAATATCATATGTCATATCCAATAAAATGTGTATGGCAAGGTTCAAGGGATGTTGGTTTTGAATGCATTGCCTCCACCGTAAGTGACAGACTTTGCAAAAACATTTTTATTATGAAAATCTGACAGATGTAAAAGACAGGAATAATAATCTGCTCAAACTCCTGAGCCCTGATCCACTTCTCCTCCCCTCTGCTGCTTCTGCAGCACAGGGAAATATTGAGCGGTTCTTGTTCCTGTGGTTCCCCACCACTGGGTACAGTTGTGCAGCCGTTGGCTTCGTACGTCGGCAGCAGCAGAAAAAGGCCCAAAACGACAGTCTTTGCCACCATTGTACTCTGAGCAAAGTGCTGAGAAGGCCATTTTCAATGCATCTGCACTGACAGAAATAATTACACAATGCTGTACACTGCCTTGCACGGGACCTCCGCAAATTAAAGAGATTAAATAGGGTAAATAAAATAGGTGTGTGTGTGTGTGTGTCGGGGGGTGGGGGGGGGGGGGGGTGGGTGCTTACCTCTTAACCCAGATTTTTAAAGGACATGTCTTGCAAGTAGCTTGGCAGCAGATGACCGCATAAGAAATGAGACCGATATCTCATAAAGTTTTCATCAAGTCATGAAGTTGTTCTATCCCAGGAACATCTGACAATATTCAAAAATATTTAAGGACACGCCATATGACTTCTCCGGTCTCATTCAGGAAGTATCCTCTAGGAAAATATGTACTCATCCAAATGATTATCCATTTGGCCACGATAAGCCAGGCATTGATATGGCCCCTGTGTTATAACAGGGGTGACTCCACAATTAGAACAGTATGCTTCTGGTGCTAGGCCTACTGTCTCTGTGATTTTGGAAAAACTCCAAGATATACTGTCTTCTCTCCTCGTGACAGTAAATAGAATCACTGTTCAGGTAGGAACAAGCGACGCTGCCTGGGTCCACTCAGAATAAATCAAAGCTTTGCCAGCAGCTAGGCAAAGTCTATTATGCAAATGGCGTGACCTGACATTGCCTAAAAGTTAACTTGAAGAAATGATCAAAGATGGCGGAGGTAACTCATAAATAGTAGTATTTCTGTACATATTAACAAATAAGTTCAAGGTTTGTGCCCTTATATTTTGAAAAAGTAAACAACAATTAAGCAAACTATTTAATCTAAAAACTCAAAAAATATGTCTGAGCTCATATACGATCTATCTGCCAGCCACTACCTGCGTAGCACGGCCCAGTTTAACAGCTCAAAATGCCCACTCAGTGGCAAGTTGCTGGAGTTGTCGCTGTCTTTTGTAGCTAATGTGACCGTAGGGTTAAAGTGAACTGGCAAAGCTGTTTTCATCTCTGGGCCCATTCCTACATTCCGATGTGGCTATGAGGTTGAGTAGAGTTCATGGACTTTTCCCATATCTTTGTACATTTGTATATGTACACTTTGTGCATTTTACAATTCTCTGTGTCTCTTTTTGTTGTAGGATGAAGAATTAAAAAATATAATCATCTTCACATTATGGAAAACACCTTAATGCCACACTCTAACAGACATCCCACAGAAACAAACAACCTAGCATTATTAGACATTACAACAGCAAACAGACACATTCATCAAATATTTCAGTAAACAAAAGCTGATGTCCCTCAACTCTGCCCAGGGCCGTAGTCACCATAGACATTGAGGGGGACGTGTCCCCCCCAATATTCAAATATGACCAAAATGTCCCCCCCAATATATGGACATAAAAAAAATAAAGAAAGAAAACACTATACTGCAGGAAACCAACAAGCACCACAATCTGAAATGTAGTCAAACGTAAATAACGCACACATTAGTGACCTATGGTTCCAGAGAGAGTAGCCTACACCCCTGAGTGGTTTGTTCTGGTGGTTTTTCGTTAGTGGCGTGCGCTATCAAAAGCTTCCATTTACTGTACCATAGGGCAGGCTACTGCGGTGCGGTAGGGCTATCAACAATATCGCTAAAGCAAATCTTGTTGGAAAGGTGGAGCACAGGCTAAGGAAAGCCCATTATTTTTTTCGGAGCCGATAAGACTCAAAGGGAACTTTGAAGCATTTTCCATATTGTAGGCTATTTTCCTCGCAATGATAGCGAAAATGAAATAGTGCCCATTTATTTTAGCCTAAATGATGAATTTGTGCGCCGTATGTGCATGCATGTGTCGCTGATTTCTTTCACGTCTTACAACATACATAATGCATTCATATGCTAGTAGTAATGTCAGAAATTATCCCGTTTATAGGCCTCTTAGAAATAGTTGTTGCATCTTGCATGTTACAGTACATTTAGATGTGCACTCAATCGCGCATCCATGCAGGCAAAACGTATAGGCCTACGACTCAAATGTGGCGACGGCACACAATTTGTGAAAAAATGTTTACAATGCACTGGCGGTGATAGCCTACACTTAATGTGAATCGCGGACAATAACCAAAGAAAGGAATTTGCACCTCCATTCACCAAGTAAAGGCTGTAGTAGGCCTAGTGTTTCTACATGTTGGCACAAAACGTCATTTCTGTCAGAAAGGAGACTATAATGCATGGGGTGTAACGTGAGGTGATTCAGGCAGAAGAGAGGCCTTAGCCTATTCCTGAATCATGTCCCTTTAAAACTACGTTAAAATTGTGTGATTAGCCACCAGCATAATATAATCAAAATCAAAATACAAAATCCGCTTTAGGTCCAAACCTATGAGTCTAAGCCTTAGTTTAAAAAAAAATATCTTCAGGTTTAAGTAATTAGTCAAAGAGCCATTGCATTCTGTGTAATATAGAGGTTAATAAAGATACTCTAGTTTGTAATTTCTTTTAAAATATTAATTTGGGAGACAAATGGAGTCATACCACATGTCTACGTCCAGGGATGGATTACTGAATGGGCCTACTGGGCCCAAGAGCTCAGGGGGCCCTGAAGCCCCAAGCCTCTGCGTGAAGTTGCTTCTTCTCCACTCTTCTCTTCTCTTTCCACAAAACTTACCAGAAGCCATCATTTAAAGGGTCATTTTTAAAAAATCTTCCAGGGGAGCAAGGCCCCTGACCCCCCTATATTAACTGCATTTAACCATATGTCCGTCAACAGTTTGGAATACCCTAATTGACTAAGTTAACTAATTACTTGTTTGTGATTTTTAATAATATTTTTGCATGCAAGGAAATATTTAGAAATTCTGTTTGGGGGTCCCCCAAACCCCGCCACAGATTTGGTCCCCCCCAATGTTGACATCATGTCTACGGCCTTGACTCTGCCCCAGATGGATGAAAGTTTATTTAGAGACAGAGGTCTGTGTACATATCTAATAATTAACTCTTCTTCACTCAACATGTCATGTTGGGCTTGCAACAATTTCAACAACGATAAGAAGCTAATACAGTGACAGCATAGTGAGGTCGTCTGTGTGATGTAAATGACAAAATGTATGTATACATCTAATCATTTACTTCAACTTCATTACAACTGAATGTCACCTCGTGACACCAGGGCTGGATCAAACAAGCCAACTTCACAATGGTATTGCATAAAAACGACCAGAGATAAGTAGAGAGAGAGGGAGAGAGACGCACGAATTTAGAAGTTCAAAACAGTCTTGGAACTCATTCAGGATGAATGCTCTAGCGAAATACGTTCTCATCCTCCAAATTATTATCCTTTTTTCCACGACCAGCCAGGCTGTGCAATGCATGTCGTGTGATCCGGCGGCATGCGTGGTGCCTAAGGGCTGCAAGGGGGGGCTGGTGCCTGATCTCTGCGGGTGCTGCAAAGTTTGTGCCCAGTTGAAGGGCGAGCGCTGCGGCGGACAGTTTGGATTGGGTGGGAGTTGCGACAAGGGCCTGAAGTGCATGCACAGAGAACCATGGAATCCTAGCGGGTTTGGAGTTTGCGAAGGTCTGTATAGTCGACACCCTACGTCCGTTATGTGCGTTTTGTGAAATTAATGTGATGGTTTGCAATATGTAGCTTTTCCCAATTTCTAATTATTTCTTAATAATAGGCCTACGATTTATAGTACCTAAATCTATAATTACATTGTCATTGGCCAGTTTGTTTAGAAGGGGCATTTATTATTGTAAGTTTATCATGCTTATCGTGAAAAAGTTAAACATGACATAGGCCTATCATGATGAACATGCCCCACCCAGAAACCAAGTAGTCAAAAAACAGACACACAAAACTTTGCAGGAGAAAGGTTCAAAAACAAGGAAACTCAACAAAACAAAAACCCCTGCCGTGGATTTTAAAGTTTACACTAACAGAACCCAGACCTAAAACTGTGATAGGAATGTTTGGAGAAGGCTGCAATTTTTTTCTTTCATCGTTAAGCAATACATCATTTCCTTCACTCACAGAATCCGGGCAGTAGGCTACCAGTTGGGGCAGAGAATGAATGTCATGAAATTGGTGAGTAGGCCAATCTCTTTGACCTGATCACAAGGTTGAAGTTATCACATATTTCACTTAGATTATATTCTTGAATGGTAAAAATGATAAAACTCAAAGTATACTTTTATTTGCTGTTTGTGGGTAGTCTAGCTATCTATTTGTTGTTGTTTTTAAATAAAAAACCTTCTCACATTTAATGCAGTTTTACAATTGTGAGGAAATAGGAGAGCCTTATGTAGGCCTATTCTGCACCATGTCAGTGAAGTGGGAAAACAGAATTTACAGACCAACATACATACTGTATAACTTAATTCAGTTCAGAAGCAATCCATAAGACAAAACATGTGCACATAGTTTTAACAATTCAGCTGGTACCAATGCACCAGTTGAACACAATAGACCTTTATCTCGACACAATAGAACGTCGGAAGTACCAGTGAAGCAGTGTGCCGCCCTTTCCGGTAGAGTCAAACTAACGGTGATTCATTATGGCGAGTGTTCACCTGTGGTCTACCTCACTGAAAAGTTTGCCGAAATTTGGGCAAGAAGACGTCGTGAATGAACATTCACAAGTGAAAACTTAAAAGTTGGATAAAGGCTATAAGTTGTTTTTTGAACAATACATCTTCAATTATAAAGGTAAGTGAGTTTCATCAGCTGACGTTAATGTCAATGTTTATTAGCTAACGTTAATGCGTTAACTAATTTGTCGATACATTCAGTATTTTAACAGTTTGTCTGTGATGTACTTTGGCTGTAGTTAAGAAGCATTAGAATAATGTTAAGTCAAGACTTATTATGTACAATAAACTGTGATAATCTTCCCCTTCACTACAGTATCAGATTTAGTCAATGAGGAGGTGGTAGTACAAGCGAACTGCGGTCTATGAGAAAGAGCGAGGAACCGCATACACTTCAGGTTACAGTGTTTAGGAAGGCTTGAGTCCGAAATCATACCCTGGTCACTATTAAAGGAGCCGTATGTAAGAAAAATATATCAATTAATCATAAAATGGCCCTGATATGTCACTAGACATTAAGAAATCATGTTCATTTCAAATACTTATATCACTGACAACAGTAGTCCAGCCAGGATATTGTCATTTAAAAAGTGAAGTTGCAGCCCTCAACTGTTGTTGATGTTGATGTTTTGTCATGCCACCCTCCACCTATCTACTAATCACAAAGTCAGTAGTGTTTCGCCATCCGCGCTGGCAACCTTGAGTCAGGGGGGAGGGGGAGGGGATACACGGCTCTTCAGTAATTTGAAAATGATTGCAGTACCAGTTTTGGCCACAATCTTACATATGGTTCCTTTAACATTACATCAACAAGCTTTACTATAACGTTACTCTCTTGGCTACATCATTTGACCAGTGGTCTTCATGGGCATTGGGAACTGATGGATTTTAGTAGATTTCAAATGGTCCCATACAATTATAGCCTGGAAACCAGACTCTCTGACTTCGCAGAGAGTCTGGCCTAGATCCATAGGCGTTCGTTTATTTCCGGGTGGGAGGGCACAGTTTGAGGTTTAAAATCATTGGAGTTCCTTTGAACCGCTTTGAACCAATCACTAACAACCGGCGTTTCCTCATACAGAGAAGTTTCTCTGCAGCATGCCCATAACAAGCACGGGTGCATCTTATCAGCAAACAATCACACGTTTCATCTGCGTAACTCTCGCCAAAATGCACCATAGTGTTTTGTGAATGTACCCAAGTCAAACTTTCATAATGCATAAGTACGTCCAAAGCGCCACTTTTAAGCTTGTATGCGTTGTCGTTTTCGGGTGAAATGACCTTTTGAATGGCATTCCTATAGGGCTACTACTTTTTTGATACAATCGCGTCAAAATCGCTATTTTTCAAATACTATGCAGGCTCGACACAACATGAAACTTTGATCGAAGTATCATCAGTGTCTACACATGAACTCGAGCATTGAGAACATTGTTGGTGTACACAGAGTTTACTAAAAGAAAGGTTTTGAACAACTCACTTGTTTTTTCTGCTCGCTGCCATCTTGCAAGGAGTGAGTTGTCCAAAATCTTTCTTTTTAGTAAACTATGTGTACACGAATAATGTTCTTAATGCTCGAGTTCATATGTAGAGACACTGGTGATGCTTCGATCAAAGTTTCAAGTTATGTCGAGCCTTCTTAGTGTTTGAAAAATAGTGATTTTGACGCGATTGTATCAAAAAAGTAGTAGCCCTATAGGAATGCCATTCAAAAGGTCATTTCACCCGAAAACGACAACGCATACAAGCTTAAAAGTGGCGAACATTTGGGGGTTCATGTCTGTATTTCTCCTAAGTTATAAGTCTAAAGTTAGCGTCTTTATTGTAACATGTTTCCCTTTTAGTTCTCCCTCGTGTGTGATCCTTTTTGTGTGGGGGGCTGCGTCCACCCCTGTATGTGTAGCGTGTGTGTGTACTTGACCTGCTCCGTGTGTATTGTGTTCTGTCTGTGTCCCTGCTCTCGTTCTCAGCTAATAAACCTTTTGATTGGACAACTGTGTGTGCCGCTATCAAATCCTTACAATATTCATAATTAGCATAACTTTTCGGCCAGGTTAATTTAGGCCTACAGTAGGTTTAATGTAGGCTTAGCTAAATAACACCTCATGGGTATAAGAAATACATAGAAGGACGTTTTCTTTTTTAAAGCTGGACTTTTCTACCTCTGCTTATTTTGTGAACTTCCTCTAAAGTGCTTGTCCTCCTTTTATAGGTGGCACTACATGCTGTTGGGACACCCGTGGTATTGAGAGGCTTCTGCTGTTCATGTGTTGCTGGCCAGGCTTTATGTAACCATGTGGTTGCACTGCTTTTTCAAACTGCCCATTACAGCACCATGGGGTTCAAAACTGTGCCACCACCACTTTCATGTACTAGTATGCTTCAGACCTGGCACAGACCCAGAACACAGGTATTATGACTGCAACAGGTTTTGCTGCCTTCTGAAAATGTACACTTACATTGTGACTTGCATGTGTTTTTGTCATCACTTTTAAACTTACAACTGTATATTATTTGTGTAAAAATCAATGTGATCTAGGGGATATGTCCAGAGCCTACCGATGAACTTGTGGTGCGAAAGCCAAAGCCAAGGGCACCAGGACGAAGCAGTGTGAAATCTACACTTTATCCAGCTTACCCAGGTATGCATTAGTGCAGTGATCCTCACTATTTTTTTCACGAGCCACATATGACAGCCAATACATTTTCATTTAAGACCAGATTTACTTTAATACTGGGATGAGCGGAAGCTGGCATGCATGTCCTTGATTTTCTTCATGCTGTATTTTTAGTATTAGTAGTAGCAGGTTTGACAATATCCCCTTTAGGAAGCACCATTAAGGCTTAATAACTTCCTTTCACCTTCATTACTGTATTTGGGTGAAGGGGGAAGTATAATTCAGATGTTTGCGTTTTTGTAGTGCAGTATTGTATGTTTATGAAGCACATTTGAAAAAAAAATAATTGACATACAGTGGTTCCCATTTAGAAGTGGCCACTTCATTCGCGCTTTCCGTGATTCGCGCAGCTGCGTGAAATGTATTACAACTTATCGCCACAAGGTGGCAGTTTAAGTCCGCTGTAGCATTTGTAAACAGGGCAGTGGATTGCATTCCTTTGAATGCAATCCACTGCCCTGTTTACAAATGCTACAGCGGACTTAAACTGCCACCTTGTGGCGATAAGTTGTATTGCAGTGGCAGTGAGATACTGTAAGCAGAACGAAACTAAAGATCACCTCGTTGAAGTCATACAGTAGACTAGGCTAAATCAGAGCCTACTTTTGTTTTTATCAAGTTGGGGCCAGAGATGATGGCCTTTGGCGAACAGTTTAGGCCTACTCAAAATGAGTAAAACCAAATTTGGCGAAATCTCGCCAAAGCTACCATGCGAGCCACCAATTATAGCTTGACGAGCCGCATGTGGCTTGCGAGCCGCGCAATGAGTAACACTGCATTATTGGAATTGTTAGTGATTATCACCATAGCTGTGGTTCAGTTTCACTACCAATTGTTCAAGTTGAAAGACATCAAATTGTTACAGATAATAGCAAAGTACCATATGTCCTACACAGTGACTAGTCAGTAATGACGTTTCTCTGATATGTGCTTTTAGGACCCCTTTCTGATCCAGCAGTCCTGTCAATTGGAGAACAGTTACGAGAGATCCAACCACAGCTGGGAATTTGTAAGATCTTATGTGGCTTCTCCTGCATGACATATGTGAACTCTAAATTTGGGCCAGCCCCTAAAGGTTCAGTTCTATCTTATCAGTGCCCACCTGCACAAACAAATGAAGTGATTAAGCATCCCGATGCTCCTTTATTCCCACAACCTCCATTGATTAGCTCTAAATTAGAACGCCATCTGCAATTTGTTCCCACTTATGAACAGTTTTATCATCTAGAGAGTTTAGAGGTCACTCGTGAATTGGCATGTGTCGTTGAGGAGAAAACAAGGGGGCAGTCACAAAGTCCTCTGTGGAAGGAAGTTCGGCAGCCCCGCTTAACGGCAAGCAGATTTGGGGAAGCATGCAGTGTGAAAGGGGAGTCATCCAGTCAGGCTTTAGCAATCAGGATTCTGAGGGGGGTACGGAAAAAACTGCACATGAAGAGGGGCATTGACCTTGAGCCAGAGGTGTTGTTACAGTACAGTGACCAATGCAATGTTAATGTGTATCCCTCTGGTTTTGTTTTACATGCTGATGCGCCATATCTTGATGCCAGCCCTGATGCCAAGGTGTACGACCCAGCAGCAAATCCCCCTTTTGGGCTAGCTGAAGTCAAATGCCCAAATGTTGACAGTGTCACAGATGTTGCACATCTTAGATTCATTGGTGGTCAGGCTAAACTGAGAAGAAATCACAAATACTTCTGGCAAGTCCAGGGTCAGCTAGCCATAACTGGCTTGTCATGGTGCGATTTCATTACATCCACAAAAACTGACCTCACAGTGGAGCGAATTTGGCTTGATGAATTTGGCTTGATGAATTTGGCTTGATGAGACACTGATCATGGAGATGAAGAATAAACTTGACCTGTTGTTTTTCAACACATACGTGGAAACCTATCTGAAAATGAAATCCACATAGAGTTCACATACCACCCCCCCCACCCACTCCCTAGACATAGGCACATCAAGACACTCCGCTGTTTTTATTTATTATATCTGTTTTATTTTTTATTATAAGGGACGTGTTCACCATGAACATGCTGGTGGTTTCCCCACTCCCACCCCCAAACAGGGGAACATGTTATTATATCTAAAAATACACAATATTATATCATTTCAATTTTACAATAATATAGTATAATAATTTAGTATAGAATTATTATATAGTATAATAATAATTTACAATAGTATGATATTCACAATGTTAAAATGACAATAATATTCTATGATAATAATACTATTTACAATATTGTATTCTAATATGTGTCATATAGTATACATATTCATATGGTAATATTCATTATTATTATTAATAATTAATATAGAGAATTATACTAGTATAATAAGATTTAATCTATTCTATTTCTATAATTGTATGTAATAACACATATAACATTTAATTGTATTTATATTTAATTGTATGTATGAATTGTATTATATTCTGTGTTTTTATAAAATGTAATGCATAAACTATAAAATAAACACAAATGTGTAAAATATATTCTCTGGGCATTCATCATTCTTAAGAGTGTGTCCATGACCAGGTGGGGGTGACACATGCTATGTCACCGATTTTGATGAAACTTGCATTCCATAAAGAGGAATGACCAAAGACTTTGGTGGGACTTCTTGGTGCCCTCATTAAGGGTTGGTGTTTTGTTTGTTGTATAGTCGCTGATGGGATCATAAATGGCCACAGCAAAAAAGATGATTAACTGAAGAATTTGTTGGTATTTGTGGGTGCCCACATCAAGGGACTGCAGTTTGCTTGGCTGTGTTGCGGATCAGATCATAAACGTCCACGGCAAAGAAGACAAATTACCAAAAAATGTGTCGGTATTGGTTGGTAGACAACCTATCATGAGTGTGGAGGGAGCTGGGTCTGAGATGCCAGATACCACTGTTGAGCCTTCTGGAGGTCACCGATGAATGATGAAGACAAAAGTGCAAGTGAATATTTGTACCAAATTTGAAAAAAACATCCCTACAGGCATTTATGATATATAATTTTCTCAAGAATGCAAGGTCCTTGACCTCGACCTTTGACCACCAGATTCAAATATTCAAGTTATCTGTGAGTCAAAGTGAATATTTGTATCACATATGAAATTATGTCAAGGATTTTTTGAGATTTATCCACCACAAAGGGATATACATAAGGTCACAGTGACCTTGACCTTTGGCTACCAAAATGTTACAAGTTATTATTTGAATCCAAGTGACTGTTTCTAGTCCTGAGATATGTTGGAGATATCACATTTGCAAATATTGGACCTACGGGTATACTGGTGTATGTCACCCAATGATGTCATTTTGAGCTACTTAGGACATTAAATCTAGCTTGGATTTGATCAGTAGACATGATTCACACTATTTAGGCGGTTACAGCAACAAAAATAACTAGAAAAGCATTTCCTGAAGGAAATACAGTGCATGAAAATGCAAAAAATATGATGTAAAATATGCAGAGTAAAAACAAACTATATTGGTTGCTAGGTAGATGAGGTTTAATATAGTTGGAATGACTGAACAGTTAAATAGGTGGGTAGTTTATATGGTTAAATTATTTGCTTGGTAGATAAGGTTTAATATAGTTGGAATGACTGAACAGTTAAATAGGTGGATAATTTAAATGGTTAAATTATTTAGGTAAATAGTTGAATGGTTGAACAGTTAGAATGGCTCTAATGTTTGCTAGCAGTTATGCTAACTATGTTAACAAAGATAATAATGTTAACCAAGTTACTTAACTTAGTTAACTTAACTACTAAAAATGAAAACATTAGCTATGCTAACTAGCATGTTAACATGCTAACTATGTCAACCATGTGACTTAGTTAACCTAGCTAATCACTTTTAGCAGTTATGCTAACTATGCTAACTAACATGCTAACTATGCTAACCACGTTACTTAGCTAACTTAGCTAATCATTTTAGCAGTTTTGTTAAAAATGCTAACTAGCAATGCTAACTATGCTAACATTCTAACCATGTTACTTAGCTAACTTAGCTAATCATTTTTAGCAGTTTTGCTAAAAATTGTTAGCAATGTTAACATGTTAACTATGCTAACCATGCTAACTAGCTACAGTGGGTAGGAGTCATAGTTGATGACAAGTAACAGTTACAATGCTAACTATGTTAACAAAGATAATAATGTTAACCAAGTTACTTAGCTAATGTTTTCATTTTTAGTAGTTATGCTAACTAGCATGCTAACATGCTAACTATGCTAACATGTGACTTAGCTAACCTAGCTAATCATTTTTAGTAGCTATGCTAAGTATGTTAACTAGCATGTTAGCAATGTTAACATGCTAACTATGTCAACCATGTGACTTAGTTAACCTAGCTAATCATTTTTGTAGCTATGCTAACTATGCTAACTAGATGCTAGAAATGTTAACATGCTAACTATGCTAACATGTGACTTAGCTAACCTAGCTAATCATTTTTAGCAGTTATGCTAACTATGCTAACTATGCTAACCATGTTACTTAGCTAACTTAGCTAATCATTTTAGCAGTTTTGTTAAAAATGCTAACTAGAATGCTAACTATGCTAACCATGTTACTTAGGAACACTTAGCTAATCATTTTTAACAGTTTTGCTAAAATTTTTAGCAATGTTAACATGCTAACTATGCTAACCATGCTAACTAGCTACAGTGGGTAGGAGTCATAGTTGATGACAAGTAACAGTTACAATGGCTGAACAGTTAAAAAGTTCAGTAGTTTAAAAGGTTAAATTGTTTAACAGTGAAATATTGCAGTGAGGACTTTTATTTTGAAACAGTTTTTGGCAGAGGGAGCAGTTGAACAGGATGTGTAGTCTTAATAGGGCCAGTTTGTATGCTTAAAGCCTGAGACTGGCAGTTGATCCAGGTGGCCGGAACACCTGCCATAGGATTCTAATTGCTTAACGGCTCTATTGTGATGTCATCAGCCCATGTTAAGTCTATGGGGAAATTTTGAGTAGTTTTTAATTAATAGTTTAAAACGTATACAAGTTACAAAGCTGAAAAATACATAGCCCACATGTCCTAAGTAAGACCTACGTAACATAGTTCGAATGAAGTTTCTACGTTAAACGGTTGAAGCTGCATTAACTGCATAGTTCGAATTACAGGGGGTACCCAATGAAGACCCAGTACCCCCCAAAGAGACAGAAATATCAGTTTTGGGGGGGTCAGATAATTTTTCTGATATTGTGAAAAAATATCATTACAGTTACAATACAAGTCAACTCCTATTTTCATCGTAGGAACATTTTAATGTAAAGCGATTTCAGACACCCCTATTGTGGACCGTACCATTTTTTAACCACAGTGGCGCTAGAAGCAACTGAGATAGAGAACGACTTCAACTTCACAAGAAAGTGTCAACATTGAATGACAAAACGCTAGGTAAATTCCTCCAGTAGGCTAAATTCGGTTTGCTGCTGACGTGCATGGGTAAATGTAAGTTGCTAGCTGACGTCTAGCTTGTTGAAAATGTGTTATTTTACAACCTTCATTTATAAACGTGTTTTGTTCTTTCATAGCTCATGTCACGTCTTCATACATTGAATTACTGGCTACTTACCCACTGAGGCTAATAAAGTGGACCTTGGTTAGTTAGCAAGATAGGATAATTCTCTATTTAAATCAAGCTTTTCATTGTGGTGAGGTAAAATCGATTGTCATTTCCAAGGAGATGAACTCCATAGCCTATGTGATTATTCTCGTTTTATTTTGAAAAATTGATTGTGCCCTTTTGAAATTAGTTTGGCATAGATCCTGTGTTTTTATATTACCGGTATGCACAAGAGGGTCTGATGTAGCTAAGCCTAGGCTACATAACATCAGTGAAACTTGTGGAAACTTGTGAAAAAGACCCAAGTAGCCTAGGCTAAATAGTATGTGCTAGTATTTGAATTTGTTTTTAATTGGTTGGTATTGTTTTGCATTCTATTATTTCATATTTTTAGCTCGATAAATGTAGTTTCATCTGAGAACCCTGATACTATCTTAATGAAACTAGGATTTTATTTTATTCAAAGAGACACTATGAGGAGAAGGAAATGGCACACAGACATCAGGCACTTTTTTGGTGCTAAAAGAGTAAGCAGGAAATATTAACACTAAGATCTACAAACAATTACATTAAAAGTGTAGGTGCAGTTAGGTTTTATACACTGTTCATATGTGTTAAGGAAAGGGGTGCTCAGCAGACAGGAGAGGCACAGGATGAATGCCGTGAGCAGGCCACAGAGAGACGACAGGATATATAAGAACGATGAGATATTCTGTAGCCTACTGATTATCAGTTTGTCGCATGTTTAGACCTTGTATGTGTGTTGCACAACACATGTTGCACTTGGTGATCACGGTGGGGATTGATATGGTAGTGGACCATGATGGTCATAGAAGAAGTGAAGGAGCAGTACCCCCCAATTATGGTGGGGTAATTCGCACTCTGATTAACTGCGTTAGAAGAAGAATAAGTCAGAAGAAGAATAAGAAAAAGCCTTGGAATAACAGTACAGTGCATTTTCATGCACTGTAAAAAGCCTTGGAAGAACAGTACAGTGCATTTTCATGCACTGTAATAAAAAGGCCAAGCATTTTTCTTTTGATTTATGAAGTCCACAGATGGCCCTTTCATGTGCAGAAAGAATTTTGAAAAAAGAAGGTTGCTCATCAGAGATATTCAGGTCTGAATATTGCTATTTTTTGGGTATTCGCCAAAAGGCATGTGACAGTGGATACGTGCAGTCCTGGACTGACACCAGTCACACCTTACGCCTTGTAACTCCAGTTTTAAACTAACCTTGGATGGACCTTTGATGGCATGGATTGTTACTTTGCTGTGTTTAAATCTGACAGCAGGAGGGATGTCAACATTTTATGCAATTTTGGGCCTTTTTTTAGGTTTTTTGGCCTAAAACAAGAACGGGGGCCTAACTCCCCCTGGGTTGTTTCAATTTTTGTACTATTTTGGCTTTTTGAGTTTTTAGGTGGACCCTTCAAACTATCCAAGTTTCATCAAAATCGGTGACGTAGCATGTGTCACCCCCCGCCTGGTCCTCTCATGGACACACTCTTAACTATAAGCCTAAGGCTTTTCACACTGGTACATCACCTTTCACCTTTCACAGCAGATTGTCCACAGCTGATTGACAGAACCTGAAAGGGTCAGAGGGATGGCGGTGTCCCAGGTGTGATATTCCTTTACTCGCCTGATAGCCCTCTCAATCAGGATTCTGAGCCGAGCAATGCTTTGTGTTTTCTCAGTGTCGTCTTTGCTGAAGCAGGTACCTCTTTTGAATGGTGGAATAATAAGACTCGCTCCGACATCAGACAGCATCTGATCAATGACAAAGCCTTTATCAGCCATGCATCTGTCTCCAGGTTCCAGCAGCTTAAGGATTCCAGATTGTCTGGTTATTTCTCGGTCAGATATTGATCCTGTATAAAGCTTTGAAATTAATGTGATAACACCACATGGGGCAACACCAATGAGACCTTTGAAAATGGTGTGGTTCTTGTAGGAGGAAAATGTCTCAGACTGCAGTGTAAGTGATGATGGTGATTCACATCTTGGGCTATATTTTGGGGCACCAGCGCATGGCGTACAGTTCGTTTTTCAGTCGCGCGAAGTTGAATTCGGTATTTTGCACCTTTATTTTTTAAGCATTGCGCCCAGGGGTGTGGCAATTAACAACCTAGGGCGGGCCCTGGCACGTTGTCTAAAAATCGCTATCATACACCACCTAAACCTGGTCAGAAGTCAATGGCGAGTTGTTCATATGCTATTTTAAGAGCGCATGTCAACAGTCATATTGGCAGGTGCACGCACCATCCTTCTATCATTCATGAACGCACACCAGCGCACGTCCATGCAAAGCATTACAAATTGCACGATTACAATGGTAGACATAATTAGAATAAAGATATTACGAAATACTGTACATCTCATGATGAGTAGTTATTCACCATCATTTGCAAATTGGTAATGACGGTTAAAAGTGATTAGGGGAGAGGCGAGAGACACGTATGGAGCACAGCTGAAGACGCACTGTCACGAGATATAAGCAACTCCTCTGCAGGATAAATGTTGTTTTATTCAGTCATTTGAGCAACATTAGGGTAAGTGTTGCTTTTTCCAGCCTATGTTTTCGATGGTAACCCATTGTCAGTCAATAGTGAAAGTAACTGCATATAACTGTCTTGTCGTTGACTGACTCCTTGGTGAAGTTAGTTTCACTTTGCCAATGAGTTCAAATAATAGACGAGTGCAAATGCGTGAAGGCTATGCTAAGTTTTAGTAAAGCATGGTTTAAGAATGACTATTCCATACGGTCTCGCAAGCAGCCTCCTTCAAATGCGCCGTTGAATGCCAAAATACCGATGGATTTATTTGACATATCGCGCGTTGCGCCGTTAAAGGGAATAAAAGATGTCATTTTCATTGGTTTAAAATGATGTTAACACCCATATGACTGATTAAAAGACCTAGGAACACCTTGTTACGCCATGCGCTCCACTTTTGAGGACGAAAACCCTCCCAATGTGAACTGGACATCCTACTAAATTTGAATAGACTTTTGACGAGTGACGATGCACTTTAGAATGTCATGATAGGGCCCCTTATCTCTGTACAGTCCAGAATGACTGACATTTGCACAGTTTGTCTGAACTTTGCTGGCATTGTAGCTTGTACTTGTTCTCTTGACATCCAGGTTGGTAAAGACCCCAAGACAAGGTATAAGTAGTTGGTCCAAGTGATGAGAACCCTGCTGACTGTTGTAGTGCTGATGCCAAACATGTCAGCTAACACCTTCTCTTTCAGACCGACTGCAACACGACAGCAGAACAAAAACAGCTCATCCATCAGAGCCAGTTTACGGTTTGGACTTGGTTTTTCTAAAGTGGTGACATAACTAGCCCTTTGTGCTCTACTCCAGTACACCAATCTGGATGCTGAAGGGGAAACTGACTCCCAAAACAGCCAAAACACTCTCTCTGATGAAAAGCGAGTATAGAAGCGAAACTCGTAGTCAGTCGCACAGTACCTGTTGATGTGTAGTGTGTGCAGTGTAGGCCTACAGAATAGGTCACTCAGCTGACTCTCCAACTGTTGTACCTTAGCCTCCAGTTCACTGCAAAAAATGCCTCTAAAAAAACTATATTTAAAAGAAAATATAACCATTATTTGGGGGAAATTACTTTTTTCAAGCAAAATTATCTGCCAGTGCAGCAAGATAATGGCACTTGTTAAGTTTTCTTGAAACAAGGAAAAAATACCTGAGGAACAAGACAGCTCAAAATCTTATTTTGAGTAGGAAATACTTATATTTAGTGTTCTTGTTAGGATTTATTAGTCTAATTTTAAGATATTTGGTCTTGTTATGGAGAATAATTACTTAGAAATCAACTGGGTTAGTGCAAGCTTGCTTAAAACTAGTCAGCAAGAGGATGAAAACAAGATGAATTTGCTTGTATTAAGTGCATTAAAAAATCTCATAATAAGTTAACAATTATTACCTAGTCAGCAAGAGGACAAAAACAAGATGAATTTGCTTGTATTAAGTGCATTAAAAAATCAAAATCTTATAATAAGTAAATAATGCCTAGATTAGGAAGTCTTGTTTTAAGAAATTGTCTAGTTTAGGTATACTATACCATAATGTAGAGTAATGTACATAACTATGGATCTATGAGACCGAATGATGAGTCACCACGGTCTTAACACCTTGCATGATGGCATCCCTTCTACCTGAGGTTGAAACAGATACACATAGATTTAATGCAAAAGTTTTATTTTTTTTGCAAAGGACACAAGCTAAACAAAGCACAAACCTTTCTGCCTTTCTGGGCATAATGACAATACAGGTGTAAGGTCAACATGTTTTGTTTTAACTCTGTTGCCTGTACGGCAATAAGAAAATTAAATAAAATATATCATTTGATATTCAAGAAAAGTAAATCAATATTACATTGGACATTCACAAACAAAACAAAAATAAAACAACTTCACTGGTCTACAACAGACCTTCTTTTTAGTCTAATTTTGAACATTTTGTTTAAACTGGAAGCTCAAAACTGAACTTAACACACACGCATTAGAGGGTCATAGTCAGGTGTGTGTAGGTGTGTGTGTGTGTGTGTGTGTCTTAGGGGATGCTGCATTACACAACTACTCAAGAAAGGCCTTCCAGTCAGCCCTCGCTCTTTTGAAAGACGGTGTGGCATCCTTCTCATGGATGGAGTCCCCCAGGACCTCTGTTTGTAACATCGACAGAACAGTGGCCACACATTTCGGATAAGTCATGTGTAGTGCATAGTAGTAGGCAAGTATGTATAATGCTGCATCCCCTAAGCACCTTTTGGGAAACGATATCGCTTCTGTTCCTAGGCAGAGAAAGGAGTCTTTGTTTTCATCCACCAAAAGGAGAGGTGTGGCAAGTGGCCTTCTGTTCAAGAATGTGTCAGGGTCCTCTGTGGGCTGAACATAAACACACAACATCAGTAGATCAGCAACCCTAACCCTCCATCCCCCACCCACACACAACAAACAGCTTTAATAGTTTTTTTGTACTATGTTACTGTTCCAATCAACACTTAAAGGAACCGTATAGGATTTTGGCCAAAATTAGTACTGTAATCACTTTCAAAATACTGTAGAGCGGTGTACACCGTAGCTGTGGTAACTAGAGCAGAGCTGGCAACCCAGATGCCGAAAAACTACTGACTTTGTGATTAGAAGATAGGTGGAGGGTGGCGCATCAGGCCGAAAAACGCCAACATGTAAACAATAACATCAGTGGCTGCAACTTCACTTTTTTTAAATGACAATACCCTGGCCGGACTACTGTTGTCAGTGATATAAGTATTTGAAATGAGCATGATTTTTTGATTAATTGAAATACATTTCTTACATACAGTTCCTTTTAAGTGGCTATGCTTTTGCATGTCAACCATTCTAATAAAGGAACCCTACGTGTCTTCATTTTACAAAAGCTTGAAAGAATGATTTTAACGATTATAGAGAAGACTTAAGCCACACAAGCAGTGAGTTAAAGTGCTATTTAAAACAGCTATGGTGGTTAAAGTCACACCTCTTGTTTAAAAAAAATCAAACATTCAGTCTGTTACATGTATGACTGGCATTGTTTTCAGTTGTTCAAGGTCACTGCGTGCTGTCAGTAGGTAGAATAATGAGAACATTTGATATAAAATGAACTGAATAGTGGACCAGCAGCTATATTGGAGCAAGTTCAGCAGGTTATTTTTATATTTAGAAAAAGTTTATGATTTACCAGAAGCACATGGATGAGAGCTTCAGAGGCGGCTGCCATCTTCTTGGGCAAGGCAACATTGGACGGGAACAGAGTCGGCAGTACCATCAACAAATTAATCGCTTGCTCCTCTTAAAAAAAGAAGGAGAGAAAATCAGAGATTTGTTTCTCTGAGTACAGCATGAAAAAGTAACAAATACATGTAAAGATACATATTCTATTGGTATTATGTTGGCTGGCCTTACCGGCAGAAAGTGTCATTGGTGGTTTCATGGCCTTCTTGAAAACCCCATAGAAGGTAACCCTGGATTTGAACTCGAGCCACCGCTCCCTCAGCTCCTTCACATAGTTGGAGTTGTTGTTTTCTATTATTCGTCTAAGTTCATCAAGAACCTTTGGTGGGGGGCACACACACACACAAACAATTTATGGAAATGATAAACATATTATAGTTTAGTTTAAGCATCACTCTAAGACCACATGTATATGTAGCAAGGTATTCTATATAACAGCTATTTCATTTGTTAAAGCAGTATGCTTCTAGGCTGGGTGAACCCTGCCTGACCTGCTGGTGAATTTTGATTTTGAACGATGGCAATAGAGCTCGACAGTCCCGCCCCTCCTCCGAGAGAGCACACCTATCGTGCAGCAGAAATAAAGTGCAGACTCCCCATACTAATGTTCAGTCTTATAAGATTGAGCTTAGTATGGTGATAGCCAGACTAGTATGCTTCCAATGCTCAATAGAAAAATCTCACTGTTTCAGAATCCAAGTGTGAATTGTGATCCTACTTACATGTTCAATCTCTCTTAGGCATGGATAAGCCTCCAATATTTTTGCTGGTCTGTCTTGTTCCCTTATTGCGTCCGAATCAATGAAGGCCCTCCTTCCCTCAAATTCCAGGTCAAGAAGTTGCGCAACATCATCTTTGTTCTGTTTGGTCTTGCGATATAGCTCTTGTAGAGTTGTGTAATGTCTAGCCTGGGCCTTCCGACTGTCCTGTCTGCATTCAACTAAAAGATTCAACATAGAAAACATTACAACACAAACAGTTGAGGTCAGCATTACTTGTTATTAGCTAATAATATTCATGCTCCTATTGTTTCCACAGGAACAAAGACAAAATATCCACTACATTTTATGAAGATATTCATTAATATTACTTGTGTTGAATAGAAACAGGAAAAGGCAAAAATGACAATGTCAAAATTCTCAGCCCCCTGACAATTAATAGTAGTCACCATACCTAGAGATTGGCATGGTGTTTTTTTCAGTTAGCCTATTAGCCTGTTTGATGCTCATTGTGCTCAATGCAAACAGGCTAACTGAAAAAAACATCATGCCAATCTTTAGATATGGTGAAGGGTATGTGATGATATGGGGCTATTTTAATTTCAAAGGCCATGGGGACTTTATCAGGCATAGTATCCTGGATCCATGAAATGAGTGGCCTTTAAAAATAAAAATCTGCCTGCCTCTATGGGAATTTAACTAGGGGTTAACATAGAGGTGCAAATTCTTATGCATCCTTTATTTTAAGGAAGAACATTTCTTTATTTATTGTACATTATTCATTCACAAAGAAAATTGGTGTCCTTAAAGGTTGGATATTTCCTCAAATTTTTTTTAAATAAGGCATTAAGATCAATTTCCAAAAGTTGATTTTATATTTCTCTTTTTAGTCAACTTTAGCATGGATTCAAATACTTATTCTCCCCACTGTATCTTAATAAATAAAAACTAAAGATTTTGTCTGTGCCCTTTTGGACAAAATACAACTATGTACGGTGCTGATTATGGTCTTGTGTTTTGTGCAATTTTAAGGAAAGGGACTAATAATTTTCACCCTATGACATTCGCCCTAACATCAACACCCCTCCATTACAAATCTTGCGAAAATGGTAATACATTTACCAAGAGCATCAGCCTGTTTCACTGGTGTGCTGGTTATCAGTGGGTCAACCCCTGCCTCTGGGGAACTGACACTACTTGAGGAGAGAATGGTAGTGGATGCACTGGAGTCAAAATCTCCCTCGTCTTCTTCCTCTGTGGTTGCAAACTCAAGGCGTCTCTTTTTCCCCCTTGCAGGAGTAGCCCCCTGGGATTTGCGTGGAGTCCTGATGTTTTGCAGCCTCTTGTTTAGTCGCTTAAAGACTTCAAACTAAAACATGAAATACAAAGACCATGAGCAAACAAAAAAAATGAGGACAAAAGACATGGACTAACAAACATTTTTTTTTTTTTTTAAAAAAAAGGTTCTTTTACAATCAAGGTATTTATTTTGCCAAAAAAGGGCTGCCAAATACCCACAATTTCTAAGTTAAAAATAATGGGGAGAAAAAAGTATAAAAGTATACAACTGACCTCGAACTCTTTCTTCGATAGATAAACTACCAATGTACTTGAGTTGGTTAGGGGTGCAAGGGTACACAAGTTCAAAGATGTTCAATACAAGTGTGTGATAAATATGTTTTTATTTGTTCATTGATGTATTTATCAAACTTTGTTGCTTACTATCTATACCAATTCTATCCATGGACTGGAAACCAATTAAAATCCCTTCAAACATATTAAAGGAACCGTATGTAAGAAATGTATATCAATTAATCACGAAATGGCCCTGATATGTTGACATTAAGAAATCATGTTAATTTCAAATACTTATATCACTGACAGCAGTAGTCCGGCCAGGATATTGTCATTTTAAAAGTGAAGTTGCAGCCCTCAACTGATGTTGATGTTGTCATGTTATGTTTTGGCCTGATGCGCCACCCTCCACCTATCTACTAATCCCTAAGTCAGTAGTGTTTCGGTATCTGGGTTGCCAGCTCTGCTCTAGTTACCACAGCTGCAGCTATAAACATGTCGGATAAAAAATGTCTAATGTTTTGAAAGTGATTGCAGTACCAGTTTGAGCCAAAATCTTACATATGGTTCCTTTAAATGTCTGAAGGTGTATCCATGTAGTCAATTCATATTAAGAATAATCACGACAAAAAGAGATACATAACGCAACTTCATTGTACCCTTCTACCCCTAATTTTGTTATAATTAATTAATAATAATTATTACATTCATGTCAAAATGCTTACATACCCATGGACGTTGCATGTCGAGCTTGTCAGATAACATCGGGTAGTACAAAACAAGTCGTCTTGCCATTGATTGCAGGTCTTCTTTTGTCGGATATTTAATGTAGTCTTCGGAATCCGTGGCCCTCAATACTGAGACCATGTTTGTCACTGTATTTCTTATGAGCCTACAGGACAGCTCTTTAGAGAGCTCACACTCTCCTCCTCTCCCAAGTTTCTTCAAGTCAAAATAGTGCTTTCTGACATGCTCCAACTCACTGTCTATGTAAATTACATATTGGTGGCTTGGCACTTCAATTGTTTTGGCTGGACTGGTTTCCTTTTCCTTGTTGTTGTCGTAGCTTGTTGTTGTGATGTTGGGTGTACAGGAGCTGGATGAGGCCTGCTCCTGTGAATGAATCCATGAAAGGCAAATTTACCTTTGATATTAAGTCTGAAAAACAACTTAGAGTTGCTGAAAGCATTTTGATGTGAACCTAGCCTTAGTTTTAAGAAAATCTTATAAGACAAAGACTTTGTCGTACCACAGGATGCACAACCTCCCAAATGGATTTTCTCCGGAGAAAATGTTCAGGCCCTGGAAAAAGGTCCCGCAGATCATCCCTTGAGAGTGTCTGCAGAGCATCTGCATCAATTTGCGCCGCTGTGTCAAAAATAGAGACAAAGGAGAAGCAGTTAAAGAATAATAATGACTGATTAAGATGATCCAAGAGATTATGTAATGATAAACCATGGTTATCGTGGTAACCCAAAAAAACGATCATGGTTTATTTTCGTAAGGGATAACTAACTTTTTCATTAAGTTGTTTTGACAAAAAAAACAAAAAAAAACAAAAAAACACTGAGAGTTTAACTGCAGTGAAACCGTGATAAAACTATAGAGATAATCCATAAGCTCTCCGTACTGACATCTCCAGCTGAAGCCTAAGCTTGAAGATCTTAACAAGACGTCTCGGATACGTCTACGTATACGACCTTCCGAACACATCCAAAGACATCTTGCAGACATTTTTACTGACTGGGTAGACACAGCTGCACAAAATCCCTGATTATTATCCCTAAGTAGTGGATAAATGCATCTTTCAAACACCACTATTGCAAATACACTCCTCAAAAACATAAAGGGAACACTGGTTCATAGGAGTATAGCATCAAGTGAGTCCCACTTGTGGGATATTGATCTGGCCAGTTATGTAACAGAGGTGGTTGTGAATCAGGTTCACCTGCTTTGATGTTGAAATTTACTCCAGTGTTGGTTAAGATCACATGCTGTACAATTAAAGCTTGAGTGTGATTGTGTGATTTGCAGGTAGTGTGCTGTCAACTACCTGGGTTCACCCAGGCTATGAGCCACCCATTGATATGTTTCATCAGGTCCCTTTCCGCAGGCGTATTAATCAAGCATCATGCAGTCTGTATTGATAATCAAGGTGCTTGATTTAATACACCTGTGGAAAGGGACCTGATGAAACCCATGAATAGCTAGACCTAAAATCATGACTACCATGCCCAGCACAATACTCCCTGCGTGGCTAAAACTTATAGTAAAGTAAGCCTACCAAAAAGGTGCCAATAAAATATCTCCACACTAACTTCAGTTAAGACCAAAGGACAAAGGGCTAAGGGTTAAACACAAAGGACTCAACAATAATCATCATGTCATCATTCTTACCTGTTAAAATCGTGATGGCCACATCGTCCAATTTTTCAAAAGTATTCATGTTTCTGTTGAAATAAGAAACAATTAATTGTATACAATACACCCTGGCTAGAATTGACCAAATAGCTTCAGTATTTGTCTCATTTATGATCATTTATCAATCAAATTCAGAATAATCAATCTTATGAGTTAAAGCAGGACATGCATGTATGGCAGTAGGAATTATTTATATTTATGTTGAGCTAAGAAAAATAGGTGTAACATGTGATACTTGTTGATTAAATTAGTGCAGGGCCCCTGTTGTCTGTACTAGTATTGTTAACTCAGCTACTTTCTTAATAGTCGGGAGGGTGAGTGACATTGAAAATGCTCAAGCTAAAACCCTTCCAATTTGTGCCCTACTACATTGACACACAGGGGTTGAGTGATGGATGGTGTATGTCTTTGAACTTCACTTACACAACTTGAATAATTCACTTTATGCCTGCTATCCATAGCTTCCCTATGGCAGTTCAAGCAATTCAAGCTCGTAAATATAATTTGTTTTACTACATAAGAACCGTGTGTGCTTTCTAGGGACCAGGAATGGCGAGAAATAGTTAAGTTAGCCTTAGCTAACGATTGAGTGAACTGCATAGCTATGTTTTTCAAACGGACTTGGGCCAACAACAACTTGCAAACGGTCGTTGATTTTAAACCTATAACTAGTTCTTAAGATTGTAGAAAATAATATCTTACTCGTAATTACATTCATTTCTTGTAAAAAAGTTCAGACTGTTTCACTTGCTCTTCCCTCTATTCAAAAGAACAAATCAACGATAGATTGAGGATGTAAAGAGGGGGCGATTCCAAGTAGCCCAGATCTGGGAGGGGTATACAATTATTAAACAAAGCCTACGAATTATTGAGGGAAAGCATAAGATGTCTTCAGTCAAAAACAGTACATATATGTTTTTTAGTAAAGAAGATCTACTATTTAGTAAAGAAACCTTACGAGCAAGTAATTTGCATTATGAAAGCCACCCCTACGGTTTTGATATGGAATTGTCGCGCGGGAAAAGTCGTGAGGTAGCGCCAAGCCACTGCCATTCCGATGTGAAAAGTGCTAGAGTAGCCCAGGCCAAAGCATGGCTGGTTGGCGCTGTGTTATTTGTTGGGCATTTATTGCATTAACGTTGAAGGTACTCTTAAGCCATATTAATATGGCACATGGACGTAGTAAGAACTTTAGGGCAATTTGTGGAATTGATGACTGCAGAGAACAATATCGAGTATTCAATTCGCTCTACTATCACATCAGACGCAGGCACGCCTCGTACTTGGCCAATGGACGTCCGCCCTTGGAGTGCATGCCATTTCGGTCAGGCTGTCTTGGAGGTGAAAGGTTCGACATACCGATTTTTTCCAAATGTATTACACCCACCAGCAACCAAATTGAAGAGTCGACCTCAAATAGTGTTACTACTAGCGAGGATGCAACTCGCAACGAGGGCGTCTTATTGCAAGAAGATGATTTCCATGGTGATGAGAGAGCGGGAATGTCCAACCAGGACCAAGTCCACAATCACGAACATGTCAATGAAAAGGTAGGCACTGATATTGAAGGCTACAAAGTCCAACATGTTGGCTTTTATTGTGATGCAGCTCAATTAGTGTGAGATGGTGCTTATAGCTATTTGTTTATTGGCTAAAATAGGATATGCCCTTATGATGGGCTATGATTTTGCTCATTTAATTTGTAGGATACAATTTTTCCATGACTCCATGTTTGGTCCGATAGGCCTATTCTGATACACCTTAAAAGAATAAGCCATTGCACATATAATAAAAGGATTAGTCATGGAAAAATGTTGATGAGATATTTATTTTGGAATGGGGAAATAATAATTCCTCTCAAAATGAATGGTTTGATTATTTGAAGGGCACAACATACAGCTGAATGTATTTGTTTTGACAGGACTTGTCTAGACGTGCGGCTGCCTTCACTGTGGATGTACGTGAAAGATGCTGTCTTTCTCGGGTAAGCTACTTGCATTTAGTAATTTAGCAGACTTTCTTCAGAAGCTTCACAGAGGAGAAACCATATTGTCACATTCATATTAACAAAGACTAACCATGAATACTACTTAGCATTTTACAGTCTTACAAAGACAGAGTAGAGAGAAACATTTAATATTGGTAGACTACTGTAATCATATTTTGTAGTTTGCAGTCTGGAGAATTTACTGATTTAATGATAAACCTAATTAAATAAGTGATTTGTTTATTTTGTTCCTCTTTCTACAGAGGAATGTCAACAGCATTGTGTCAGAAGTGCAACAGTTTCAATTGAATCTTGTAGAAACCTTGAGGGAAAGAGTGAAGGATGTCTTTGACAGACAAGGCCATTCAGACAACATTGAGCACCTCCGGAATGAGGCACTTGCAACATTTGATGACTTTCCAGATCCGTTCTCCTCGTTGACCACAACATACATGCAGGACCAAACTATTAAGGAACTTTTTACTCCAGTTGAGCCTGAGGAGGTCATAATATCACAAAGACTGTGTAGAGTTAAGAGAGGTTCTTCAAGGGTTCTTGAAATGAAAAACAAGGTTTTTTTCTATGTTCCCCTCATCAAGAGTCTAGAGCAGCTGTTGTCCAACCCAAGAATTCTCAGTATGGTCAGTACTCCTCCAGAAAATTGCTACAAAGATGGATTTCTCAATGACATTGTGGATGGTAGCCTTTTCAAAACTCATCCATTATTTTCAATGAAGACCAATGCTTTGCAGTTGATATTGTACTCTGATGAGATAGAACTGTGTAACCCTCTTGGACCGCATACCTCTGTGAACAAGTTACTTATGTTTTATTATACACTAGGAAACATAGACCCCAAGTTTAGGTCAAAACTGGCTGCTATACGACTACTTGCTATCGCTAAAGCAAAGGACATTACAGAGGTTGGTGTTGATGTTATTTTGGAACGTATAGAAAAGGATTTAAGGGAACTCTACAATGGTGTCAAAATTGGGAATGGTGAAACTATATATGGTGCAGTAATATCTGTATGTGGCGATACCCTTGCCCAGCATGACCTGGCTGGGTTTAAGTCTGGAGTTGGGTTTGCATTCAGCAAGTGTAGGCATTGTGAGTGTGATTTTGAGACCATGCAGAACAATTTTAATGAAAATAGTTTTACCATGAGAACATTAAAAAATCACATGAAACAGTGCAGAGAAATAGAGAGGGCCAGAACAGACCTTCTTAAAAATGCTCTCAAGACTACCTATGGTATAAACAGAAGGAGTAAACTTACAGATTTTCCAGCCTATGATCTTATACAGCAAACCCCTCAAGATATAATGCATGTTATGCTTGAGGGTGTTGTCCCCCATGAAATGAAATGTGCATTGAAGCACCTAATTTTGTCAGGAGATATTGACCTCGATTGTATTAATTCAGGTATAAAAGGTTTCACATATTCACCCAGTGATGTAAAAGACAAACCATGCCCAATCAGTGTCAGTACAATGGCATCTAATGATAACAAACTTAAACAGTCTTCTGGGCAGATGCTGATACTTTTGAAGATATTTCCATATATTTTGAACAGTATCAAGGATAATATCTATGTTCAGTTCATCATAGAATTAATTGAAATAACTCAGATCATTTTTTCTCCTCTTTTATTTAGGGAAACCATACAAAAACTTAGAGCAATGATAGAGCAGCATCTTAAAAAGTTCAAGGAGCTTTTCCCTGACAACAATGTAACACCAAAGCAGCATTATATGTTGCATTTCCCTTCACAAATTGAGGCTCTGGGTCCCTTAACAAGGCACATGTGTATGAGATTTGAGTCTAAACATCGTTTCTTTAAAAAGTGGTCTTCAAAATTAAACTACAAAAACGTTTGCAGATCTCTTGTAGATCACAATCAAGTGGTAGAAAGTACTCATAATCACACAAATGGATTTTTTGCACATGAGAGAGAATTGGGTCCTGTATCAGAAGTGTCAAATTTAGAATATGTGACTTCAAAGATAAGAGATTTTTTAAATATTGACCATTTCCAGCATATTATCTCTGTAAAGTGGATTTCCCTCACTGGTAACAAGTATATAAGTAAAAAGACACTCATCATCACAGATTCAAAAGATGGGTTACATATTTTTGGACTGATAAATAATATTTTTGTTGTAGATTCATCCTTATTTTGTTGTGAATATCAAATCTATGATACATTGGAGTTTAACAAAGATTTACTGTCTTATCACATTGATGTGCCAAATGCTGCTCTGGCAACAGAGTTAATAGATTTGGAGAAATTACCTGATTACACTGCATATCACTCTGCACCATTCCATGGCCAGATGTATGTTTCGAGAAAGTACGACCTAACTGATGTGTTATTGTATTCAAGATGAAAACACATTATAAATGTCAGAAAGTGTTTATTTGTGCTTGTGATTATGTTTACGTTTTGGCATAACAAAGGAAGGCTAGTTGAGGTACTCCCCTCAGTGTTCTGAGAAAGTGTCATACTGATTTGTTATTGTTAGTGGATATGGCATATGCTTTGCCAAGAAAATAAAAGATTTGCATTAATTCTATAAATGTGTATTATTCTTAACAAATCATATGGGTAAAGGTTTCCATGTTGTCCCAGAGTAAATTTTAAATGTTTAATATTAAGGTGTCTTGACTCAGAAAGGTCTTTGGAATTGATTCAATCAATTCTTACATTATCTTAATAAGTTGTGCTTCATTCTTAAAACAGGTTGATAATTAGTCTTGAAACAAGTAAAAATATCCTTAAGGTGAGTTGTTAACATGTCTAAAGGCTCCCTCCTCAACAATTTAAGATAAATCTTCTTAAAATTACTTTTATTATCCAAGTAAGTCAACTCAAGATGAATTTTCTTGAAACAAGTCAAATTATCTTAAGTATCTTTAGCCTTAATAAGTAAATAAGACCATAAAATGGTGTGATTAGATAAATACACTGAATTCAAGTCAATTACACTAGTACATATTTTCATTTTTTGCAGTGTTCCCTTATAGTGTTAGCCGCAGCAGCAGCATCCAGTTGAACAGCGTTGTCAGAAGTGTGATCCATGGGGAGTTCCTCCATAAGGGTAGTGCTAGGTCGGCGGACTTCCTCAGCAGAACTTTCGCTAACGTTAGACGCACCCTCGGCCTCAAGACGTGCACTGAGCCGGTCCAAAACAGACTGCCGAGACACCCGATCTAACCTCCAGTTATTCCAAGCAAATCTCTGTGGTGTGGCACCAGGTTTCAGGCGTTTTCTGCCGCACTTGGATACAGAGATAAGCTCACTATCAAAATGTAAGCTGCAGACGTAAGTGCTTCCACGAAGTATGTTAAACGATGGGCCCTCGTCCCTTCTTATTAACCTCACCCATGTTTTCCGGAGGGTTTCGTCTTTTGGGAAATCATGAAAACTGAGGTAAGGTTGTCGTTGTTTTGAGGTAGAGCAGCCAGGTACACTACAATAACACCGGCGACTGGAGGCGGCCATGTTGCGTCTGATCACCTGATGTAAACAGGAAGCGACGGTACACTGCGTTCGAAACCAGGAACTGTGACATAGGCGTATTGAACATTCTAAAGAATATCTGGGTTCATTGAGCCTGATAGGGCTCTGGGTTCATTGACCAGAACCTCTAATAGACCTCTCTCTAGGGCTCTGAATTCAACATGGAATTCTAGAACCTTATATTGTTGCAGAACAGAATCTTCTGTTAGAATGTTAAAAAACTCCCCTGCTGACATCTGCACATCTGTCTTTCTTTATGGTCAGCTTCGAAGCGAGCTCATCCAGAATGGTCAACCGAACATGTGATTGCTGCAAAAAGAGAATGGAGCTGCAGGACCAGTGCTCTGCCAGTTTAAATTTGCTATGTGTTTGCAGTTTGTACAGTTTAAATCAGCATCAGAATGCTATTCTATACAACTGCCATATCTAACAGCATGATTATTAGACTTAATTTTAGCCCATATACTATGATACCAATTACATGAGTGAAATGTAATGTAGTATGAATTGCTTGTTAATTAACCAGCACCAATAAATGCATATCGTAACTCCCCCTATTTCCACCGGTCCCGTATTTCCACCGTGTTGCGTGTATGTGTCACTTAATATCCATTTCTATACAAACCAAGACAGCGGACTCCTATAGAAACGCAACCACCCACACCATAGGTGTATCTAAATTAGCTATGTACCAAAAATGACATTTTACCGTGACTCGAAGAGCTGTAAACAGTGTTGTAAGGTACACAACCGCTTGGAGCTCCAGTGGAATTTTAATTTCACGACGAGAATTCTCGGTCTAACCGTCCATGTGCCGTTGAAACGGTGTAAATAGGCGACCCATCCGGCCAGCACTATAACTCCGAGCGTGGTAAACAAAATCGGATATTTCAGGCAGTAAATGCTCCCGTTAAGAACCAAACCAGATTTTGTTCAAATCTACACACCTATGGCTACTGAAAAATGTAAGGTTCATTTAGTAAATGTTATTTTGAAGTGTTAAAAAACATTGTTGTTTTAGAATTTCTGAACAAAAGTGGTGATAATTGGGGGTGTTACGATACATTTGCAACCAAATTGATAAGAATTAGACCTCAATTTGATACATGTGCTCTCAGTGGTAATTTCCAGTCTTCACAAGGTTCACTTATCGACTTTGCAACATTTTCCTCAGCTGAAGAGGTTAATACAAAATGACGGGCTAAACATGGGAATGCATTTCTTTTTTTCCTTTCCTCTCAGTCTTTTCTCTGATTAAAGCACTGATCTGATTCTGATTCCTTTGACCATCAGGTTAAATTGGAAAATGATTAATAGTGATCCATTTTTAAAGGACATTTTCCTAAATCCACCTATGACAGTTTTCAGAAAAGCATCATCTATAAAAGACAAACTTGTCAGGAGTTACCTACCAGGCTCAAAAGAGAAAACATGGTTACATAAAGACCTCTGGGGAACCTATACATGTGAAGATGGTTACATAAAGACCTCTGGGGAACCTATACATGTGAACATGGTTGCATAAAGACCTCTGGGGAACCTATACATGTGAACATGGTTGCTTAAAGACCTCTGGGGAACCTATACATGTGAACATGGTTGCATAAAGACCTCTGGGGAACCTATACATGTGAACATGGTTTCTTAAAGACATGTGAACATGGTTGCATAAAGACATCTGGGGAACCTATACATGTGAACATGGTTGCTTAAAGACCTCTGGGGAACCTATCCATGTGAACATGGTTGCATAAAGACCTCTGGGGAACCTATACATGTGAACATGGTTGCATAAAGACCTCTGGGGAACCTATACTGTACATGTGGGTCATGGTTGCTTAAAGACCTCTGGGGAACCTATACATGTGAACATGGTTGCTTAAAGACCTCTGGGGAACCTCAACATGTGGGTCATGTAAACACTGTGAGGGTGTCATTGGGGGCAGCCATCATCTACTGGTTAGCGGCTTCGGCCGGTTCGAACCCCCGACCAGTAGGAACGGCTGAAGTGCTCTTGAGCAAGGCACCTAACCCCTCACTGCTCCCCGAGTGGCGCTGTAGCAGGCAGCTCACTGCGTTGGGATTAGTGGGGATTAGTTGGGATTAGTGGGACACACAGAAGAGACATTGTGTCTCAATGGGACTTTCCTGGTAAAATAAAGGTTAAATAAATAAATATAACGGGTGACTCAAGAAAAGTATGTTTCTTCGACGCCATAACTCACTGGTCCCCTGCTACTACTCTCCCCGTGATTTTGGAACAAGTCCAAGATATACTGTCTTGTGGTGTCTCGCTGAAAAACAGAACGGCTGAATGTGTGGACAAGTTAAGATTTTGAGTTATCAGATACCACATGCCAACTGGATCTTTTAGTGGGTAAAACACTCACTTAAGTCTGGAAGTGATAGACGAACGGCAAGTGAGTCTTAGTGTAACATTTAACAGTGGTGTAGTTGTGTTTAATGAAAACTTCGAGAACTCCGACTGCGAGTTTCCCGTGAAAGCCATAATAGTCAACAAGACCTAGCACTACTGGATTGTGAAGGACTTTGCATGAGAGTAGCCTGCTCGGCTACTTATCCACGCACCATTCAACTCAACTCTGAGCTCCGGATCTCCACGACCAACAGTGAAGACGTTCGTTCACCCATTCCAACAACACCACGCTGCTGTGGTAAAGACGACAGCCATCTTGCCTGTGTGTTTTTGTTGCGCTACTGGCGCAAAAGAGCCATTTTGGTTTGAGGCTTCCACGCACACTAGCAACGATACAGACCTGCAACACGAACTCTGACAACTGGTTGGGTACTCATTTTTGATTCATTTAGTTAATAATTGTATTACTATAGGGTTTGGTATTTTATTTTAATTCAAAAGGAGTATTGTTTCTGTATACTTGAATGTTGATTGTATTACATTTAAATTTGTATTTCATTTAAAGGTGAAGTGATGCTATTCATTTAGATTAACCTCGCTATATGATCAGTTAAAACCCAAACGTATTAAAGACAAAGAACACAGATAATTAAAGTTAAACATTTTAGTTTATTTAATACTTTAAAAGAACTCAGGATAGCTACCCCTATTAATTGCCAGCATAGCAAAGGGGCGCTACATACACAAACAAAACACACCCACCGACACACACACACACACACACACACACACACACATATATGCATATGCACACAAATACACCAAAGACACATAGGCATACTCATAGAAAATACACATGTGTGTGTGCACGTCAATGTGCATGTCTATATACCAGGGTTGTGCAAAATTCGAATTGCAATTCTGCTTCCTGTTTGTTACCTCAATTGAAATGCAAGTGAAATTCAATAATTGAATGGGAATTTAGGAGCCAGTTTCAATTCAGTTCTGGAATTTTGCACAAGCCTGCTATATACATAAACAGACATACACACATACTCCCACATACACACACATACACACACACCGATGTGGCTATGAAGTTGAGTAGAGTTCATGGACTTTTCCCATATCTTTGTACATTTGTATATGTACACTTTGTGCATTTTACAATTCTCTGTGTCTCTTTTTGTTGCAGGATGAAGAAGTAAAAATATAATCATCTTCACATTATGGAAAACACCTTAATGCCACACTCTAACAGACATCCCACAGAAACAAACAACCTATAGCATTATTAGACATTACAACAGCAAACAGACACATTCATCAAATATTTCAGTAAACAATAGCTGATGTCCCTCAACTCTGCCCCAGATGGATGAAAGTTTATTTAGAGATGGAGGTGGTCTGTGTACATACATCTAATCATTAACTCTTCTTCACTCAACAGGTCATGTTGGGCTTGCAACAATTTCGTCCGATAAGAAGCTAATACACAGTGACAGCATAGTGAGGTCGTCTGTGTGTGATGTAAATGATTAAATGTATGTATACATCTAATCATTTACTTCAACTTCATTTCAACTGAATTTCACCTCGTGACACCAGGGCTGGATCAAACAAGCCAACTTCGCAATGGTATTGCATAAAAACGACCAGAGATAAGTAGAGACAGAGAGGGAGAGAGACGCACGAATTTAGAAGTTCAAAACAGTCTCGGAAACCAATAGGAACTCCAGGGTTATTACAGTCTCCTCCGGGTCTCATTCAGGATGAATGCTCTAGCGAAATACGTTCTCATCCTCCAAATTATTATCCTCTTTTCCACGACCAGCCAGGCTCTGATATGCAAGAATTGTTATGAGGTGTCATGCGTGGATCCTACGGACTGCAAGGGGGGGCTGGTGCCTGATATCTGCGGGTGCTGCAAAGTTTGTGGCAAGCTGAAGGGCGAGCGCTGCGGAGGACAATTTGGATTGGGTGGGAGTTGCGAAGAGGGCCTGAAGTGCATGTACAGATATCAGAATCCTAGCGGGTTTGGAGTTTGCGAAGGTCTGTATAGTCGACACACTTCGTCCGTTATGTGCGATTTGTGAAATTAATGTGACTGTTTGCAATACGTAGCTTTTCCCAATTTCTTATTATTTCTTAATAATAGGCCTACGATTTATAGTACCTAAATCTATAATTACATCGTCATTGGCCAGTTTGTATAGAAGGGGCATTTATTATTGTAAGTTTATCATGCTTAGGCCTATCGTGAAAAAGTTAAACATGACATAGGCCTATCATGATGAACATGCTCGAACCAGAAACCAAGTAGTCAAAAAACAAACAGACACACAAAACTTTGCAGGAGAAAGGTTCAAAAACAAAGAAACTCAACAAAACAAAAACTCCTGCCGTGGATTTCAAAGTTTACACTAACAGCACCCAGACCTAAAACTGTGTTAGGAATGTTTGGAGAAGGCTGCAATTGTTTTCTTTCATCCAATACATCATTTCCTTCACTCACAGAATCCGGGCAGTAGGCTTCCAGTTGGGGCAGAGAATGAATGTCATGAAATTGGTGAGTAGGCCAATCTCTTTGATCTGATCACAAGGTTGAAGTTATCACATATTTCACTTAGATTATGTTCTTGAATGGTAAAAATGATAAAACTCAAAGTATACTTTCTTTGCTGTTTGTGGGTAGTCTAGCTATCTATTTGTTGTTGTCTTTAAATAAAAAAAACCTTCTCACATTCAATGCAGTTTTACAATTGTGAGGAAATAGGAATTCTAGAACCTTATATTGTTGCAGAACAGAATCTTCTGTTAGAATGTTAAAAACTCCCCTGCTGACATCTGTACATCTGTCTTTCTTTATAGTCAGCTTCGAGGCGAGCTCAACCGAACATGTGATTGCTGCAAAAAGAGAATGAAGCTGCAGGACCAGTGCTCTGCCAGTTTAAATGTGCTATGTGTTTGCAGTTTGTACAGTTTAAATCAGCATCAGAATGCTATTCTATACAACTGCCATATCTACAGTAACAGCATGATTATTAGACTTCATTTTAGCCCATATACTATGATATCAATTACATGTGTGAAATGTAATGTAGTATGAATTGCTTGTTAATTAACCAGCACCAATAAATGCATACATTTGCAACCAAATTGATAAGAATTAGACCTCAATTTGATACAAGTGCTCTCAGTGGTAATTTCCAGTCTTCACAAGGTTTACTTATCGACTTTGCAACATTTTCCTCAGCTGAAGAGGTTAATACAAAATGACGGGCTAAACATGGGAATGCATTTCTTTTTTCCTTTTCTCTCAGTCTTTTCTCTGATTAAAGCACTGATCTCATTCTGATTCCTTTGACCATCAGGCAATGTGGTTAACACATGGATGAATTTCTGACTGAAGGTGATGCATGCTTACAATACAAACATGCATCATGTTTACGATACAGTACAAGCATACATCTTGTTTACAATACAATCATGTATTTTGTTAACAATACAAGCATGCATCTTGTTTACAATACAAACATGCATCATATTCAGGCAGATATGCACAACTCTGCAAGAAGTTGAATGTGCTCCCCTAATTTGAAGCTACTGGAATATGACTCCTTTAGTGATAAAAGGATGGGAAGATTGTCAACTCTCTGTTTATATAAGCTAGTGTTAATAATTCTGCAGGTCAATACAATTAAACTAGTGTTAGTGATTACTCAAGCAACCTGCTGTGTTCCTACCAGATGATCTCTTCAGAAAGCTTTTGAGTCAGACTAAAATCTGGGAAAATATTTCTAAGTTTTGGGTGTATATATTTGGAGTTATATAGGCTCAGTCCTCTTTGTTCTCTTGTATGTTTTGTAGTTGCGTGCTCTTTGGTCCAAGGTTAGTAGTTTCATATGAAAAAAAAAGATCTCTCCGACCAAGGCACCCCGTAAGATAAAAATGTCTTTAATACAAATTGGACATGTCCAAAAAGGACCTATACATGAAATTAGACTTATTGTAGGTTTGAAAGGTGTCTTGGCACCAACAATGGGATTAGAATTCATGTTGCCTAAGATCCACAAGAATCTGGAACACCCTGAGGGGAGACCAATCATCTCAGGCAATGGATCATTGACAGAGCCCTGTTCCCAGTTTGTGGACTTTTTTTTATAAAACCTTTAGTACGGGATATCCCGTCTTTCATTGCATTTCATTACTTGTCATTTCAATTTCAGCTTCAGCGTTTAAGACGCATCTGCAGTAAAAACTCTGATTTTGAAAAAACAGGCCAAATATATGAAATTGAGATTTTGTGAAAGAGGTTATTCCCCAATTCTTATTGACAGTGCAATAGAAAAAGCCCGTTCTCGAAATCGGCCTGACCTCCTGAAGAAAAGAAAACAAATATGGTTAAAAACAATCCCAGACCTTCATCACACAACACAGCCGCTGTGCTCCAGGAGGAAACAAATAATTAGGTTCAATTGGAAAATGATTAATAGTGATCCGGACATTTTCCTAAATCCACCTATGACAGTTTTCAGAAAAGCATCATCTATAAAAGACAAACTTGTCAGGAGTTACCAGGCTCAAAAGAGAAAACATGGTTACATAAAGACCTCTGGGGAACCTATACATGTGAACATGGTTACATAAAGACCTCTGGGGAACCTATACATGTGAACATGGTTGCTTAAAGACCTCTGGGGAACCTATACATGTGAACATGGTTGCATAAAGACCTCTGTGGAACCTATACATGTGAACATGGTTGCATAAAGACCTCTGGGGAACCTATACATGTGAACATGGTTGCTTAAAGACCTCTGGGGAACCTATACATATGAACATGGTTGCATAAAGACCTCTGGGGAACCTATACATGTTGATCATGGTTGCTTAAAGACCTCTGGGGAACCTATACATGTGAACATGGTTGCTTAAAGACCTATGGGGAACCTATACATGTGAACATGGTTGCTTAAAGACCTCTGGGGAACCTGAACATGTGGGTCATGTAAACACTGAGGGTGTCATTGGGGGCAGCCATGACCTACTGGTTAGCGGCTTCGGCCGGTTCGAACCCCAACCAGTAGGAACGGCTGAAGTGCTCTTGAGCAAGGCACCTAACCCCTCACTGCTCCCCGAGCGGCGCTGTAGCAGGCAGCTCACTGCGTTGGGATTAGTGTGTGCTTCACCTCACTGTAAGCGCTTTCAGATATAACCTCCGGAGTATATGAGGAGGTTTGTCAAACGGAGGTCCTACCCTTCGGATGATTCAGATATGATGCTAAACTGTGGACCTAATACTGACCTTACACGGACGTATGTGTGAACGACATACACGCACATTACAGAATCTCCGTGTGGTTGTCGAGTGAGGGGTGGGGGCTTGTAGAGTTCACAAGATGCTGAGACATGACGCAGATTATATGCGGCCGCTGCCTGTCACAGCTGCTTCTTGTTTACAAAATATAGCCTATCATTATGTAGGCTAAAGAAGAAGAAATCTATTGTGCAAAGGCTAATACTTGAAGTAGGCTAGTCACGTAAGTGGGCACTTGAAATTGACCTAGCCTACAGTATTTGTATGTGTGCTTCAAATAAACACATTTATCTGTTTTCAACGTTATGTACCAGAATTAGCTAGGCTATAGAACCCCAAATCTGGTTTGCGTTGGAGAGAGAGAGCATGCACAAACTTTATGGTAGGCTACCAGCCAATTCAGTAGGCTAACTCAAGACTTCAAGATCATACGTTTTTAAGCAACAAACAAAATACTAACATTAATAACAGTGAAGTTGTTCGTTTTTTCATGGTTTATTTTTTCCAAAAGCATCCTCTCCCCATGTGTAGCATTTACGTAAGGAGCTTGGAACAAAGTTGGGTTTTCTTCGTTTTCATTTTCTCTAGGCATATATGCTCAGCAAATATCAGCGAGCTCAGCAGGTCATGAAGGCTATCAATGAACAGAAAACCATGTTGGCTAACAATTTATTAAATACTCCTGTTATTGTCGTCAACGACGTCGCTATAGGCTACTGCCTTTTCAGCGCCTTCTGCTTATGATGATTCAGTCTTCTGAATTCGTTTCTCCTTGCCATGCAGTTGTAGCCTAACGTGTCTCTAACGTTCCCTTCAGGTGTTCTATCAAAATGTTGTATGCCCTCATGGACAGTAGCTCCGTGATGTCTGCATCTTTCCAGGTTGGAGATTTTCTGGACAGCACTATGCCACTCCATCATAACACTGGCATTTAAGTCAGATCTAACCACATGGACGCATGAAAGAAACGTCACCAACACGCCCTCTCACTAGGTGTGATTTTAACCGAATGTTCTACTCCTCGTTCAGACACAGCACATTTACATAATGTCCGGAGGAAATACTAGGTCGGGGGTAGTATAAACACCGGGTGAATTCGGACTTCCATATGACCGGTTATGTCGTTCAGATATACGGCCCCACCGTTTAACATCGGCAGAACCTCCGGTCTTACACGTATGTCTGAAAGCGCTTAGTGTGTTCACTGTGTGCTGAGTGTGTTTCACTAATTCACGGATTGGGATAAATGCAGAGACCAAATTTCCCTCACGGGATTAAAACAGTATATATACTTATACTTACTTACTTATTCAGTGCAAGACATCTCTTTATCTGAAAACCTAAAAGGAATATAAAACCAATGGCTTTATCAATTGTAGTTCTCAGTTTGTTGTATATCGCCTACAGTGCCCATGTGGGTGCTGTATTTACGACAAAGAGGAAATGAAAAGAAGGCTTTTCCGAACACAAATATGTAATACGGTTCAACAATAACAATGGCCAAACACTATAGAGAAATGCATCACTGCGACCCTTCATCCTTGAGAGTCCAGGGTACTGAGATGATCACTGCAACCCTTCATCCTTGAGAGTCCAGGGTATTGAGACGATAAAGAAAACTGTAAAAGGAGGGGATAGATTTAAAATGCTGCTGCAGCGTGAAACTTTTTGAAAGGAGATAGCCTATAGGCCCTTTTTGTAGAAATGTCTATTGTGTTTGCTTTTTTTTTCTGAGTAACTGCAACTTCTATATGATATTTCCCCTCTAAATGGACATATTTACCTCCTGATGATATGATACAGTGTGATTATGATATAGTTGTGGGTGCCTGTACAATCCGTTTTTTTTTTTCTTCTGTTTTTAAGTATATAAGTGTATATACTCTTTTGATCCCATGAGGGAAATTTGGTCTCTGCATTTATCCCAATCCGTGAATTAGTAAAACACACTCAGTGAGGTGAAGCACACACTAATCCCGGCGCAGTGAGCTGCCTGCAACAACAGCGGTGCTCGGGGAACAGTGAGGGGTTAGGTGCCTTGCTCAAGGGCACTTCAGCCGTGCCTACTGGTCGGGGTTCGAACTGGCAACCCTCCGGTCACAAGTCCGAAGTGCTAACCAGCAGGCCACAGCTTTTCTTTTCACAATGAATTGTGTTTGGCATGTGATTGCTCTCCAAGATCTGTGAGAGGGGCGGGTCTTAGTAATTGGTTGCTTCGGATCTAATTAAGCAATTAACACCTGTACTCTATGCCTGCACTAAAACCATTCATTCCTGTGTTGTCTTTCTATGCCCTGAAGAAGGCCTAAGCCGCTATGCGTGGGCATTTTTAGGTCCTTTTTGGACATTTCCAATTTGTATTAAAGACATTTTTATCTTACGGAGTGCCTTAGTCGGAGAGATCTTTTTTCTCATAAGTTTTGGGTGTGTTGGGAAATGATGATGAATAGCAAGGTGGCGTTGTTCTTCTCAGAGAAGTGATATTTCCTCTCATTTCCTCTCTGATAGCCCTCCGGTGTGGTCAGTGTAATTAATGTGTGGTCCGTTGTGTGCACTGTGGACCCCGCTTTGGCACAAAGCAGCGAGGTCATCTCACAAGGCTTCTGGTGTCTCGCTGAGAAACAGAACAGCTGAATGTGTGGACAAGTTAAGATGTTGAGTTATCAGATACCACCTGCCAACTTCAGAACATACATACACACAAAAAACCCACCCACCAACCCCCCCCCCCTCCCCCTACCCACACACACACACACACACACACACACACACACACACACACACACACACACGCATATGCACACAGATACACAAAACACACCCACCGACACACACACACACACATATGCATATGACAAATACACCAAAGACACATAGGCATATAGAAAATACAGTACACATGTGTATGTGCACGTCAATGTGTATGTCTATATACATACACAGACATACACACATACACCCACAATCACACACACACACACACACATATATATATAGAAGTTCATCCTCCTCTCCACGGGCTGGACAATTAAACTGGCGTCGCTCCTCAGACATGTGCTACCCACTCCCCCTGGCAAACCCACGTGAGCCCCTGTTAGATTTATTTATTTAACCTTTATTTTACCAGGAAGGTCCCACTGAGACACAATGTCTCTTCTGTGTGTGTGTGTGTGTGTTTGTGTGTGTGTGTGTGTGTGTGTGACTGTACAACTCACCGAGTGGTTAATGGTGATAGTTGTTTATTAAAATCAAATATATCGGCGGAATGTATGATTTCCAGCCGTCTTATTTACTATTATGGAACTATTTTTTCAGACACCTCACAACCGCGTATAAACTTCCACTCAATATTTGAACCTGAAGCATAGGTGGCGCAGTAATGTCAACGTGCAATGAGTCTTCCAACAGAAATCAATGGGATTTTACAAAATGCCAAATAAAACACGACAGAAACTGTATTTCGCTACGCTACTTGTTTTGGAACATCAACGAACACCACTAACCACTTGGTGAGTTGCACAGTTTTGAAAACGAACGTTAAGGGTTGTTTTAGGACATGTTTGAGCATGCCTGTTGGCAGCCACTCTGAGTAGTCAAAGGCGATTCAAAACGAGTCAGAAAAGTCGAGACAGGACCAATCGTCAAAATTTCGGTGTCCAACACTCTAGTTCATCCAAAACAAACCAGAAAAGGGACTCAAAGTGCTAAATACCGGAATTTTCCTTTAATGTCACTCTCTAACAGACATCCCACAGAAACAAACAACCTAGCATTATTACAGTGCATGAAAATGCACTGTTCTGTTATCCGAAGTCTTCTTCTTCTTCCCACCAAATTTCTGTCTAATTCAGCTTTAACCGTTTAAAGTAGAAACTTTGTTCAAACTTTGTAACGTATAGTAGGTCTTGAAAAGGACATGTGGGGAATGTATTTTTCACTTTTGTAAACTTTATACTTTTTGAGATATTCTATTTTCTAGTTAGACATTACAACAGCAAACAGACACATTCATCAAATATTTCAGTAAACAAAAGCTGATGTCCCTGAACTCTGCCCCAGATGGATGAAAGTTTATTTAGAGACAGAGGTCTGTGTACATACATCTAACCATTAACTCTTCTTCACTCAACATGTCATGTTGGGCTTGCAACAATTTTGTCCGATAAGAAGCTAATACACAGTGACAGCATAGTGAGGTCGTCTGTGTGTGATGTAAATGATTAAATGTATGTATACATCTAATCATTTACTTCAACTTCATTTCAACTGAATTTCACCTCGTGACACCAGGGCTGGATCAAACAAGCCAACTTCGCAATGGTATTGCATAAAAACGACCAGAGATAAGTAGAGACAGAGAGGGAGAGAGACGCACAAATTTAGAAGTTCAAAACAGTCTCGGAAACCAATAGGAACTCCAGGGTTATTACAGTCTCCTCCGGGTCTCATTCAGGATGAATGCTCTAGCGAAATACGTTCTCATCCTCCAAATTATTATCCTCTTTTCCACGACCAGCCAGGCTCTGATATGCAAGAATTGTTATGAGGTGTCATGCGTGGATCCTACCGGCTGCAAGGGGGGGCTGGCGCTTGATCGCTGCGGGTGCTGCAAAGTTTGTGGCAAGCTGAAGGGCGAGCGCTGCGGAGGACAATTTGGATTGGGTGGGAGGTGCGAAGAGGGCCTGAAGTGCATGCACAGAGAACCTATCCTAAAGCCGGGTATGGAGTATTGGAATCCTCACGGGTTTGGAGTTTGCGAAGGTCTGTATAGTCGACACCCTACGTCCGTTATATGCGTTTTGTGAAATTAATGTGACAGTTTGCAATACGTAGCTTCTCCCAATTTCTTATTATTTCTTAATAATAGGCCTACGATTGATAGTACCTAAATCTATAATTACATTGTCATTGGCCATTTTGTAAGGGGCATTTATTATTGTAAGTTTATCATGCTTGAAAAAGTTTAACATGACATAGGCCTATCATGATGCACATGCCCCAACCAGAAACCAAGTTCAGTCAGGACCACTTTAGTCAAAATAGTTTATTTATATCTAATAAGTTACATTTGGCGGTATGGCTCTGTTCTGGGACCTCCCTACCCTTCCGTGTGCCAACACAGAAAGCCTAAGGCAGGGAGAGCAGCAAAGTAGATCCCCCCATAAGGAATACAGAACAGAGCAAGCATCAATGACAACAACATTGAATAAGACAATAACCAATCAGGTGGAGTTGGGGGTGGAGGTGGGTAGCAGAGTGGCTTGCAAAGGGAACGGCAATCCCAGCCATGTTAGAGCAGTTTAAAAGTAGGGCCTAATCGCCTCTCAGCCAATGACGAGCTAAGGGTACTCTCAGCTGACAGGCCAGCTGATCAACCAGCTGATCGGCCAGCTGATCAACCAGCTGAGCTGCGCGGCGGTCATAATAAGACCAGGCTGAATCATATGATTTTAATGTAGCCTTAGACAGTCCAGATCGCATGTAGTGCGCCGCAGAGACCATGAAGGATTGAAGAGCTAATCTAGCACAGTTTGATTGAATGGTGGGCAGGTTAGGCTGGAGGGTGCGGCCTCCGGGCATAGATGGTGGAATTTCTGAAAATCAAACCGGGACAAGGAATCAGCTATTTGATTATCCAGACCTGGAACATGGGCAGCTCGGACAATGAAATGACCTAACACTGAACACCAAGTCAGGCGCCTTATGAATCTATTAATAAAGGGCACAAATATATATTTAATTAATTTTAACTGACCCGCCCGCAAATGACCCGAATATCATTAAAATATTTGGTTTATGACTCATAACCGCGGGTGACCTGCAAGCTTAGGGGAGTTGTGGGAGATTCAGGTAGGGTTGCGACTTTTTGGACTCGCCCACTCTGTCAAAGAGACGCGAATCATGTTTTGGCCTACAAACCTTTTAAAATATCGAAAACGGATCATTGATCAGAGGAAAAAATTATTTTCCTCGGCCCTCCCCCCAGGCCAAAACATTTCTCCTGGGCCTTCCCCTAAGGCTTAAAAAATTCTCTTAGGCCCCCCCCGCCCCCCCGACGACCGGCCCTCCCCCCCCCCCCCCCAAATATCGTACAGTCCCTAAGGAAGTCAACTCTTTTGGCCATACATCGGCAAACCACTGATTATTGAAAAAGCCTCCAAAGCCAACACTAGGGGCAGCATCTGTGTACAATTTAATCGCTACGGAGGATTCGAACGCGTCATTATAGAAGAAAGAGATGCCGTTCCAATTGTCGCATAACGTAGACCAAAAACGCAACTCTGATTGGCAGCCTTTATCTAAAGTTACAATATCATTAAGACTTTTGCTGATTTAGCAATATCTAGAAGCCTAGAAATAAAGGACCGGCCCTGTGGAATGACGCGCATGGCAAAATTGAGGTGCCCAAGTAAAGAAAGTAATTCCCTTTTTGATAAGACTGAAACCTTGTGTGCTTTCCTCAGAAAATCCCTAATGCGATCCAGTTTTTCTGGGGGAAGGGAGGCCTGCATCCGCTCGCTATCCAGTGTTATCCCTAAAAACTCTAGCACTTTTTGTGGGCCCAAAGTCTTTTCTTCGGACAGAGGAACTCCTAGAGATGAAAAGGTGCGCTTCAGAATGTCTATACAAAGACCTGGGACTGAATTAGGATAATCAACAAGCAGACTAATCCAGTGATCAAATAATTAACAAAACACTGGTTTGGATGCTTTTTTAGCGCCTTCCCCAGCTCAGAAACGTTCACTGGAGTAGACGGCTTTATTTCTTTGACTTCTTCATGAGGCGGGCTCGTCTTGGGCACACCGATTTGGGATGCCCGTCCCTGCAGTAACTGCAAGCGTGAAAGTATTTACAATTAAGAAATCTACATACATTCTCATTAAAGTTATAGCACAGTGGCGTAGGGAGTGAAGTCACCTTCTCTCCGAGAACTGGCTTAGGTGGTTGACCTGGAGCTGCGGGAGAACTGACTGATTTGGGACACAAATTACACGAGTGAGAGAAGGAGCCGCAGATGGAGCATGAGAGGGGAGAATGTCCAGTGAAGTATCTGCTAATGAGGGCTAGATCGACCACTGACCAGTCCAGTCTTTGGTTAAAGCGCAGGCTAAACATTGCCACTTTAGCAGAGAAAGCACGATGATAGTCATAAAAGAGAGTTCCCCCGTATGACATGGCGAGGTCGGCTATGATGGTTAGATATGTGTCGAGCTCGGCTCTACGACATAGATACACCTCGCAGATGACGTCTCTGAAGACGCTAAAAGCGACGCAGAATTCGGCCAGAGTCAGTGTCTTAGAAAGCCGGGGGTCACTATCTTTCAGGGTTACTGCTACATCCCCACAGTCCACGACGCGCCTATCGCTCACATCAGAGCAAAGCAAAATCTTAACAAGATTCACGTCTTTACCTGACAGAATTTGAGAGCGCAGGGCTTGAGAAATGGCTGAAGCAGGTGGGAAAAAGGGCACTCCGGAGGCCATGGGCACAGCGGTTCTGAGAGACCTCTGTGGAACCAACGAGTCATCGGCAGGCAGGAAGAAGACGTCCGGTGGTGGAGAGGCTGATGTTCCGGCTGGAGTAAAAGGAAGCGAGGATGCAGTTTCCAGTGCTTGAACTCTGGAATCCATGTTGATGATGGAGGAATGGATGTTGGACAGAAGTGCCAGGATATCGTCGGCTTTTCCTGCCGCGCTGGTTGCTGCTGCAGACGCGGGGGCGCGGACCTTCTTGCTCGGTGGGGCGACAGCGGAGGCTGGAGTCTGGCCTGCGGTCGTGCGATTCTTTCTCTTCTCAGTAGCCTTCCTCGGAGCGGACGGGGCAGGATCTGTGGATACTGGGCCGGGTGCAGGGTCGACACGGCAAGTGTCCAGAAAAAATGCAAAAAGCTCTTCGTGGGAAGCGCCGAACGGAGCGGGAATGTTGTGCTCGTACAAGGCCTCGAGGAGACGGGGAAGCGGCCACTCGCTTAAAGAGGTGGTTTGTTTACTAGCCAGGCGAGAGCTTCGGCGTTTGGCATTCTCGTCTCCGATCGGCTCCTCTACCTCGGTGGCTTGAGGCGGTTGGGTATCCAGGATGCAATCAGCTGACCAGTGATCATCTCCCTCGATGTTTGCCATAACGAGAAAGGTGACCACAAATGACAGTATAAACTTAGCTCTCAGACGCGTAGGCTCTCTAGCAGAGTGGCTTGCAAAGGGAACGGCAATCCCAGCCATGTTAGAGCAGTTTAAAAGTAGGGCCTAATCGCCTCTCAGCCAATGACGAGCTAAGGGTACTCTCAGCTGACAGGCCAGCTGATCAACCAGCTGATCGGCCAGCTGATCAACCAGCTGATCTGCCAGCTGACAGCTTGGCTTGACTCTGTGGCCTGCCAGAACTAACGCTGTGCTCAATTACTCAAAAACAGACACACAAGACTTTGCAGAAGAAATGTTCAAAAACAAGGAAACTCATTGTTTATGACTTCATTATTGTACAACAACAAAAACCCTTGCTGTGGATTTAAGAGTTTACACTAACCTAAGGACTGTGTAAAGACTGTCTAAGGATAGGAATGTTTGGAGAAGGCTGCAATTGTTTTCTTTCATCCTTAAAGGAACACGCCACCAAAAATCAGTAGTAATATATGTTCTTACCTTAACTTTCACGAGTTGAGTCATACCTCTCCCGTGCCGGTATATTACTACTGATTTTGGGTGGCGTGTTCCTTTAAGCAATACATAATTTCCTTCACTCACAGAACCCGGGCAGTAGGCTTCCAGTTGGGGCAGAGAATGAATGTCATGAAATTGGTGAGTAGGCCAATCTCTTTGACCTGATCACAAGGTTGAAGTTATCACATCTTTCACTTAGATTATATTCTTGAATGATAAAAATAATAAAACTCAAAGTATTATCATGAATG
>NW_027468657.1:11489170-11496670 GCF_046254945.1 Alosa pseudoharengus
CGAGGGGTGTTTTAGGCCACTGGAGCGTATAGCGGAGGAGTCTGTGTTGTGTGTGTGTGTGTGTGTGTGGGAGTGTGTGTATGTGTGTGTGTGTGTGGGAGTGGCGGTTGAGGCCATCAGTGATGCGTAGCGTGCCAGAGAGTGTTAGAGACAATATACCCTCTCGCTACTGTCAGCATGCACACACACACACACCAACGCACACACACACACACACACACACACACACACACACACACACACACACACACACACACACACACACAGGTGCGTGCCTACACATAGAACAAAAAAAGCATTTGCACTTCCTATTGGACCACTGTCTCTCCCGCGACTACATTAGCTGGGTTTATACTGCTTGGGCTAATCTCACCTATTGAGTTGATACTTTGGCGTTTCCAAATCAATATATGATTTTCCTGGTGAGGCTCTTATCAATGATGTCATTGGTACTATCGTTGTGGTGACGAAGGCAGGAAATCTATGGGAGGAGAAATCTCATTCATATCTAATAGGATTGAGGTCGGGAAAACAGGCAGAATGTCTTCTTGTTGATTTGAGTGGCTAGTTTGTCCATGTGGGAACAAGTTGTATCTTTTTATATTATGGATTGTGTGTGTTTGTGTGCGTGTGTGTGTGTGTGTGTGTGACTGTGTGTGTGTGTGTGTGTGTGTGTGTGTGTGTGTGTGTGTGTGTGTGTGTGTGTGTGTGTGTGTGTGTGTGTGTGACTGTGTGTGTGTATGTGTGTGTGCGTGTCAGAGCCTCTCCACCAATGAGCCAGCCCTGATCAATGAGCAAGTGCAGCTGCTCTCTCATTCTCACTCTGTCTTATTCCCTTTCTCTTGTTCTCCCTTCTGCTATTTCTATCCCTTCCCCTGCCCCCTTCCTCCCCCCTTATCTCTCTTTCCCCACTTTTGCTTATTCCCTCTCTCCCTCTCTCCTTTTCCCTCTATCCCCCCTTCTGCTGCACAGAAAGGAAAGAAATAGAAGAAGCAGAGCTCTCCCTTTCTCTCTCGCTCTCTTTAGCTCTTTCTTGCTCAGACACACACACACACACACACAAACACACACACACACACACACACACACATAGAGGCACACACACACATACACAGACACACACACACACTCACACACACACACACACATAGAGGCACACACTCACATACACATTTAAATTCTTTATTTGGATTAGAAGATAAGCATATATCATGGCATAATCCAAATGTGATTGAAAGGTGTACAACAGCAGCCAATATCCAGTCCATTATGCACATTAGGGGTAAAGGTGGCACCTACGCCTCCATATGTAGAGGCTACCAATTACTGCTGATACAGAGCAATATCTTGTCAGTTTCTTGGCCTTGTTCTTATGTAGTCCGCAGATCTGCAGGCCTCTTACACACATCTTGTGCACATGGCCTAAACTACCAAAAATGAGGGCAATGATTTTACAGGAGTAGCCAGAGTTATTGAAAACATTGTACCATGGTTGATATTTTAACAGTTTTGAAGCATAGCAGGTGTCCATGTAAGCATCGAAAGAGCAACCAATTTATATTATTGTAACGGCTTTGGTGTGTTCATTAATTACAACTATGTCAGGTGTATTTGGTAAGTTATTTATGGCAGTTTCCAATGTAGCGCACTGTTCGTGTGGGGGGGAGAACCAGTCTGTCTTGATCTTTTCGTTGTGATGAATTGCAGTAAAGGTGGCATTGTCGCGGAGCTCCTTCACTGACAGTGCAACAATACGGTCGTGGCGCGCGATGTACAGTCCTTTGTATGCAGCGCAGCCATTAAGGATGTGCGCGATCGTCTCCCTTTGCTGGGTGTGATGTTGCACACAAAACGGCTCATGTGGGGATGGAAACCATGTTGCTAAGTTGGACTTTGTTGGTAGTACCTGAAGACGAGCTTTTATTGTAAATCTGTGGATGTCATCTTGTAGGGCTGTGTTTTTTAGAACTGTGTGTGATACGTAATGGTCGGCACATTGCAGGCAGGCCAGTTGTCCTTGTAGGCGTAGGCCTGTCCAGTGCTGTATCATGCGCGAGTGGAAGTGATTGATTATTGCCCTTCTGGTGTTTTGCGCGTCGAGAAGTTGAATGTTGTCGCCAGTTGTGATGGTTGCCTCTGCCGTGATGGTTGGATCCGTGATGATGTTATTGTTGATTTCCACTGACTGTCCTAATGTGTCCCTCCAGCGCAGTTGGACATTTGCGCGGTTGCATAGGTCATTCAGGTCCAGCCAGTCCGAGCGCACGCCGAAGCCTGGTGTGTTGGTGTCCAATTTTCCATTGGCTTTTCTTCTGAACCCGAGGAAGCTGGCGTCATCTGATGTAGATAGAGGGACCTTGCGTTTCTTCAGATGTAACAGAAGTGAGGCTCGGGCAAGCTCACGCACGGCTGCGTCATCATTGTTTAGCATCCTTAACAGGTTGCTTATTCTGGCGGCAACATACACCCACTCTATTTGAGGGACACCCAGCCCTCCCTCTCTGGCCCTGTGAAACAGAACGTCTCTTGTCGAGTGTGTGTTTAATCCCATCCAGCGTCTTACTAGGCCTACAGTCTTATTATTCAGCTCATTTAAGATGAATTTAGGGATGTGGATGTTTGCAAAGAGATGCTGTATTTTGGAAAGAGCAATCTCTCTTATGGCCTGTAATTTCATTGCGACAGGGATGGGGGATGAATCTACCATCTCCATCCTTGTGCAGTATTCGCTGCTAATTCTTGTGCAGTATTCGCTGCACAGACACACACATACACACACACACACACACACACACATAGACCCCCCCCCCCACACACACACACACACACACACACACACACAGTCAAAAACCGAGAGTGGATGAAGAGTGGATGAAGTGTGTGTGTGTGTGAGTGTGTGTGTTTGTAAAGCCCATTAACCACACTCTTCCCTCCTGGTGGCTGCTGGGTACTCATTATAAGAGTGTTTGGACCCAAGCAGCAGCTGAGTGTGGCTGGGATCTGTCCCGAATCCGGCCCGGATGTCAGCCAGACCCACACCAGAATCAGATGCTGTTTGGGCAGCGCCAGCCAACTGCTGGAGGGTATGAAGTGGGGCTGACTGTCTGATGAAGAGCTCTCACGCACAAACACACACACACACACACACACACACACACACACACACACACCAATGCACACTGCGTGATGAAGTGCTCTCAGTCTCGCACACTCACACCATGAGTGTGAGTTTGTACTTTTACTAAAACAAACCAGGTTGCCTCCCCTACTCTCTATCTCTCTCTCTCTCTCACACACACACACACACACACACACGCACGCACGCACGCACACATGCAAGCACGCACGCACGCACGCACTCCCAGAGAAATGTATGCATGCACCATCATGTAACACAAATGCCACTGTTATCTAATCAGTTGAGCATCAATGTGTCTTTTTCCTCTGTATCTGAAAGAGACAGGTTCTTTGAAGTGAAACAATAGAGGATTATATGCTTATTTGGACTGCTCATTTGGATATTGGCACTGGGCTGTCTGCAGATAATGAATGAGAAAGAAATGTGTGTGTGTGTGTGTGTGTGTGTGTGTGTGTGTGTGTGTGTGTGTGTGTGTGTGTGTGCTAATATCTAAGCTATCTTTTCAGCATCAATTACAGTCTACATAGATCATGCATCTTCCACCTTGAATCGTAATTTGTGGCCAACCATACTATCATTCATATGGAGTTTTTGTGGGCAAAGCAATTCCTTCAAATATGTATGGCTAACGACATGCTCCATCAGCCTCTTACTTTTCCCAAACTGTGGTACGCGAGATGAAAAGGGCAATGCCGGAAAGGTGTTAAAAAATATTAATTAATTACTAATCAAATCAAATAATAAATAATAAATAATTTTGAATCGGGTTATAATGATATGGAAACATGAAATTAAAGGAAATAATTTGTAAACTCTATAGCAGGCTATGTTTTCATAAAAAAAAAAAAAAGCTACCCACAATGCATGTGATTTAGTGCGGACAGCCAGAATATCTGGCGCGTTAGTTTTGTGGAAGTATAGGCTAGGTAGAAGGCTACGCAAACATGGAAAACTGGCTAAAAACAAGGACACTGTCCAAAAGGCCTAATCATATGGCAAGCCGATTGAGCATTTATTCAGATATCTTGATATCAGGCATAATTGTCATGTACATGCAAGCCATTTCTGTCCACTAGTTAACTAGTGAGCCATTTCTGTGTGAACTAGTTAACTAGTGACAGCCAAAATGCTCACTAGTTAACTAGTAAGGCCCTAATTCTCTCTAGTTAACTAGTTCATATGTTTCATATCTTACTAGTTAACTAGTAATGCTCAGCATGTTCACTAGTTAACTAGTGGACACTGAAATGTGCACTAGTTAACTAGTTTAAAGACTTCTATATTTTACTAGTCAACTAGTAAGGTACACAAATGTTTACTAGCTGACTACTGAATGTCAAATTCCCACTTGTTAACTTCTATGTAATTTGGCCAGCCGCTTGGGCATTTATTCTGATATCTTGATATCAGGCCAACATGCAAGCCATTTTTGTCAACTAGTTAACTAGTGAGCCATGTTTGTGCACACTAGTTAACTAGTGACAGCATAAATGTCCACTAGTTAACTAGTGAACACATATTAGCTTCACTAGTTAACTAGTGAGAGCCAGAAATGTCCACTAGTTAACTAGTAAAGGCCAAAATGCATACCAGTCAGCTAGTTGAAGGCTTTTGGGTCTCACTAGTTAACTAGTGACAGCCAAAAATGTGCACATGTTTACTAGTGAAGGCAAAACTTCTCACTAGTTAACTAGTTGGATTAGGTCAATGTCACTAGTTAACTAGTGAACCATAAATGGCTTACTAGCTAGCTATGTGATGGCAGCAGGCTCACTACACTGTAAAAAAATTACTGTAAAATGTACAGTAACTTACTGGCAACAATTGGCCAGTAAGTTACTGTGAATTCGTTTTACAGTAAAGCTACTGTACTTCCATTTACAGTATTTTTTGTATTTACTGTAAAAAAAACTACTGTGAAATTTACAGTAACTTACTGGCCAATTGTTGCCAGTAAGTTACTGTGAATTCATTTTACAGTAAAGGTACTGTACTTCCATTTACAGTAACTTACTGGCCAACTGTGAATTCATTTTACAGTAAAGGTACTGTACTTCCATTTACAGTATAGTATGCATTTGCTGTAAAATACAACACAATTAAACACTGTGATTTTATTGCATTTACAGATTGTTTTACTGTAGAAGAAATATAAATTACATACTGTGATTTCAATTGTATTTACAGAATTTAAATACTGTATCACTAGCCATCTTTAATAGAATCAACCATATTCTAAAATATTTAAATTAACTGCAGAAAGCAAGAACATTGTTAACAGTTATTTATTTAACAATAGGAACAAGACAAGGTATGATATAATATGTACTAGTATATGCAATATTATGTGTATAATATAATAATACTTAAAATAATAATACATGCACCTAATAATATAATTTAATACTACATACACCTAATACATACTCAATGTATTGGCCTATTATGTATGATATAATATATAGTATGTAATATTAATAATACATAAAATTAATAATAATAATACCTTATAATATAATAATACATACACCTAATACATATAATATAATAATACATACAATTCTCAATGTATTGGCCTATTATGTATGATATAATATATAGTATGTAATATTAATAATACATAAAATTAATAATAATAATACCTAATAATATAATATAATAATACATACAATTCTCAATGTATTGGCCTATTATAGGTATGATATAATAGTATATGTATATTATATTGAATAATATAGACTAATATAATAATACATAGTGTATAATATAATATATGTGTATAATATAATATATAATATATGTATAATATAATATGTTTATAATATAATATAATATAATATAATATAATATAATAATATATAGGCCTAATACAGTTGTCAGTACAGTTCTCAACCTCAACAGTGGAACAGTGGGTTGGTGCTTAGATGGGTGGTCCTCACCAGGTACAACATAATAAAACATTGAACAGTAAAATATAACATTTAGAACATTCAAATAAAATAACAAATAGAAAATGTACATGAAACCTTATGAAACCTTGCATGCCCTGACCAGAATCAGTTGGAACCCTGAAATTAAAGAAGAAAACACATTAATAATTATATTGATTACAATTACTTTGTACTGTGCCACATGTGATGAGGGTCTAAGATGGTGATGTCGGAGTTGTGTCAAAATACTTATACTATTATTATTATTATTAATAATACAAAGTATGATTTTTTTTTTTTATTATACCCATATATACTTATATTATCATTATTTTTATTACACACCTGCCAACCTTGAAGAATTTTTTTGGGTAGCACCTTGAGCCGAAAAAAAAAAAAAAAATCACGTCGGACTTCATGCATGCAGCCAAAAACGTGGCGATTTTCTAGGCTGATTTGACATGGAACTATATTGTCATTACAGCTTAATAATCAAGGAACACCATGGGCACAGCAGCACAATATCATGCAGCACCTGAAAACAGTCCCTACAGGCTAACTTCCAGCAACAAGGTTGAGCTGCAGCAGACGAATCGTTGTGGGTGGGATTTCGTGAAATTCAGCACTGTGATTGGTTGTCATGTTCTATTTGGACATAGGGAGCCAATAGAAAGCCTCAATTTCCAGAATTCTCCGCCTCCTAATTTGAATTATGCGCCACTAGTTGACTAGTGTGAATTTTGTCTTGAACTAGTTTACTAGTATACATTTATGACCTCACTAGTTAACTAGTTTGGACAAATGATGCATCAACTAGTTAACTAGTGAGCCTGCTGCCATCACCTAGCTAGCTAGTAAGCCATTTATGGTTCACTAGTTAACTAGTGACATTGACCTACTGCAACTAGTTAACTAGTGAGGTGTTTTGCCTTCACTAGTAAACATGTGCAAATGTTTGGCTGTCACTAGTTAACTAGTGAGACCCAAAAGCCTTCAACTAGCTGACTGGTATGCATTTTGGCCTTTACTACTTACTTTTGGCCGTTAACTAGTAGATATTTCTGGCTCTCACTAGTTAACTAGTGAAGCTAAAATGTGTTCACTAGTTAACTAGTGAGCCTTTTGGCTCCCACTAGTTAACTAGTGTGCATATTTTGGCCCTCACTAGTTAACTAGTTCACACAAAAATGGCTTACTAGTTAATCAAGATATCAGAATAAATGCTCAATCGGCTTTCCATATAATCAAAGCGATCGACGAGGGGAAGCCAGAGAAACATAGCAGGAGACAGGTAACGATGGGATGGGGGTCAGAATGATGAAGGTGGAGGTGGAACACAGGGGGATAAAAGACAGGACAAAAGGAGACAGAAAAGACTGCGCAAAGAAAACGGAAGTAGCCTATGATGAGGCAGACTGCCCAAAGCCACAG
>NW_027468657.1:11501670-11509170 GCF_046254945.1 Alosa pseudoharengus
GTGCCTCTCCAGTAAGCCCCAGTAAGAGAGAGAGAGAGGAGGAGAAGGTACACTGTGATGGAGAACTGCTGCGCCATGCTGTGCAAGGCCTGATTGGCTCCCTGGGAGACTGATGAGGTTGATCACTAAATGACGGCTGGTGTGTGTGTGTGTGTGTGTCTGTGTGCGTGTGTGTGGGAGAGAGAGAGTGTTTGTGTATATTTGTATACACAGTTATTGATTTGTGTGTGTGTCTGGTGTGTGTGTGTGTTTTTATGGGTCTGAGTACATGTGCGTGTGTGTGTGTGTGAGGTTGAAATGGTGCGAGAGAGAGGCCAAAACGCAGTAAGTGTGTCTCTCGTTCCTCTCTCTGCCTCTATGTGCTCTTGGAGACATTAGGCACTTTCTCTGCCAACTGCCGCTCCATTCAGACAGAGACAACAGACAAAAGAGCCCAGGCACTAACAACCCTGACTCAGCCAAGTCTTTAGAGAAGAGCACACTCAATCACACACACACACACTCTTTCTCTCTCTCTCTCTCTCTCTCTCTCTCTCTCTCTCTCTCTCTCTCTCTCTCTCTCTCTCTCTCTCTCTCTCCCACACACACACAGACAGACACACACATACACATTCATTCACTCACTTCCTGACAGGGTCACAGGACCTTCCAGAACTTTCTAGCCTCCTGTCATAAAGCATCTGCGGAACATTTAACAGGGCCGCCCGCTGGAGACCGACTATTACAGCCATGCCCGTAAATCTCCTCTTCATTAGTGAGGTAGAGGAACCGCAAAGTCAGGAGAGTTTTGGGGAGTGGGGGGGTGGGTGGTGGTGGACTAGAGTAAGTTCTGGAAATCATATATATTTTTCTTCATTTCAACTCATGTCATTTTTTCATCGCTTGCTGCACTCAGGCTATGGGTTCAGGGCGTACTGATGATGGAGACACAACAAACATGATGTTTTTTTTCTTCTTTTCTTTGTCGGTAGTGGGGAGACTTTGTCTGTTGTTGATGGAAACGTTCAGACATACAGGTGTATTTCCTCCTTCAGGCTTAGGGAGCACCAGCTGTCATAAACCACACACACACGAACACACAAACACACACACACACACACACACACACACACACACACACACACACACACACACACACACACACACACACAGACACATACACATATTAATGATGTAGCAGAATACATACACACACTTATGAACCAGTGGCATACAGCAGGTCTTCACAAAGCACGTCATGAAGAATAGTAGACCTCATAGTGAAAGACATATCAAACCATTTTCCACCCTAAGACAGAATGTGCAAACATTCTATTGTAAAACCATCCATGTTTCAGCATTGCATTAGTAATTATAGTACTTTCCTCCACCTGCTTGCTAATGCACCAGATGTTGTTGTAATCAATTAGGAGTCCAGGGATGTGTTTATTTTGGAGGTAGGCTGCACCTTCGATTCTATTATGCAGGAGGCTTTTGAAACCAAGGTCATTAAATCCCAACCACTCCTAAATACCATCTCAGAGCTAGGCAATAGGTGCAGACTACTTGTTTTCATATTGGGCAGCCTATAGGAGTCGGACATACACACACTAATCATGAGAGGGCCGTAACAGATTGGAATGGACAATATCACTCAATAAGCATAATACTTAGTTCTTAGGGGTACAAGTAACAACATTGCCGCCATTTAAGATGTGTGACAGTGTTTCAATGATATGTTCTGCAGTGTGATACACAATGATGGACCTCAGTTATGGGAAACCAGAGTCTGGAAGAACTTGCAGTCTGGGTTTCACTGTGAATGTGACAATGTTCTCATTGAGTGCAGTGTTCTTGGGGAATGAGTGGGACACAGCGTGACCAGCAGAGGGAGCACGTGCAAGTGTCCCCTGAACGTCCAGTCCAGTCCAGTGTTATTATGACCGCCGCGCAGCGAAGCGGCGGTCATATAGGTTTAGTCAGAATATTTTTTTTTTTTTTTTTTTTTTTCGCATGTCCAAATTTCCGTCAATGATTCCCGGGACACTGAAAGACCGGGGTAGACGAAACTTGGTGGGCATGTAACCCCATATGGATAGCATGGAACCATCGTTTCTCGTTTTGATCTGTAGCCCCCCCCCGCTGGACTGCACCCCCAGAAAGGAGTTTTCTGTGAATATCTCGAGAACCGTAAGGTGTAGGAGGACCATTTTTTTTTTGTATGTTGATCTCATGGGGCCATGTCAACCCATTCCATAACCACTCATTTCATGTATAGCGCCACCTAGTTAAACACAAAAAAGTAAAAATAAGGTGTTGTAATCGCAGGTATCTGTGACCTAACATAGTCAAAACTGCACGAAATTGGAAGTGTAGGATCATTATGACACCCTCTGAATGCACGCCAAGTTTCGTGGAATTCCGTTCATGGGGGGGGCACACAATAAATTAATTTATGTTACTATACACCAACTGGCCTGTAGGTGGCCGGAGACAGTTTTCTGTGAATATCTCGAGAACCGTAGGGCCTAGGAGGTCCACCTTTTTTTTGTATGTTGGTCTTAAGGTGGCATGTCAACCCATCCCATTACCACTTATTTCATGTATAGCGCCACCTAGTTAAAAATTAAAAAGCAAAAAATTAGGTGTTTTCATCACAATATCTCTGGCTGACATGGTCAAAACTGCACGAAATTGAAAGTGTAGGATCATTATGACACCCTCCGAATGCATGCCAAGTTTTGTGAACTTTCGTTCATGGGGGGCCTTACAATAAAATAATTTATGTGTACATTTAGTGACCGTACACCAACAAGGATTCCCGGGACACTGAAAGACCGGGGTACACGAAACTTGGTGGGCATGTAACCCCACATGGATAGCATGGAACCGTCGTTTTTCGTTTTGATCTGTAGCCCCCCCGCTGTACTGGACCCCCCGAAAGGAGGGTAGGGCAGACACAGTTTTCTGTGAATATCTTGAGAACCGTAGGGCCTAGGATGACCAATTTTTTCCGTATGTTTGCCTCCAGGGGTCATGTTAACCCATTCCATGTGCACACATGTGCATAAACAGATACACACGCACACACATACATTCACAGTAATCATACGTATGACACATACTCACACAGTAGACATATATACGCATGCATGCACATGCACAAACACACATACGCAGGCAAACACACAAGCACGCACGCACACACACACACACACACACACACACACACACACACACATAAACATAAACGTGTACACGCACACATGCACACAATTCAAGAATTTCTTATTTTTCAAGAATTATGAACAGGCAAGATGGGGGTGGGGTTGTATAAAATGAATTTTACATGTGAAATCTATGAACTAATCATGTTTTGGTACTTGTTGTCTAGCAGATACCAGTGAGAATTGAGTGTGGCTAATGCAATTTAGTGAGACAGTTAGAATCATATAGGCCTTTCAGCGTGATTTATTTTTGTGGAAAAAATGTGCTGGACTGGGCGGCGGTCATATTTTGTACCGCTCTGCGGTACATCTAGTTGTTGTTGATGTTGGTGTAAGTCCATAAAAGCTCGCCAAGCACATGCAGGTGTTAACAGGTTGCTATGACCAACATACGTGACTGTTGCCTTGACGTAAGTGAGAGGGACAGTTATAATGTCCTCTGAAACCATCACAGTCCTAGAGTCAGACCGCACCCACTCTAGTGATACACACACACACACATTCGGCAGTGAAGTTTGACATTTGAGATCAGGCACACACCTGCAGGCACCTCACCAACACACACACACACACACACACACACACACACACACACACACGACACATATTATCCACCTGAATGGCTGATCAGTCCACACACTGAACATGAACTACAAAAATAGGAGAGGCTGGTTATGTGCAATATGTGCTCACCATCTCTTCAACTTCTTTTCACATTTTCTCTGTCTCTCTCTCTCTCTCTCTCTCTCTCTCTCTCTCTCTCTCTCTCTCTCTCTCTCTCAGAGGCATTCCTCATTAAATGCCTCACCTCTCTGGGTGGCAGGGAGGGTTGTGAGCAGCATTGATTTCTCTGCTGACGGTGTCTGGTGCCGCAGCTGTTACAGCTTCTGATGAAAAGACATCCCATAATAACACTCTTCCCTGTCTTTTCTTCTTGCTCCAAGGCAACACCATCCGTCACAAGAGATAGACTGATCGCTATTCGTTACTTAGTTTGTTTTTGTCTGTGTGTCAACGTGTGTGTGTGTGTGCGTGTGTGTGTGTGCACTCATCATCATCATCTCCACCAAAGATTTGCAGATGGTTGAAATAGCATCGTCCTGTAAGGCATCTATATATTACGTGTATTCATTTAGCAGACTCTTTTATTCAAAGTGACTTACATATGTACATTGTAATGTATATTACAAGGGCCATTGTCCCCGGTGCAACTCGGGATTAAGTGCCTTGCTCAGGGGTACAACGGTGGAAACCGGGAATTGAATCCCCAACTTGTCAGGCTACTGCACGCTAGCCCGGTGCCTCAGCCACTAAAGGGCTGTGGTGTGTAGATGTTAATTGGTTGAAGATGATAAATGTTTGAGTTAGTAAAGTCATCCGTGCGTCAGAAAACAGTACTGCTGCTGTTATACTAGTGCAGCGCAAAACTGAACTGTGTGCGAGGTCACAATAGGGAGTGTGTGAGTGTGTGTGTGTGTGAGTGTGTGTATGTGTCTGTGTGTGTGTGTGCATGTGGGGAGTGTATGTGTGTGTGTGCGCGTATATGTGATGAGGAAATGATGGGTATATTAAAAAATTAAGAAAATGAAGTTATATGCAACCACAAAGAAGGAAGTGCATACACACGTACACGCCACACACACACACACACACACATCACAAGTGCATACACACATACACACCACACACACACACACACACACATCACAAGTGCATACACACGTACACGCCACACAACTACATCACAGGAGGATGACTGGAGCCAGTGACGTGAGAATGGCTTGATGGCATTGTGTGGCTCTGACTTTTTATGTGCGCAGAAAAGCTGGTTGCGGGCTCACATAGACAAACACATGGGGCCTACCTAACTTGAAAATGTGTGTGTGTATGTGTGCGTGTGTGTATATGTGTATGTGTGTGTGCCAGTGTATGTGCCTGTGTGTGTATGTGTGCCTGTATGTTTGTGTGTGTGTGTGCCTGTGTGTGCATGGATGTGTGTGCCTGTGTTTGTGTGCCTGTGTGTGTGTGTGTTCATGCAGCGTGTCTGAGCTCCCCCACAGTGAGAGGCCTCACGCGGCCTATAAAACTACCCATTAGTGGACCCATAAACACCCAAACATATTTACAGCATGGCCTGTGTCTGCATGTGTAACACTCTCTGTGTGCGTGTGTGTCTGTGTGCATACGTGTGTGTGTGTGTGTGTCTGTGTGCATGTGTGTGTGTGTGTGTGCCTGTGTGTGTATGTGTATGTGTGTCAATGACGTGACGTGCAGATTTCTGTGTCCGTGTTGTTGCGGTCAGCTCGTTCCCAGACCGAAACATGAAGAGGGACACGGATAACAAGGTTCAAACCAAATATTAATTAATTAAAGTAAAGCAAAAGGTTACCAATAGCAAAATGTCTAGGCGGAAATAAATGGTAGTGCTGACGTGCGTGTATGCATGTATGGATGCAAAGAGGGTCAGTATGTGAAAAGCTAGTGAAGTAGGCTAGGTCTATAGACAAAGAAAGAGAAAGAGAGATAGAGATGTAAAATGAAGGGAGAGAGCAAAGTGCAAGTGTGAGAATCTAAGTGAGTGCCTCAAGACGGAAGAAAAGTGCCTAATGAGAAAGATAGGGAACCTCTTTAGCCCCACCCTAACCATAGGTGCAATCAATAAGGGTATTAGCCCAGCCAGGCCCAGCCCTGCCCGTGCACTGACAGGAGAAGGCCTGAAGGGGCACAGGGTGGTCACAGAGTCCATTACTTTGGTTTAAAATAATTTGCATTATTTTATTCTATAAAACCTATAATTTGAACATATTTTCTGTTTATCATCTGTTTTGTCATCTCAAACCATCAGAATGTCAGGTGGCGTAACCGTCCAAGCATATTAACACTATGTGAAAAGTATTAAATATAGAATATAAAAAAATTAAAATAGTTAAGGGGGCATAATTGTATTATATTATTTTATTCACTGGTTTATTTACTAGTTTACTAGCTCTTAAATTGTTTGGAAAATTGAAAAAAAAAATATTATCTGGAAATATTTGCAATTTTGAAATGTATGCATATTTGCATATTTGAAATGTTAGGGCGGTGCAACCGCATTCATAGAATGCGTATTTTGAATTGAAGAGTGAAAAGAGTAAACAGGGTATTGCCTCATCAAGAGAACCCCAAATGACCTTTACTGATGAGTGAAAAGTTTGCAAATCTCTCTCAAATATTGATAAAAAATAGCTACTTTCTCTTCATAGTTGGACTTGTCAGGTTTACATGTCAGGTGGTACAACCAATGTAAAACTAATAAAAAATATCTTAATATAAAACTCTTTATTGTATTGGAAAATTGAATGGATGAACTAGCAGTCAAAAAGGTAGCAAAGCTAGCAAGCAAAGTCAAAAAGGTTATTTAGGTGTCCAAGAAGATGAAGAAGATTTGGATTTAGTGTGGATGTTGGAAATGTTTGTTGGAAAACCAAAATTCCCGCCCTCTACAATAAAATATTCCTAAGTTACTTTTAATGCTAAGGTCAACTACAACATAATAGTGTGATAAGCACTGTAGACACTCTCAGATATACTTACAAAAAAACAAAAACAAGTGTGGGTTTTTTTTTGAAACTTTTGGTTGCGCCACCTGACATTTTTTGGGTAGTGAAATTGCATTATTTTGAAAACACATTTTTAAAAGTCTTATTTTTCAATGACCCGTGTATAACTGTGTGTGCACTTGTGAGAATGTGTGTGTGTGTGTGTGTGTGTGTGTGTGTGTGTGCCTTTAGAAAGTTTCTAAAGTAAGACCAAATATTGAGTGATGACGCAAGTGGATTTACTGATGCAAGCTAAATCCTTGAGCATCACAAAGGTGCAGTGCTACAAGGTGTATGTGTGTTTTACATGAGAGCATGTTTGTGTCATTCTATTCTCTTCTCCTTGCACTTCCCATAGACAATGATGATGATAGTGATGATCCAGTTATTGACCTGGTCTTCATTTTTCTATGGTCAGTGGTGAGCATGTGTATACCCCTATCTAATCTCTGTGTGTGTTTCTACCACATCCTGTGATTGACCTTGTGTGTGTGTGTGTGTGTGTGTGTTTCTCCAATTTACCTAGGCTTTCACATCCCTGAGAGCAGGAAGGCTGAGTCAGAGGAGTGACACAAGGTCAAAGGAAATGGGGAGAGAAAAGAAGCAAGGTGCTGTGAGTGTGCGTGCGTGCGTGCGTGCGTGTGTGTATGTGTGTCCGTTCGTGTGTGTGTTCATGCGTGCATTTGTGTGTCTGTGGCTTGAGTTTTACTGGA
>NW_027468657.1:11514170-11524170 GCF_046254945.1 Alosa pseudoharengus
AGTTCATAGTCTGTCATTTGTGACCTCATACATGAACAGCACATCAGGCAGGAATTACCCAAGCATTCAATAAACTGAATCGTACTTGACACGGCGGCAGTAGCAGAGTTGGATGCTGGTGTGTGGGCTTGTATTGAAAACAATGGGACCAGTGTGTGTGTGAGTGTGTGTGTGTATCTGTGTGTGTGTGTGTGTGAGTGTGTGTGTGTGAGTGTGTATCTGTGTGTGTGTGTGTGTGTGTGTGTGTGTGTGTCTGTGTGTGTGTATGTGTGTGTGTGTGATAGAGAGAGTGTGTGTGTGAGAGAGAGAGAGAGAGAGAGATAGAGTGTGAGTGTGTGTGTGTAATCGAATTTAATCGAATGTCAAAAGCGGTGTGCGTGTCCTCATGTAGACGCCTATGCGGGCAGGCCTGACGTCTCTAACCTGCTTCAACTCGCCCGCTTCCAGGGACCTTTGTGGCCCTTTGTCTCAGTCGGGGGGCCAGGGGGGGGCCAGGGGGGCGGGGTGTCCAGACGAGCCCCTGCTGTAGGGGGCCCTTCCGTGCGGGCGGATTAATTGGGGAATATGACACCCGTGGTGTCACTGGCAAGCCATCCGTCAGCAGGCAGTGTGGCTAGACAGTGATGACAGATACACCCTAACGAGATGAATGAGTGTGTCTGCGTTTAGTTGCCACCAGGGAGGGAGACCGCACACTCTGTGTCATACACACACAAAAAACACACACACTCACACATCACACTTGCACACGTACACACTCACACCTGCACTAACACACACACACACAAACACATGCACACTCACACATATATACACACATGCATACAGTCACACACACACACACACACACACACACACACACACACACACACACACACACACACCTTTCCTGACCTTGTTCAGTTGTCTCTGAATGTGACAGCCAACACTCACCTCAGACTCTTTCTCCATGTTCACATCCAATCAGAGAAAAGGATAACCATTGTAAGAACCAATCACAGTGTCAGAATCTCCAGTCCCGATGTGCACTGTGGAGTGTGGTTGTAGTCCATAAGAGAATCTGTTAGAAACACTTTGAACAGTCTGTCTGATAACGACTTTCTGATAAAGAGGACAGTGGAGGTTCTTAGATCTGAAATCTTTCACATCTTTTAGACGGAGGTGCAGTGGGAGAGTCTTCACAAGAGAATCAGAGGAGACAAAAAGGACCACCTCAAAGTAAAAGGTTGAAGCTCAAAGGAGCTTGTGTCAGACTCCCCTGCAGTATCTCTAGCCTTTGCCTGCGATCATCAGACAAAACCAAAGTATAATCCAGTCAGGATGCCTTCATTTCTGAGCTGACCTTGTCTGGGAAGCTCAGTAGGGAAATCAGACGAGTACAAATTTAAAATGTCATTACTTTATACCACAACGTTTTAAATGCATAATTTCAAAGATAATACTTTAGGCCCTTTCAAACCAATTTCGAATTTATGGACAAAATATTTGCACAAAGTCACACAAGTAGTTAAATTCATATGTTCTCATTAGTTCTTATTACTCTAGACACCGAGGACAAAATTTGCTCGGTCTCAAATTTCTTTTTCATTGCAATGAATTTTGTCCTCAGTGTGTAAATACGTGACTGTGGAGAGATTTGGTGTAAATATGGGTGAGTTTTGTGTGTTTGACACTTTCTAAATGTAGCAATTGATCAGTCAATCTACTGTAAGTGGCCTGAAGTATTGTTTAAGAATAAATGAAGGAATGCATTTACAATGATAACTTTCAAAACACACAGCTAGGTTCAGAGGAGGGCAGCTGACTGGGTGGCCAACCCACGACTTCAGATATCACACACACACACACACATACACACACACACACACACACACACACTCATACATTTCTAAAATTCTAATTTAGCTGTTTTTGTCTTTTTCAGTCCTTTTACTCACACACGTCTTTCACCATCACTCATTCTCTCTCTCTCTCTCTCTCTCCACATACACACACCGCTGTTTGTTTCTTCAGATGAATGATCATCTCCATCCCAACAACTGTCAGCTGGCTGACATGAATGGCATTTGCATCCTGCGGTGGTTTTGCTGAGGGAGGGGAAAGAAAATAGGAGTGTCTTTTTCTGTGTGTGTGTGTGTGTGTGTGTGTGTGTGTGTGTGTGTGTGTGTGTGTGTGTGTGTGTGTGTGTGTGTGTGTGTGTGTGTGTGTGTGGGTTGTGGTGGTTTTGCTAAGGGAGGGAAAAGACAATGAGCGAGAGTGAGATGTGAGGGCTGGAGTTTTTCTTTTTATCTTCTGCACATGAGCACCAATAGAAACACACACCAGTACAGATCAGACGAGGGCCAATAGAAACACACACCAGTAGAGATCAGACGAGGGCCAATAGAAACACAGTAGAGATCAGACGAGGGCCAATAGAAACACACACCAGTAGAGATCAGACGAGGGCCAATAGAAACACACACCAGTAGAGATCAGACGAGGGCCAATAGAAACACAGTAGAGATCAGACGAGGGCCAATAGAAACACACACCAGTAGAGATCAGACGAGGGCCAATAGAAACACAGTAGAGATCAGACGAGGGCCAATAGAAACACAGTAGAGATCAGACGAGGGCCAATAGAAACACACACCAGTAGAGATCAGACGAGGGCCAATAGAAACACAGTAGAGATCAGACGAGGGCCAATAGAAACACACACCAGTAGAGATCAGACGAGGGCCAATAGAAACACAGTAGAGATCAGACGAGGGCCAATAGAAACACACACCAGTAGAGATCAGACGAGGGCCAATAGAAACACAGTAGAGATCAGACGAGGGCCAATAGAAACACACACCAGTAGAGATCAGACGAGGGCCAATAGAAACACACACCAGTAGAGATCAGACGAGGGCCAATAGAAACATAGTAGAGATCAGACGAGGGCCAATAGAAACACACACCAGTAGAGATCAGACGAGGGCCAATAGAAACACAGTAGAGATCAGACGAGGGCCAATAGAAACACACACCAGTAGAGATCAGACGAGGGCCAATAGAAACACACACCAGTAGAGATCAGACGAGGGCCAATAGAAACACAGTAGAGATCAGATGAGGGCCAATAGAAACACAGTAGAGATCAGACGAGGGCCAATAGAAACACAGTAGAGATCAGCTGAGGGCCAATAGAAACACAGTAGAGATCAGACGAGGGCCAATAGAAACACAGTAGAGATCAGACGAGGGCCAATAGAAACACACACCAGTAGAGATCAGACGAGGGCCAATAGAAACACACACCAGTAGAGATCAGACGAGGGCCAATAGAAACACAGTAGAGATCAGACGTGGGCCAATAGAAACACAGTAGAGATCAGACGAGGGCCAATAGAAACACACACCAGTAGAGATCAGACGAGGGCCAATAGAAACACACACCAGTAGAGATCAGATGAGGGCCAATAGAAACACAGTAGAGATCAGACGAGGGCCAATAGAAACACAGTAGAGATCAGACGAGGGCCAATAGAAACACAGTAGAGATCAGACGAGGGCCAATAGAAACACACACCAGTAGAGATCAGACGAGGGCCAATAGAAACACACACCAGTAGAGATCAGACGAGGGCCAATAGAAACACAGTAGAGATCAGACGAGGGCCAATAGAAACACACACCAGTAGAGATCAGACGAGGGCCAATAGAAACACAGTAGAGATCAGACGAGGGCCAATAGAAACACAGTAGAGATCAGACGAGGGCCAATAGAAACACACACCAGTAGAGATCAGACGAGGGCCAATAGAAACACACACCAGTAGAGATCAGACGAGGGCCAATAGAAACACACACCAGTAGAGATCAGACGAGGGCCAATAGAAACACAGTAGAGATCAGACGAGGGCCAATAGAAACACACACCAGTAGAGATCAGACGAGGGCCAATAGAAACACAGTAGAGATCAGACGAGGGCCAATAGAAACACACACCAGTAGAGATCAGACGAGGGCCAATAGAAACACAGTAGAGATCAGACGAGGGCCAATAGAAACACACACCAGTAGAGATCAGACGAGGGCCAATAGAAACATAGTAGAGATCAGACGAGGGCCAATAGAAACACACACCAGTAGAGATCAGACGAGGGCCAATAGAAACACAGTAGAGATCAGACGAGGGCCAATAGAAACACACACCAGTAGAGATCAGACGAGGGCCAATAGAAACACACACCAGTAGAGATCAGACGAGGGCCAATAGAAACACAGTAGAGATCAGATGAGGGCCAATAGAAACACAGTAGAGATCAGACGAGGGCCAATAGAAACACAGTAGAGATCAGATGAGGGCCAATAGAAACACAGTAGAGATCAGACGAGGGCCAATAGAAACACAGTAGAGATCAGACGAGGGCCAATAGAAACACACACCAGTAGAGATCAGACGAGGGCCAATAGAAACACACACCAGTAGAGATCAGACGAGGGCCAATAGAAACACACACCAGTAGAGATCAGACGAGGGCCAATAGAAACACAGTAGAGATCAGACGTGGGCCAATAGAAACACAGTAGAGATCAGACGAGGGCCAATAGAAACACACACCAGTAGAGATCAGACGAGGGCCAATAGAAACACACACCAGTAGAGATCAGATGAGGGCCAATAGAAACACAGTAGAGATCAGACGAGGGCCAATAGAAACACAGTAGAGATCAGACGAGGGCCAATAGAAACACAGTAGAGATCAGACGTGGGCCAATAGAAACACAGTAGAGATCAGATGAGGGCCAATAGAAACACACACCAGTAGAGATCAGACGAGGGCCAATAGAAACACAGTAGAGATCAGACGAGGGCCAATAGAAACACAGTAGAGATCAGACGTGGGCCAATAGAAACACAGTAGAGATCAGATGAGGGCCAATAGAAACACACACCAGTAGAGATCAGACGAGGGCCAATAGAAACACACACCAGTAGAGATCAGACGAGGGCCAATAGAAACACAGTAGAGATCAGACGTGGACCAATAGAAACACAGTAGAGATCAGATGAGGGCCAATAGAAACACACACCAGTAGAGATCAGACGAGGGCCAATAGAAACACAGTAGAGATCAGATGAGGGCCAATAGAAACACACACCAGTAGAGATCAGACGAGGGCCAATAGAAACACAGTAGAGATTAGACGAGGGCCAATAGAAACACAGTAGAGATCAGATGAGGGCCAATAGAAACACACACCAGTAGAGATCAGACGAGGGCCAATAGAAACACAGTAGAGATCAGACGAGGGCCAATAGAAACACACATCAGTAGAGATCAGACGAGGGCCAATAGAAACACAGTAGAGATCAGACGAGGGCCAATAGAAACACAGTAGAGATCAGACGAGGGCCAATAGAAACACACACCAGTAGAGATCAGACGAGGGCCAATAGAAACACAGTAGAGATCAGACGAGGGCCAATAGAAACACACATCAGTAGAGATCAGACGAGGGCCAAAGGAAGCTAATAAGAGCACACATTAAAATATTGTCTGTGAATATCGGAGGAAAGGTCAAACACACACATATATAAACACACACACACACACAGACACACACACACACACAAACAGACACACAAACAGACACACACACCCACACCTTAAGGAGGCTGCTCATTAACATTTGCCAATAAATGAGGTGAAGAGTGTGGGCGAGTGATTTTCAGAGTGTTAACATATTCCAACCGCCCAGGAACACACACAAACACACACACACACACACACACAGACAAGGATTCATGTTACATATTCTTCAACACTGCATTAATTTCACGGTGTGAGCATGAAAGTGTAATATCAACTGACTCACTTAAACTGTACACAATACACAGTCTACTGCAGACAGTGATTGGTGTGTGTGTGTGTGTGTGTTCATAATCGCATGACACTATAGAGTCTCTCACAGATCAATACTCACACCTGACCCACACCTGACTATGAAGCTACCCTAGTGCATACACCCAACAGGCTCATAACCAGATTGCTATTTGTTCCTCCTCACCTGCTGTGTACTCAGACAAGTTTGTGGTTCAAGGTAATGAAAGTGTTCTAAAACTCACATCGGTAACACAGACAGGACCCTAAATTAATTGTTTTCTCTCTGAATGCGATATCGCTTGTTAAACTCAGACCTGGGGTTAAACCAATTTGGCGCAGGCATAAGCGGGGGAAAAAAGGACAGCTGTCGCACCATCATCTGGGGTCGGAGGTCAATGAGTTTCTATCACATGTTTTAATCAAACCACATGGAATCTGAGCACGCCATGATCACATATTGTTTTAACTCCTTGTTTTTGCTTATTCAAATACATAATAGATCAATTTAAGTGAGGGAAAAAAATACAATATTTCAACTGAATCAACACCTTTCTTATAAATCGCTTCTTATTAGATAAAGAGGAGTATCATCATGAGAAGCACTGAGATAAAACACAGTACATCTCAATTTTTTATGATGCCTCTGAAATGCACATATACTGTAGGCCAACACATCCAGGTCTATGGAGGATGACAGAGTGAGTGTGAACATGTGATTGTGTGTGTGTGTGTGTGTGTGTGTGTGTGTGTGTGTGTGTTTGTGTGTGTGTGCGTGTGTGAGAGAGGGAGGGAGAGAGAGATACTGTAGAAAGATAAAGCGAGAAGATGTGTTTCTGTGTTGTCATACTGAGAGCCATTTTGAGGGAGTGAGAGAGAGCTTCAAGGGAAAAGGCATCTTGAGAGTTCTCCACAGAGAGACGAGCTCTACTAGCAGGGAAAGTAGCGTACTGTATGCGCTAGCTCCACCAAAGCCGTGGAGAGAAACTGACACGACAGATTGCAGCAAAAAGACTAAAACAAAGATGGCAGTGCTGGCAAAATGTTAATTAAAGGTGAAGACGTGCAGTAAGAAGCTTTTTTCATATTTGTAAAAGAAAGCAAATGCCTCCATAATGAACCATGTGCATAATACATCAATTGTGTTCCCTTATGTGAAGACAATTTATCTCAACTTCACAGACTTGTTTCTCAGTTTCAGCCCTTTTTCATGTGTGAGACATGTGTGAGACCAGGGAAATGTCTTATAAATGTACAAAAACTCCTCAAACAAAGTATTAGTGTACACAGAAGACACAGGAACAGTTTCTCTCCCCCACGTTCACAGTATATGTCCTTATTTCAGCTCTGGAAGCATTTCAGTTTTTACACATAAAAACACTGACTGCAGCTACAAGAAGCAGAAACATTAGTTCATTAGAAACTTTTCTTTCCGTCTCAAGAACCAGGAAGCCAAAATGGACCTACAAAATGAACTGTTTTTAGATCAAATGGACACAGATTCAAACAGGAATGGACTGAGGGATGACCACAGGCCTGGTCATGTCTCACGACGGGAAGCACAGGGTCAGAAGGATACAAGGATACAAGGAAGTTTATTGTCACATGCATATTAGTTACTGGAAGTAAGAAATGCAGTGAAATTATGTCTGGTGTCAGCCTATTTGTGCATTTATTTTGGGGGGGGGGGGGGTAAAAAGTGCAGTAGAAGAGGGGTTTAGTAGATTAAGTGGCAAGGGCTGCATAAGAAAGGTGGGGGAGGATTGGGATTGGGGGGGGGGGGGGGGCACCAACAAGGAGCACCCAAGAGCAACAGGGGCAAGGAAAAAACCCTTACCAAGGAAGAAACCTTGGGCAGATCCACGGCTCAAGGGGCTAACCCAACTGCCAGAGGTCTTGGTGTGTGTGTTGGGGGGATGACAGGGGAGATGGGATAGTGTGCTGTGTATGTGGGGAGAGGGCAGTGTGCAATATGTGTGTTGGAGAAGCTTCCTCATGAGACAATGTGCTGTGTATGGGGGGGGGGGCAGTGTGCTGTAAGTATGTTGGGGATGTGTGTTGGAGAAGCTTCCTGATGAAATAATGTGCTGTGTAGGGAGGGGGGGGGGCAGTGTACTGCAAGTATGATGAAGGGACTTACTATTGCAAGCAGAGTACTGTATGTATGATGTATGTGAGTGATGACAGTGAAGATGTGTGTGTGGGCGGGAGGGGAGTGGAGCAGTGACTGTGTGTGTGTGTGTAGTGTGTGTGTGGGTAGGTGGGGGCAGTGTGCTGTAAGTATGTAGAAGATGTGTGTTGGAGAAGATCCTGAAGACAATGTGCTGTGTATGTAGGGAGGGGGGGGCAGTGTGCAGCAAGTATGTAGAGGAGGCTTACTGTAGCAAGCAGTGTGCTGTATGTATGTGAGGTGATGACAGTGATGATGTAAGTGTGTGTGTTTTGTGTGTGTGTGTGTTGGGGGTGGGGGGGTGGGGGGGGGGGGCAGAAAGGCTAGGCAATCAAGGACATGGGTAGATAGATGGAGGAGAAATAAAAAATAATAAATAAAAAGTTCTATGGAGATGTGCAAAAGTTGGAGAAAGTCAGATGTGTGTGTGTGTGTGTGTGTGTGTGTGTGTGTGTGTGTGTGTGTGTGTGTGTGTGTTTTGACGTGTGATGAAATAAGAAAATAAATAAAAGGTCTGTAGCATAGGGAGAGGGATGTAAAAGTGCTAAAAGTCATGTAGGTGTGTGTGTGTGTGGGGGGGGGGGGGGTCATGAGTGCTGAGGAGTGAATGAGTGCAAATTCAGTATAGTGTGAATTCAGAGATGGGAAATGTTTGAGAGTGCTGAGGAGTGAATGTGTGCAAAGTCAGTATAGTGTGAGTTCAGAGTTCGGATGGCCTGGGGATAAAAACTTCTCCTGAGTCTCTCAGTTCTGGCTTTGTGACTACACAGGCGTCTTCTTGATTTCAGCGGTAGGAATAATCCATTGTTAGGATGAGAAAAGTCCTTCAGAATCTTTTGGGCTCTTAGGAGTACTCTTCTGGAATAGATATCTTGTAGAGCAGGGAGTTGAGTTCTTATAGTACGTTCAGCTGAGCGCACTACTCTCTGCAGAGTACTATAATCTCTAACTGTGGAGTTCCCATACCAGGTGATGATGCTACCAGTTAGAACACTCTCAACCGCTGAAGTGTAGAAGGCCTTCATGATGGATGTAGAAACTTTAAATTTCCTTAGCTGACGAAGGAAATAGAGTCGTTGTCTGGATAAAATATCCAGTGACACAGAGTGGTGTTCAGTCCTAAGGCCTTCATCTTTGTGACCAAGGTGAGAGGTACTATTGTGTTGAATGCTGAACTAAAGTCAATGAACAGCATCCTCACATAATTCCCATTCCCCTCCTCCAGGTGAGTTAAGGTGGTGTGCATGATGTTTGAGATGGCATCCTCTGTAGACCTGTTGGCTCTGTAAGCAAATTGGAGGGGATCGAAGGAGGCAGGGAGGGATGAGCAGATAATGTTTTTACAAGCTTCTCAAAACACTTCATCGTTGTAGACGTCAGGGCTACTGGGCAGTAGTCATTCAGCAGGAGAGAGGAGCAACATGAAAGCTTTCGTTAGAGAGCGACAGCTAAACTAATCATGCTGCAAATGCAAGCCAATGCTTTCACTGCCCCCTCTCTCTCTCTGTCTTTCTGCCTGACCCTCACCCATCTACTCTCCAATACTGTGACAAACCCAGTGGTCAGTAGGCTACTGCAAGCACTTCTTTACTCACGGCCCTGATGGATGATGCGAAGCTCATGGCTATACAGCTGTGGTGTCCAGAGCCACTCCCGGACAAACCGCCCAGACTGACCCCTCAATTCAACCGCAGCAAGGCGAGGCAACCCTGCCATTCATCTTCCTCGCAGTAAGCCCAGCTCCATGGCTAACGAAAGCTGCCGAGGGGACAGCACAAAGACACCATGTATGTTTCATTCCTTCAGTAGCGTTCCAGACCAGACAAACTGAGACATATTGAGACATTCAAACTTATTGAGACAAGGAGACATTTAGATATCAATCAATTTATAACTAGATGTACCGCAGAGCGGTACAAAATATGACCGCCGCCCAGTCCAGCACATTTTTTCCACAAAAATAAATCATGCT
>NW_027468657.1:11529170-11571670 GCF_046254945.1 Alosa pseudoharengus
GTCAAATTAAAGGGCAAGGCCACATTGGTGGACGCCGGGGTTTGAACACCCAACTTTATGGGTTACTGCATGTTAACCCGGCTCCCTATCCACTACACTACCTCTGCCCAGTGGTATTATAACAGTAAATTCAAAAATATAATATAGATATGTGTGTTTACTATGAACAAACCATTTTTAACTGTGTGTAAACATGATTTACAGATGAGAATTAATGTAGGAATAATGCTTTACAAACGAAGAATACAGATGTTTAATAACAGTGTGTAGTAGAAGAAAACAGAAACTCTTGCATAATTGTGGGGGGTTCTATCTGGGCCAAGGTAGTGTAGTGGATAAGCAGCTGGACTAGCATGCAGTATCCTGAAGAGTTGGGGGTTCGATTCCCAGCTTTCACTGTTATGTCAATGTGTATGTCGCTTATCTGCTAAATGAATGAATGTGAATGTAATCTTTACAACTCATTTGAAAATATGTTGCAAGGCATAGAAAGTCCTCACTTCAGATAAGCTCACAACATATCATTAACTAACCACTTGCAACTCCTGAGTTAATCATGAATTATAGTATTAGGAAGTGGTTTATAAAATATGTATCCTCACCCTAATTAATCATTAATGCATGTGTATGTAACAACTGGTTAATACTAGAAATATTACTTAATCAACAAAATATTATTGCATAATTGTATTAATTAAGTATTAACAATAATTCATAATTACTTAATCAACAAAATATTATTGCATAATTTTATTAATTAAGTATTAACAATAATTCATGAACATATTTTAGATATAGGCTTATTTACTATGAGCAAACCATTTATAACTGTGTGTACAAATACTTTATTTATGAGAATTAACATAGGAACAATGCTTTACAAATGATGAACAAAGCATTTTGTAATAGTTTGCAACTGGTTTATAATAAGAAAATGATTTCATTATAAGTGGTTGTTTCATTACTTATTAAGTATAAATCATGTACTTACAAACATATTTTTTTGGATAGGCTTATTTACTATGAACAAACCATTTATAATTGTGTGAACAAATGCTTTACTGATGATAAATTATGTATGGACAAGAAATTACTAATGATGAACAAACCATTAACTAATAAGTAACAAAGGCTTAATAAATTATGAATTGTGTGTAGTTATTATAAAGTGTTGCCATGAACGGTTATATAGACTGTGTAAAGCTTTATAAATACTTTATAACACTTCATAACTCTTGTATAATGCTTCATGGATACGGAGTGTAAGCAAGGTCTTACCACAAAGGCCTCGGTGCCACATGTACCTAATCCAAGACAGAAATAGGAGGCTTCTAACAGTTGTGGTCTTTACACTGGTCTCTAGCCTCTACTTTTTAGCAGAAAAAGAGACAAGCCGATTTATTATCCTCCCCTGGTTGTGGCGCCCACTGTGGTCCCCATCATCTAATAGCCGTAGCCTAACCCCATGTGCTTACGTTAAGGACAGTGTTTGTTCTCTTGTCTGAGAAAGCCCCAGAAAAATAGCGTCATTTAAAAGGCTGTCTGGGCCCTGTCTGAGAACAGTAGCGAGCCTGCCGTGACACCACACACACACACACACACACACACACACACACACACACACACACACATTCACACACACACACACACACACACACACACACACACACACACACACACACACGCCACATTTAGACACCGAATCAGAGTTTTAGACTTAGAACACAAATCGATGGCAGAAAAAGGGTAAACCTTAAAGAACACAGCAGAGGTCAAACTCACATGGCCCTGGCTTAGGACAGATACAGACCTCATTGTTTACCAAAGGCATCTCTAGAAATATAGACTTTTCTCTTTCTGACCACGACCAGTGAGACCACATAAATGCCCTGTTCACTATCTACATGAGACCTTTTTACTACTTTCAATAAAAGTCTGCCATCTTGCTCCTTGTATCTAAAGCCCATTAATGCCATTTCTGATTAGCAGAGCTCACACACACACACATACAGCTAATAAAGCACATTATAATGGCTCTGCAATGTATTGGTAATTCTATGTTTATGAACTTGCACCAGAAGGGGGTGCTGTACAGTTGTATTGATGGGCCCTAATGGGCAAAGTCAGTCTATGCACAAAGTTCTCGTGCATAAACTACTGTAACGGCATCGCGTGGCGTGAGACAGCTTTTAGTCAATCCACTGCTGTCTGTGCTTAGGATCTTTCTCATGGTACATTTGCAAATAGATTTTGCATAGTTAATAAGCAAGCTTTAGCTAGACTTTAGACTTTGTGGTAACCCCTTCCTTTTACAGTTCCCTAATTACTAGGTATTTATGAAGTAAGTATGTGGTAAGTCTTGCTATATTATTAGGTAATTACCACGGGTAACATGAGGGTAAGCACAGAGAAACTACTGTACATGTGAAAAAGAAACGCCTAAACTATTACCAATAAATTACACAGCATTATTGGATAATTACTACAGGTAAGTACAGAGAAACCACAGAAACAAATACCAAGAAAAGCTTCCACTATAACCTATCAGCTCCTACTAAGAACCATGTAGTTGTGAGCGGTTTAACCCTTATAAGGTGTTCATATTTTTGTTACTCTGCCAATGTTCCTGGGTCTGGTGGACCCACCACATTAGGCTTTTAAATCAATACAGCCATAACAATGTATGTAAAATAAAAATCAGATGTTTACTTTAGCTCAAGTACCAATGATATACATCATTTATGATTTTCATTTTTTGTGAGAAAATGAGGAAAGTCAATTATTAACAAGGTAAACAAATAGAAACATTAAATTTTTGATCATTATTTATTAATGCTTATTCTACCATAGGCCTACCGTGTGCAGTCACTGAAAATAAGTTATCATGTTCTTCACAGAAAATGAGCCAAGGCCATTAAATCTGAGTTTGAATAAATAATAAATAGCATAATTTTTCTCAAAGATTATCAAAAATTGAAAACGGGTCCCACAGACCCAAACACCGTACAAGGGGCTGGTAATAACTCAGATAAGAACTCTGTACTTTCCATGAAAGTAAAAAAGTAGTTCTTAGTAACACCTTTTGTATTACCCATCATTTTTAGGTACAATTTTAGTTGTCACAGGCTGATGTTGCTAAAAGTCCAGGTTTAATAATGTTTTACCAAGAAATTATAATAGAATTTTCCAAAAAATGATCTGTTCTTATATAATATTTGTTCACTGGAGCACCCATTCATAATAGGTTTATTACATTTATTCTGCAGAAACAATGCCTCTTCTTAAATACCTTTTTGCTGATGCTTTTAGAATTTACTTAATATGTAAGCAGAAACTGTACTGTAAAATGAAGCCATGTTTGTTTCCATGGTCTTACCTATCCTTTTTAAGAGATTTTTCCTTTCCTCTGCAATCAATACAAAGTGACCATAGAGGTCTATGTTCTGCAACATTACCAAGTTAAAAATGGTAATTTACCGAATAGATTAATCATTTTTAGCATGTAAAAATAAGAAATAAAATCATCTCATTATAATGGTAAAAGTGAAACATATTTAATGAGAGCATGGCAAATCATCAAATCAATCAATAAATCAATCAATCAACCAATCAATCAATCAATCAATAAATCAATCAATCAATCTGCCAATCAACGGTACAGGCTCAATAAATTCTGTCACGTGACAGATGGCCACAACATTCAATTCATCAGTACTAATGGATTGTGGACGCGGGGGCTATAAGCTGAGTACAGTTCTATACTCCATAAACTCTTATCCTTATCTGTGATCTCTTATCTTTATGGCTGTATATCCTATTCAGGATCAAATCTTTAACTCTATTTGGCCTGCCTCCCTAGTCTCTCTGGCAGAACTGATGTGGTTTTAATCCGAACCCGTGTAAGCTTCACAGTAAGGGGATAGCCTGGGGGACAGAGACAGCAGCAGGAGCAGGAGGAGGAGGAGGAGGAGGAGGAGGAAGGCGTGCTGGACCTCACTGATACTGTGTCTTACGTAAGGAGCAAATCTGTGGTTTTCGTTGGCTTCCTGCTATCGTGCCCATCTGCCTGCAAGGTTTAGCCATGTAAGCAGGATGATATAGTATCAGCCAACTATGCTAGACACTCTCTGTTGCAATAAAGATGAAAACACCAACACAAACTTTAACACAGGCCAGCAAGCAGAGGGAGAAAGAGCAGGAGAGCGAGCTGGACTCTGGAGAGATGCGGTGTTGGAGTTGTTATGTCCTCTGGGCTCAGCTGACAGCTGACCAGACAGGAGCTCAGTCTGGAACAGGTCTGGTCTGGCTCTGAGTTAGTGCAGACATTCTTCTCCAGTTCATGTACAGACACACCCTAACACATACAGTACACACACACTCACAGACACACAGACACACACAGACACAGACATGCACTGACACACACACACACACACACACACACACACACACACACACACACACACACACACAAACACACAAACACCCAAATTACAGAAGGCAGATGGAACCAAATGCTGTCCACTCGCACTGGGCAGCCCTGGAGAGAAAGAGATCAGGGCAACAGATTTCATCATTTCATTTTGTATTATATATTTCTTGTGCTCAGTTGAGGTTGTAATGATTAATGGTCATGATGTGTTTCAACAGTCATTACATTGCCGAATGAAACACACATACTGAAATGAATTCTCTTACAGAGTTGATATTGATCATCTTAGAATGTCAGTGTGGTTAAATATGGTTTTCTTGGAACAAATAAATGCGTTGTAACGGCATATACAGATGGAAGAGACTACCGGTATTTGTGACCATATAAGGAGGCTAAACAGTAAAACTCAAAAGCACATACATTTATATTCTATTATGATAAAGCATCCTTATTATGCTTTAGTAAACATATTTAATCCAAAAAGTTTCAAAAGGAAATGTCATTTTACCGCAGTGATTCTATACTACATGCATCATAAATGCTTCCTGAACCCATAGTCATTATAAAGCTGAAAAGACTGTCCACTATATGGTCTCTGGATTTCTTCACTTAGTGTGTTCTCTTGGTCCGTGCAGCTCAGAGTGAGCTGTGTGTGTGTGTGTGTGTGTGTGTGTGGGTGGTGTAATGTCCATGACCACACGGAGAAGGTTTAAGTACCATCCATGGAAAAGTCAGACTTGATTGGATGGCCACAGGATTGACAAAAGGAATTGGTGGGAGGTAGCAAACAATTGCGCACACACACACACACACACACCCACACACACACACACACACACACACACACACACACACACACACACACACACACACCCATACATACCTCTAATACCCTTCTAATTGTCTCCCTCCCTGCTCTCACCCAGCCCAGATCTCCTCAGAGCTTTGCACCGAAGCCCCTTTAATTGCGTGCGGACCTCATGACAGATCACCTCGCTCACCTGGACGCCACCTGGCCTGAACGGCCTCTTCGGGCATCAGAGGACCTCGGCCGGCTCCTTAGACCCCTTTCCTCTCCTCACAGCAGCTCTGACCACAAAGTAGCCGCACCACCGGCCTTAATGAGATTGCTGGTAGACAGCAGCAGCAAGGCTAATAGGCACTATGATGCATCACATGACCTGTGTTACCTGGCAACTATGCGATTAAGGCCAGTGTAACACTGCATTTAACAGTGTGATATTCTTCACAAACAAACACCAGAACTTATGGTTTAATGTTAACTTTTACTCCTGACCTTACTTTAGCTGGCTGTTATATCACCGATCAGGCTAAATTTGACAGCATAGATAATATCCTGCAATGAGAATGTAATGTTGGGTGGGAGCAGGCAATGTTTAGCATAATGGAATGATGCTATCAGAAGCAGTTAGACTATTATTGGTTTGGGTTCATTTGTGTTCAAGGACATGAGGTCAGGTCTGCTTTCTCTTGAAAACTTGTGTTTTTCAGATCAACACTGACATGTTGGTTCAACGACATTCACCCAAACTGAAAACAAACTAAATAGCTGTGCTGATAAAAACAGTGCCTTATTTTAATTCTGCTCATGTGCCTCTTGGTTTAAAATGTGGCCATGGAAAAGCTGAAACCCTTTCTGCTTATACCTCTACATGAAAATTGCCCTTGAAAATCATTTCATGTAAAAAGGCAACCATTAAATGGCTTTTATTTATTTTAAACAAACACTTATGCTCAGACACACACGCACGCACGCACGCACACACACACACACACACACACACACACACACACACACACACACACACACACACACACACACACACACACATATATGCATGCCATGCACGCATGCACTGATGCACATCTGACTGGGATGGGGGTACAAATTCATGCAAAAGCAATATTCAGTTAAGAAGCCATGTTTGGTTGTGGGGCTAAGAGTTTCCCAAGGCAGACCACGAGGTGCAACCCGGGCTAAATGACCAAACGGCAGTATGTGCCGACTAGGGGTGAGACTGTGTTGCGAGGTGATTGGCAGTGACCAAATGGAGACAGAACACTACACCAAATCTCTACACCAAATCAGCCTTGTAGTTTTGTGTTTTGTTTTTCTTTAATAAGAAAATAAGATTAAAATCAGTAGTAAAAATCTTAAAAAAAGAAAATCTTATCTTAAAATATGAATGTGCCGTAGTTGAACTACCCACAAAATATAAAATACACAAAAAAACTGCAAAATGTAATAAATCTACTAGTTTAATAAAAAGTAGTTCAATCCTCCCCAACACTGGCAGTGACGTGCATTTGCAAATATAAATATCAGCGTCATTATAGACAACATGACTAAGCTTGGCATCGGTAGTCATCCTACGCACCGCATCGCACCGCAAGTCTCATGCACGCCAGACGCACACTCAGATGCAACACCTCAATCACAACATCTAATTAAAACAGTCAGCATCCATCACATCTACGGCACGCAGTGAGGTGGAAGAATCCCTGAGGAGATGGAGAGGGAGGAAATCGAGACGAGTGCCGGATATGTAAGCAAGGAAGGCAGGCACAAGGAGGAGGGGAAAGGAGAGCCACTTATGACATTGGTGATAGGAGCAGAGCCGCTCTTATAGGCCTCCTAAGACTGAGGATTACGGCTTGATGAGGGTAAGGTCGTGGAGGCCCATGCTGATGAGTCGTGGGTCGAGACGTGGATGTGATCATCGAAACAGTGACGTGATGGAGAGAGAGGGAGCGAGGAGAGCGAGTTTGTGAGAAAGAGAATATGAGGAGTTTTGTCTTAGTTTTGCAACCTCAGGAGGTGAGAGGGGAAGTGAAGATGACCTTGAGGGAAACCAATAAAGCAAAAATGAGAAATCCTGCAGATTTGCGCTAACAAATGACTTGCGAGGGGAATAAGAGAGGCCTAGGCGTAGCTTTTACTGACTCACTCACTCACACACACACACACACACACACACACACACACACACATACACACATACACACATACACACATACACATATACACATACAAACACAAACACGCGCGTGTGCGCTCGTAAACACACACATAGACAGACAGAGACAGAGACAGAGACAGACACAGACACACACACACACACACACACACACACACACACACATAGACACATGCACAACCATGAACAAAAAATACACAGTCACACACATACACGCACGAATGCAGGCACGCACGCACGCACACAGACTCTCACACACACCAAACACCAAATTCGTTTGTCTGCTACTCCACTGCCCAGGGCTGTAACACTGTATTTCTGAGGAGGAAGCACAACACTCACTCTCTCCCAGCTCCTCACATCTCTCTGTGTTCAGCTGAGGTAGACTTGGCTATATTTGAGTGCATCTTAAACAGGATATAAATATTGGCCCTCAGGCATAATCTGATCTCATGGTCTCTCACGGCGTATCTGCTTTTTCAGCTTCTGTTTTTTTTTTTTTTTAAACCGAGAGTGCTGTTGAATAATTTGCATGCCATGTTTACCACCAATGATTCCTCTGTCATTATTGAACCCTCCACTGAGTTAAACCCCACAATTCAAACAAACATCTCAACATGAAATACTATTACGCCGCCCCGTACGATCTGGCAAGCGTACAGCAGCCGGGGAGGGGAGGGAAAAGCACAAGGGTCGTCGTTATCACACAGATGAAAATCAAGACCACCTTGGAAGGCAATTAAAGCTAATACGGTGAAATGAAAGTAAGACCTTTCAGAAGCCCTGTGCAAATCCCGCTCAGCTCTCCTCTCTGCAGGCGCTGGTTCGTGCAGCACCTACTGCATGGGGCTGCATATGAATGGAAACAGATGGACAGGTGTCTGGGGCTGATAGGCGAACGCAGCGGCAGCAAGCAGCACCATGCTTTGGCCACCACCGCCTCCGATAGGTTTGCAGATGCCACGGTTCATTCAGAGCGAGGGCACGAAGAGCAGCATGGCACGGCTTGATGCAGTTGCGCTCCAGATGCCAAAGCTCCGGGAGAGGAGAGGAGAGGAGAGGAGAGGAGAGCGGGGGGCGTCTGGTGAAGGGTGTCCGAGGCCTGGGCCCTTGTGTTTGTTTTTGTGTTCTTCCTTGTAGAGAAGAGAGAAAGCTTTCTATTTATAGTCCCTTCCAAGGGAGGCCTCTCCAAAATGCTTTGTGAGGCTACATGCTGTGATGGGGGTTCGCTCGGTGCTTTTGGAGAAACTCAGCATGAAGACTAAAAAGAAAAAAAGTAAATTTCATTTAAAAATTGACTGTCAGACTGTTGTACAGGGATCATAAACATTTAAAAACATTTTGCATAAATAAGAATCATAATGAATTAAAGCTAAATCTTTTTTAACTGTAGAAACAGTTTGACAAATACCAATGGGTCCCAGAGAGAACTCTTGTAGGATTCTTCTGTGTTATAGCCCACAATGTTTAATGGGCATCTGAGCACACTTGGAGGGTTGGATTCAGATGTGAATGACTCCATAGAGATGAATCTATATTATGGTTCTAGAAAGTACATTCCATCAGTTGTTCCGATACCAGGTTAGTTTTGAGACTAATATTTACAGTAGGATAAGGGTTAACTGAACATGGGAGAGTGGTTGTTTTATTATTCCCACAGTCACCTGCCGAGGCTTTCAGCTCAAACCCCCTTTTCAATTCCACCAGCCAATTAGATGGTTCTTGCCATGGGCACCTTTGGAAGAGCCAGGCAGGTAGGCATGCCTAAGGCAAGCTATGGGAAGCACAGAGAAGCTTAGGAGACTAGCCGTGGCCCACTGGTTAGCACTCTGGACTTGTAACCGGAGGGTTACCGGTTCGAGCCCCGACCAGTGGGCCGCGGCTGAAGTGCCTTTGAGTAAGGCACCTAACCCCTCACTGCTCCCCAAGCGCGCTGTTGTGGCAGGCAGCTCACTGCGCCGGGATTAGTGTGTGCTTCCTCTCACTGTGTGTACACTGTGTGCTGTTTGTGTTTCACTAAGGGACCGTTCATTATTTATAAACGGGGTCACCGGAGGAAATTAGGGGAGGGTCACCCATGTCTTTTTATTCTTTGTTGAGGGGAGGGTCACCCATCTTTTGTATTAATGAAAACAGCAAAAAATCAAAGTGTCTTGTTTGATTGTTGATTTCTGTCGCCATATAACGTTCTCTTTCGTTCCATAGCTCTGTCAACATTGAACAATGAAAATAAGGGAGATTTCCCGGGTTTCTCACGCAAAATACAGAAAATGTCAACATTCGTCCCCATTAACGTTGGAAGGGTTGGAGCAACAAAGTAGCCTACTTTATTCATGTCTAACAGCCTATATCCATTTGGTCAACTTTATCCAGCCCTAAAAAAGCTAAATTTAACTTTGGTTTACTTGTAGTTTACCGTGTAGCCTAACTTTAAACAGTGTGCATGCTTAACACAAAGCATACTTGTGCTTCATTCATCCACACATCCAGCTCCTAACGTTTTGACAAGCATTTCTACCAATTGACCTTGTTCCTGCCCATCTCTAGCTTTGCTGTCTCCATCCTTTCTGTTTTTGTTGTTTGCAAAAAAATATATAGTATTTATTGGTAACCAGCAACAAGTGCAATTTGTTATTCGCTGTCATTCTCTCTCCTGCCAACAAAAATGTGTTACATTCCAAGTAGCAGTGCGTAATTCTGCTTCATAAAGTTGAACAAATACATTTGGTCATATAAATAGCCAGTTTATGGTCTACAGTGTAGTTGGTAAGTTATGGTAGGCCAACTTGGAGTGAATATACAGGGGGAATTCTTTGTCTACTGAGTAGCCTGGCAGGTGCGCACGTAGGCATAGCCTACTGCCAAACACTGCAAGCGCTAATGAATCGTGCTCTCACGACAACCACAACAACTTAAATAGGCCTAGGTTAACATCACTCTGAGTTCGCATTCAAGCAATCAAAACGATGATTTGAATACATCTGTTTAACTGGAAGGGCAAGGGGTAACAACAGGACAACACAGAGACAGACCAGAATGCAGGACTAATGTTATTAGAGTATTACAGTAATATGGGATATTCTACGGGAAAATATTAAAACTGCAAGACAGCTGGGAAACGTTAAAATGATAAACCCGGAAAAAGTTGGCATGTTAGGTATTTTTCGGTCCCTGTGATTATTTGTGAAATTGTGCAAACGGCCTTTTCAAGTCATTTGAGAAGGAAGGAGTGTAGCAAGCTCCCAAATTGACGCTCGTCTGAGAAATTGAGTTTTGGATAATGTTCAGCATCGGCAGCTTTACAATGACTGAGGAAGCCTAGAGACGAGTCAATAGCAACAAGTTCATGTGTTGAATTTGTTATTACCCAGTGTGCTTTGTTGAATGGTCTCAATGCTTTATTGTTTTATTTCATGTGAATACTTACTAGAGGAGTAACTTTTCAAGTAGGCTAATGCAGTGGAAGTGTGCATTTAGTTTCATGCTTATTGTGTTTCCACAACAATGTTAGTGAGTAAATCTACTGAAATGGCCACCATCTTGGTGAAGTGTGATGTGTAAGATCAGAAGGCAGAGGTTGGTTTCAGGGCGGTAGCACATGTTGATGTGTTTTCATATCGCGTAAGAGCGTCGGTGGAAGACATCGACAATTGACCGGGGAGGGTCATGTCATTTTTGAAAATGCTGCTGGAGGGTCGTTGAAAATTATATAGCAGGCAGGGGAGGGTCATGCAACTTTCAAAGGATCAAAAAAAAAAGACCACCAGCACACCTCTGATTTCATAGATCAGCCTTCTGGTCTCAGTCAAGACTTCACACACTGAGGGGGAAAAAAAATAAATGTGGAGTTTCATGGCGTATTAACTTTGAATGTGGAAATCCGTCATTAATGCCAATCAAAAGCCCGCAGCATTGGATGGAAGCAAGACGCCTGGTCTTTGTGTGCGGTGTGCTCAGGTACAGTCCATGTTCTAAGTCATAATTTATACTCATGAAAAGTGCAAACGCTGATACTCTCAGCTGCAAGCAGTGCTGTGGGCACTTAGATGATTATTACATGGCTATGGGGCACTTAAAGAAAAGGAGCTATTTCTGAAATTAAACCGGACACAGCATTCCACCTATTTTACAGTTGTTTCCCAGGTTAAGTTTAAAATATAAGTAAATATATTGCACTGATATAAATATTGGCACTATAAATGTGATGATACGACACTGGGGTGCCTTTGAAAGAACTGTAAAATGGATAGTATACTACACTACAACCCTCAGTCTGGTGTCAGAGTTTTATAACCCAAGGTTAAATTACGGAATGACTGCGTGAATTCAAGTAATTTTTTTATACAGTGGTACTGTAGACTGATCACTTTGTACTTTTAGCAGCTGTTTAAATCAAATTCACTGATTAAAGATGTCTGGCTGTAACAAAGACAATTAATGGTCACATTCTTGGACATTCTAATTGCTTATTCTAATGTGTAATATTTTATAATGAAAAAAGTGGTACTATGAAAGAGTTGCCTCAGAAATAATGTTGAAAAATGACATTTTCTCTCTACATGTGGTGTACTGTAGATTTGTAACCCAGGATGTAGTTATTTAATAACAGCATGACCTCAAATCCATTTCTTAGAATTAGAAATATTTTCTTAGAAAAATGATGACCTTGTGTTTTCTTTGGCCGCTGACAGACCCACTCACCATTCACTCCATGGAAACGTCTGCCCATGCTGCAACCCTGAGACAGACTGATCTTTATTTTCCCTGCCCCTTGTCCCCTATCATGGCTCTGGATTTAAAGGCACTCGGTGGTAAATATGCTGTACATAACATAACGCATTCTCTCCCTTTGGTTCCAATGCACATTGTACCCACTCCACTCTTCACTTCCTAAACAGGTCAGCCAAAAGCAATTGGACATTTCCATTGGGAGATTGCCATGCATGTGCGGCCATGATTGTAAGGCTGTATTCCCTTACAGCCATTATCCCAAGATTTCTCCATGACCTCTTACGGAGGGTTAGTGCCAGTTTCTCTGATAAAAACCAGTACAGATGGAGTGCTGAATTGAAGGAATGAAGACACTCCTGCTCAGAGGAAGACTGCCTATCAGAAACACATTAAGCCAATCAGGCTCCTGTCTCTTCTGACCAGACTAATGCAAGCTGACGTGGCCACTTCAACATACAAAGTGAATCTGGGGTAATCATTTCCAATGAATCATCTCAAAAGCAAACCCTCCCTCCTACCTCCAGAAAATCTCCAGACCACTGTGCCAGTCATCCATCGACCCCTCTCTTCTAAAAGATAATAAAAATAAAATAAAAGATAATAATAAAAAAAAATCAATCATAACCACACCACCCCAGTTCTACGTTCCACCCAGTCCACCCGAGAAACAGCGCACATGAAAAAGTAACTGTTTTGGTATTTAATAAATGAACAGGTAAACCCAGTCGAGCCTGCTAACTTATTCATAGAAACCTCACGCGTGACTGCCATCGCTAACACTCCACCGGATGTGGCCCGGATCTGAGCCACGTCCGGGCCAGATCTGCTGAGCCCCTGCTGTGGACGGCTGCCACGGTGGTGGCTCTGGATGCTGGTGAGTGGACGTGACAGCACCGACGTGCAAATCAAATGGACGCATGAAAAATGAAAGAGGGCCTCTCAAGACACCGCCAGTGCCCGTCTCCCCTCAGCCATGAAGACGCCGGCTCGCCACGGCCTTCAAAATAGCCCGACACCTGACCTGGTGACAGGCCTGATCGGTTGGGACCTTAGCTTCATACAGTACACTAGAAAAGAAAGCACTGTATATTAACGGCCCTTCTTATAAAGCCCGTGTTGTAAGTTAACATTTGCTATAAACACCATTATATCAGATGGCATCAGATAGCTGTCTTCAGTTAATCTGTGTATACTGTATATGTCTCTATCAAATAGCGTCTAATGATAATAATGGCTGGCTATAGTTAACAGCACATTTTTTTGCTCTTGTCAGTATATCATTGATTATTTCATAGTTAAAAATGGATGCTGTATTTACTGTGTATCTCCAGATCATATAGCTAAGTAAGGCACACACAATGCTGATGTGGTGGGCTTGCTTTCCACTGAGTGCAGTCTGATAAAATGAATGTATGCATTACCAGTAATGTCAGTCACTTCAGACAAACACCTCTGTACTGAATAAATGAATAACTGTAGATGTAAAATGAATCTTTTCAGTTGCTGCACCAGAATTTCACACATTGTATTAAATTTGTTTCCTGGGTTTTAGAATGCATTTGTAAATGGCTGCCTCTTGGTGTATAATCATGCCACACAGGGTTGTGATAGCAAACATGTCACATTAATACTCTCTCTGTCTCTCTCTCTCTCTCCCTCTCTCTCCTAAAGCCTTTGAGTATAGCATCCTTTCAAATAACCCAAGAGCCTTGAAAGGAATGCTTTCTCCATTTAGAGAACATTTTGTGCTTAATAGCTCAATAGATGTATGTGTTGAGAGTAGTATATGAAAGAAAAAAGAAGGGAAAATGTAAAGAACTTCCCTCACGGCCTCTAAGTCTACTTAACAGTAGCCTATTATTAAATGTTTGAAGGCCTGTGTTGTGAGTCTATTTACCTCCCTATTGCTCTGTGGAACTACAGCTGCAGGCAACACTCATATCAAATCGCTGCAGAACTCAGATTTGTCACACACGATTGCTACAGAACAGATGATCAGCAAACTGCTGTTTAAACAGCTAAACAGGATTTTTCACAGAGCCCTGAACTCTGGTAACAAGTGAAGTTGAGACACATTCAGCGACAGAAAGTCTTTTTTTATCCTGCCTTTCACACAGAACTTAAGATAAGCTGATACAAATCGGGACCACTGTTAGCCATATGTACCAGTAACGGCATGGCTAAAGTTGTATGCTGTAAACATGGGCGTAGATTTAGGGCTGAGCTACACCAGGCGCGTAACTGAAGCGTTCCGTTCGCGTTGCGTCTGCTGCAACAATTAGCTTCCATTATAATCAATGGAAGTAGCTACACCAGACGTGACAGTGGGGCGTACCTTCAAAAAAACATCTAAAATAGATTTTATGCGTCGCGAACGGACCGCTTCAGTTACGCGCTTGGTGTAGCTCATACCTTAGGGTGGGACGCTAAGGACTCTGTTACACCTGTTTCTAGAAAGCATCGTACCTGTGTCGCAATTCGCTAACTCCGACGTTCGAACACCATAGTTCCAACAACGTTGTTGATGATACAGCGATACATATAATTGGTGGAAACAGTGGCAACGTGTAATACCCCACCCCCTAGAAATGTTCTGTCACGGCCTATGTCGACATGTTTCTAATCTAAACCGAGTGATTAATGCTGGTATTGTCATTGCCATCAGCCAAAACCTAAACCTATTGCAAGCATATAAAACAGTTAACTTAAGCAGACTAATATGAGTCATTATTTGTGTTAAATATCTGTGTTGGAAAAAATATATAGCCTGGACAAATACCTGGGTATCCCATAGGTTATTAACTGTCTCGTGGCTAAACGGCAGCGCGTTGGTGCATTGCGCGCTCGGCCGGAGTTCGCATCCTATCTCTTCTTTTCATCTCTGAGTAAGAGTAGGCCTAAGAGACACAACAATAGGTTTTGACCATACATATTTATGTATATAGTTACTCTACATCGAGAGAACATAGGTACAATACATCAGTCAAAAACAATTGAATCTACATTAGTTCACACTAGTTCCTGCAGGTAGCGAGAAGCAAGAGGACAATCTCACATCATAAGAAAATCGAACCTACAACATTGGGATAATAAGTCATCTGCTTTAGCTAGGGTGACCAGATGAAATTGGCTGAAATTCGGGACGCTTTTTTTTCGCGGGGGGGGGGGGGGGGGGGGGGGGGGCGGATGGTAGGCCTACAGCGAATTTTCAAACCTGTACCAAAACACATTTTTATTCAAACATCAAGTCTGCCTCAAAATACAACAGAGAAATCATGAACTCAAAATGTCATTGTGGGAAAAAAACAAAAAAAAAGCAATGACTGCGTAACAGTGCAAATCAGACTTGCCAAAATTATGGGTCATTAAGTAAGAATACAGAATAATTGTTAGATTAAGTAGATTATGTTAAAACGACATGGACATTAGGCCGAACTTCCGATGTATTTTTTGCACACACGCTGGCTCTGCCTGCTGCGCTGCCTGCACATTCAATGTCCTCGGCTTCGCGAAATCAGTGCATATTCGCGCCTAATTATAGAACGTTAAAAAGAAACAAAGTAGCCGGGCTGCATCCAGACACTTAGCTGCCATCGGGGGCTGCATGCAGTCGACTCAACCTCTCTACGGACAGTTTTTAATGTTTATCAGAAAATAACTACTAAGTATTCTGATTGAGTATAATTTTCGGGACAATTAGGGCAGGATTCGGGATTCGGGACAACTGCTTGGATATCGGGACTGTCCCGAATTTTTCGGGACGTCTGGTCACCCTAGCTTTAGCCACTACACCATTTAACACTGCTGTTGTTAGGGACTGTGAAGATTATAATACTAAAAGCAAGGCAATACTTTAATTAACATAAATAGCAAGAATGAGCCAAGTAGGGGAGCAGTGTCTTAATCAAAATTAAGCTACAGGATAGATCAATCATTGAGTCACGAGATAAACATCCACTTCGCAAATTTTGGTTAGCCGGTTGTGATTTTTGGTTAGGCGCTCCGGACACCAACAGGAACTACCAAGGAACGACACAAGTGCGACTGCCTAGGGGCAGTAGTTCAAACGACCAAACTTTGCGTCCTTGTTTGCGATTGAGAGTTCGAACTACCCTTTCTAGAAACACCAAATCCAAGAACGATGGAACGAACTACCAAGGTTGCGACGCAAGTTAGCAAACGATGCTTTCTAGAAACGACCCCCAGCACGACAGTACAAGAAACGTCGTCATTTGATTGGCTGATTAATCGGGTGGGGGGGTGGATCTGACACGTGCGCTACATGCACGGTGAGTGTCAAAGCACAGGCTACTTTGCACTGGTAGTCAAGTGAGCGCGTGTGTCAACACCAACGGTAAGTTACCAGGGCTGTCTGCCAATACATACCCCATAAAAGGCCAGAGTAAAACATGTTGATATGCCCTTTGCACTTCAGCATGCACATGTTTGCCCCTTTTTGTGGTTTGTAGATCAGCTATGCCACCCAAAAAGAAGAAAGGGGACATACAGTAAGCTTTTTCATTATGAGTCTAAGTAGGCAAAATAACTAGCCATACAAACTGGTGACCAGGCTTTCAAATGCGGATTTTACTGAGTAAAATAACATTAGCTGTTAGGATATTACCCAGGATACTGCCACAGCTAAACCTAGCTTCTGTAATCTTTCAACCAAAGTTAGGAGTCATATTGAATAAGGGTGTGCCGCACGGACAGTCGCATAGGCTATAGCACTGAATAGAAGTCACCATCACTCACTGTTAATTGAGCTACAATCTTGCAGTCGACATAAACAATGGATCCGAGACGTTTTCCTGTTCATATATTCTGTTTATGTAGGCTAATGTATTTGTGAATGTAGCCTGCACAATAAAAGATAAACTATGGTGTATTTCCATACTCATAGTCAGAAATGAATATTGTGAAACACCAGATATCTCTTCTATGATCTCATCCCAGAAAGATTTTCTTTGACTTGTTAGTTTTTTGAACATTTATTTTATCTAATGACATAGCAAACATGATTAATTGAATCCACATATCCTTGCACTTGCGAAAACTATTTTTCACTAGCCGAAAACCGTAAGACTGAAAGTTCTTAAAGTGACAGGCACTCAATTAGATTTAGCCTACACACCACAAATGTGATGATATTAAAGACAAGTGTAGCCTAATAATTTAAATATCAATGTGATGTATTCAAATTACTAAATATATTTAGCTATTAGTAATTATGCAGATCATAAAATACTATAAATAATTAACAATATAAAGTTTATATGAATTCTAAAATATGAAATAGAAACCTATGACCAACCATCACTTTCTATGATTGCCACTGATGTCAATGATCTCACAAATTACACAAACCGAATCAAATTTTAAAAAATCGCAAAAGTATCAAAAATCAAGATAATGTTGGTATCGTGACAACAGGAGTTGGGGATGTGTCCCCACCAAAGCTGAGACCAAACCTACGCCCTTGGCTGTAAATACTAAAAAAAGAACCGAATTAGGGTGTTGCAACTTGTACTGTAAAAAGTGTTACTTTAGAAAAGGTTCTTAATTTCACTTGTCACATTGTTCCATAGACAAAACAACTGCCAGGATGTGGAATAAACACCTTGATGGGAATCATGGGCGTAGGTTTAGGGTATGAGGCTAGTGACTAGTCCCAATCAAAATTTTGAGATGACAAAATTGTCCCCACCAATATTTTAGCGAACTCCTTTGTGCTATTTGGACTATTCCAACGGCAAGGACGACAGTAAAAGAAGCACTGTCATTTGATTGGCTGAAACCGAAGGGGGTTATAGCCTAGGCTTACTTTGTAGTGACACTGTCAGAAAAGCGAGCGAGTGTGTATACTAAGTTATCGAGCGAGTGAGTGTGTATGCTAAATTATCAGGGATGTCTACAATACATAACCCAAAAGAGGCCAGTGTAAAACATTGTAATATTCCCTTTGCCCTTCAGCATGCACATTTTGCCTCTTTTTGCGCTTTGTAGATCAGCTATCCCGCCAAAGCAGAAAAGGAACATGCGAAGCGTTTTCATTATGGAGAGTCTAAGTAGGCAAAGTAACTACAGACTGTGGCAACTGGTGACAAGGTTTTCAAATGCGGATTTTACTAAGGAAAATAGCATTAACTGTTAGGATATTACCCAGGATATTGTTACAGTTAACCTAGCTTCTGTAATCTTTCAACCAAGGTTAGGAGTCATGTTGAACAGGGGTGTGCCGCACAGACAGCTTGGCATATAGCACAGAATAGAAGTCACCATCACTGACTGTTAATTGGGCTACCAATCTTGCAGTCGCAATTTTCCTGTTCCTACTGTATATTCTGTTCATGTAGGCTAATGTATTTGTGAATGTAGCCTGCACAATGCAAAGAAATAAAAGACAAACTATGGTGCATTTCCATACTTATAGAAATGAACATTGCGAGACACTTACGTTTCTCCTTTTATGATCTCATTCAAGAAAGATTTTCTTTGACTTTTTTGAACATTTATTTTATCTAATGACATAGCAAACATGATGAATTGAATCCACATATCCTTGCACTATGCAAAGCTATTTTCCACTAACCTAAAACCTTGAGTTTGAAAGCTAATTGCGTTCACGTTCTCCTTAAAGTGACAGGCACACAATTAAACTTGCACACCACAAATGTGATGATATTGAAGACAAGTGTAGACTAATAATTTAAATATCATTATGATGTATTCAAATGACCAAATATGTTTAGCTATTAGTAATTATGCAGATCATAAAATGCTATAAATAATTAACAATATACAGTATATAAAGTTTATATGAATACCAAAATATGAAATAGAAACCTATGACAACCATCACTTTCTGTGTGTGTGTGTGTGTGTGTGGTGTGGGGGGGGGGTGTGGAGGGTCAATCAAATTCTATGATTGCCACTGATGTGAATGATCACACATTATTCAATATTACTGATGCCGTCAAGGTGGTGGGGTCCCCCAAACCAAATCAAAATTAAAAAAATCGCAAAGTTATCGAAATCGAGATTCTTCACTTGGTATTGGTATTGAAACAATAATGTTGGTATCGTGACAGCAAGAGTTGGGGATGTGTCCCCACCAAAGCTGAGACCAAACCTACGCCCTTGATGGGAATGCCTCCCTAAAAGGCCTTTAGACCACAGCAAAAAACAACAACCTCGATGATAATGCCTCCCTAAAAGGCCTTTAGACAACAGCAAAAAACGCTTTCAGGCCAGACCTTTAAAATGAACAAAATGACCGTAGCACCAAAAACAGAGCTCTACAAGCTATAGTATTTCATGTCGATTAGCCTTAAAGTGCCAGTTTTGCCTGCCTAGAGGCACACCTGTGCTGCAATCATTTAGTGACATGACGCATAATGATGCACTTTGGACCAAATGAAGGTAATTCTCACCGAAGGATGACAGTTCTAATTTCTGCATTTGGATGTCTGCCTACTCATCCTTAGATGAGTCATATATCTTCTATTTGTAAGCCCTGCTGTGACACAAACTGTTAGTAATACATCATATTACTATGTTTTTAATGCAAATATGAATACTTTTTTTTTTTAAGTGCAAGAGCATTTGCATACCTATTTTGTTTCATGACTGTCCCTGAGTTTGTTTTGTGTTCATACGGCAACATTTAGAGTGGAATGAAAGTTGTTGAAAAAAGTTCTTGACAGACACTCCCAAACATAACCACTCTAGAGTTCAATTAGAATGAGTTGAGTGCCTTTTCTAGGCACTCTCACCTCGTTTGTCCAAGTGTGATTGTTGAATTCACATAAACTCATGCAAAGCGATCTTCACTGATTCAGCGGCTTCAAACTAGGTAGGTGCTTAAGTACCCGGTAACACTTTACAATAAGGGTACACAATAAGCATTAGTTAAGTATTAGTTAAACATTAACAAGCACTTTATCATTTATAATCATTATTAAGTATGTTTTCAACATTACTTAAGGATTAACAAATATCCTTAACATAAACATAAGGAATTATGAATTACGTTATGGCTTGTACTTTATGAATGAATCATGAATTTAATATGTACACATTAATAATTATGAGTTTGTTTTATACCTTATGAATTCATCATGAGTTCAGTATGTGCACATTAGGAATTCATAATTTATAGATAACACCTACTAAATAAGACTCTATTAATGAGGAAAAAAATATTTTTAGTCCTTAAGTAATGTTGAAAACATACTTAATAATGATGAATTAAGTTCCCTAAGAGAAATATTATAAATGTGTAACAGCATTTTGGAATTGTGTTTGAAGTCAAATTCCTTGTGTATGTAAGTGCACTTGGCCAATAAAACTGATTCTAATTCTGATTCTGATGTCCTAAGACCCTAACAGCAATAACACTAATGCATTATGTTTTAAGACATGGTATTCATTGTTAATTAATATGTTATAACATACAGGAAAGCTAAAGATGAACATATGCACTGTGTAACAGTGGCACTGCAGTATGACATGTGACAGAACTCCAAATAATATCGAGAAACACAATGTGCAGTAACTATGGTTACTGATGCATCATTTCTTATTGTACAATGACACACTCCTGCATGAGAATCTACTGGCCTTTTAACATTTAAATTTAGCTAATACAAAATTGCAATGCATATCTCTTACCTCAGTCACATTAAACTTCTAGACACGGGCTAAAGAAGTTGTTCCATAAAGTAAGCTATACCCTGCCATACCTAGTCTGGGCAGACCAGAGAGTCCCCTCATCCCTGACTGCAAGCATAATTAATAGTGGAGCCTAGAGAATCTAATCGTCCTCGTTTTGGCCCATTAGAGATATGATGGTGTTTGGCATGGTGTACTCGATAGCGAAAGTGTGCATGTGTCTGGCCAGCCGGGCGGGTGGGTGAAAGGGTGGTCGGAAGTGCCCCTCGTTGGCTTCCCAGTGCAACGTGGGATTGATGAGCTGCTTCTGTAGGTCCTGGCCCCAGAATGGGAGACCACTGGTGGTCGCCAGGACCAAATAGCCTCCCTGGACCTAATCTGTAGCAAGCTGCATCTGCAGGGCAAGTGGCCAAACGGAAAGTGCCTGGACGCTTCTCCCCTGGAGAAGGATTGATGAGCTGCCCAAGGAGATCGCGCCCCGGGTATGGGAGAGGGAGACGTAGACCGGACAGAGTAACTTCCTCAGATGCGGCCTGTGGGACATTGGAGCTCTATAGCTCATCTTTTTACCCTTGGGTTGGTCACTAGATCAGTCAAGGTCAGTTGTATATATTGGTATACACATGATTGACTGATTTACATGGAGAATCTGAATATATATGGAAAGAGTGTTCTGTTGTATGTTGGCTGCAGTAGTGTGCAAACCAAAACTAACAGAAATGTGTTGACTGTTTTGCTTCATTCTGAAATGGGGAAACATTTATCTTCATTTGGAACAGGGAGTGTCTCAATGACTCATGCAGAGAAGGTTGCATTGGAACAGTGGATTGCTATCTCTGTAATGTTCAGACTTTACTGAATTGACTAAAGCAGACATTATTTGATGGGCTAATTTTCCAAAAGCTGATGTTTATGCTAGTCAGATACACAGTAAAAGTCTGCATTTTACTATGATTAAACAAATTCAATTGAAAGTAGACACATCAGTCACAGAATGTCTACACCGGTTTGTGTTTCACAATTTCAGCCATCTAGTAGAACTGTCATGCTGCATGCACACATGACACATTTCTGCAAGTAGCCCTAAGCAGAGATTTAATATATAAATTGCATGAGGCTCAGAACCTATTCAACATGAAATTAGTGGTTAGACAAAAAAGAAAACACTACAATACAAATCTTTTAAAGTTGCTTTAAATGTTTCCAAGATTTGTCCAACTGTGGTTTTGTTTTGCAACTCAACATAGTCCTTCCTAACATATAATGTAAACCCATAAGGAGTTTACACATCGCATAACATACTTAACTTCAGCTGACAGTCCTGGGAAGTTATATCATATATCTTTATATCCATATCAAGTGTGGAATGGGCTTGGCAGAGTGGTGAACAAGTTAATTCAGTGTGGGGCAAAGATAGTGTTTCCAGGGATGTCTCCACCCAAAGAACACTTGTGTTTGCTATTGTGCGTATGGTAACAGTATAGTATAATTTCAACTGCTTTGCAATGAGTGACTTTTTGACAAAGATCAAAATAACAAGAGGTTGCATGCTGCACCATAAACTGATTTAATGAGCTATCAGTAATAGCTCTTAGGAAGATTAGGATCTTTAATTATATTTAATACAATTTAATAAAAGGCAAAAACATTTTACAGTAGCTGCAAAACATCAGAAAAATGTGTACATTTAATCCACTCCACGTTTTTTAAATATAATGTTAGATATGTCTATCCTATTAAAATATCATAGTTTTTTAAGACAAAGGATAAAAACTAGAGACAGTGTACCCTAAATAAATAAGTAGGAGAAGTCATTGAGGTGTCTGATATAATTGGACATCAATGATATTAGACAAAAGACTAAAAGCGAGACCCCAGCTTTAATATTCCCTCCCTGTTGTCATTAATCTGCCCCACTGGGAATTTATCCCAGATATAAAAGCTGCAGCATTAAGGCTACAATGTGTTTTATGTATGAAATGTGATCAAAAACAAATCTTTTTGAAGAAGTCTGGGCAGCATAACAGAGATATTCGCTACTGAAGATTCTTGGGGAAACCTCAGCCATTTGCCAATCAGAGGAGTAGAGTCAGGGATTGGTCGTCCAAGATGTCAATCAAGTGTGAACGGTAAAGGGGACCATTTAAATGAGTGTATTGAGATAGACTCTCAATCTTATTCTCTGTTGAACCCCAAAGAAGTCTACTGGATTCCCCTGTTCAGAAAAGTTATATTAATATTCAAAGACAGGTCCTTGATCATCAAGCCACAGAGAATAAAACCTTTTTAGCCATCAGACTAAAACGTTCACAGTGCTGTCAGAAATATTCACCAAGTGAGTGCAGAAATAGGGCCAGACAAGCTTTTTGTTTCCCCTATCTCTCTGAATCAGATATACGTCCACATTTATAATCCATTTCACACATTCTGTCATGTGTTCGTTTGCATTACGAGAGGTTCATCCTGAGTTCGCTGAAAAGTGGGTGGTTGAACACAGAATATATGTTTTCTGTTCTATGAGAACCCCTGGGGGACTGTTGTCATAAAGAGTTCCTTAGAACACCATGCTATCAGCCTTGCCAGATTGCACTCAAACTTGATGTACCGCAGAGCGGTACAAAATATGACCGCCGCCCAATCCAGCACATTTTTTCCACAGAAATAAGTCACGCTGAAAGGCATATATGATTCTAACTGTCTCACTGATTTGCATTATGCACACTCAATTCTCATGGTATCTGCTAGACAACAAGTACCAAAACATGATTAGTTCATAGATTTCACATGTAAAATGCATTTTATACAATTATTACAGTTATATTATTGGAATAAAACTCACAATGCCACTGAAATCTATCTTGGGTCATTATGAAAAATCGTTCGAATCAAAATAGACCTTTGGTTTAAATGAAAATAAAGTGAACTAAATGCATTCCTTTTGTCTTTACTGTCCAGACTCTCTTTTCGTTGTAGGATAATAGGGTCATATTCTTGTCACTTTACTTAGAGCTGATAAATAATAATTATGATATTGCATAAATTAGTATAACTTTATTACATATACTTATAGCTATAGATATATATAGGACTACAGTAGAAGTCAAAACTCTTTATGCATCACTATACGCATTTAGCAAAGCAAAGTAGTTATGATGCATCATAAAACTGACAAGTGAGTAGGCAGATCTTGACATATTTATAATGCATTATTCAGATTAAAATTATAATCATTCAGAATAAGCTGTCACAATGCATCATGAAGTTGGTTATGACGACTTGTGAATACATATAGATGGTAATAATGAGCATTACAATGCTTTATAGACACCTTATAAAACATTATGAATGCATTCATAGGGCGTTATAAATACAACCTTCATAGAAAGTGTTACCTTAGTATCTTTTCATGGACAGCAAGAGTCCGCTTCGTTCGTTTTAAAAAGGCTACGTTGTTTGTTGCTGCTACCCACGTTATCTCCAGTGGTGACTGTTTAACTTACACAGATGCGCACACACAAGAATGAGCGCTCACACCACTACCCCCTAATGCTATGCCTCTTTATTTGATAACAATAAATTAAGAAATGTTTCCAGTTCTGGGAAATGTTTAGTTTCTTTTTCTTTCGGCCGCAGTTCAATGATACCATTTAATTGTGCCAGAAATTATCCGCGGACCAGCAATCTCCTCGTCGAGGAGGCCCTAACCCTGCAGATCATAGACAGAGAACACATAGGCCTACTGTATGCTTTGGGTAAAAAACACTTTGCATGTCCAGTGTAGGCTACACGGAGATAGTGTCCTGGAGCGGCCGCACCCCCCGCAACTCCACTTCCAATGTCACTGATTCCGAAAGATACGCCCGACACTTCTGCTTTTTATCTGGTGGTTGTGGAGTTGACCGGACATCTGAGGCTTCAGATGTTACCAATTTATCATCATTCATCGCGTCTGGCCTCTGAAAAAACTTTTAAGGCTAGTCTGCCTGGGCCACAGCATAGGCTGTGCGTGTTGTTTAATAGCTTACTTTTCAAACGGTAGAGCCTGTTCATTTAAAAACATAGCCAGAGGACGTATAATATAGGCTTACATATTAAGGCTTATTCTCAAATTCAGATTGCATTAGGGGACGGGATTATTAGCCAATTTCAATCGGACAATTTGACCGGAGAGATTTCATTTTGTCGGACATTTCACTTTTTTCCGGCCAATGTCCGGTAATTACCGGACAACGGAAACCCTGGTATGTGTGTACATGTGTATCTGTTTATGCACCTGTGTGCATATGGAATGGGTTAACATGACCCCTGGAGGCAAACATACGCAAAAAATTGGTCATCCTAGGCCCTACGGTTCTCAAGATATTCACAGAAAACTCTGTTGGTGTACGGTCACTAAATGTACACATAAATTAATTTATTGTATGGCCCCCCCATGAATGAAAGTCCACGAAACTTACCATGCATTCGGAGGGTGTCATAATGATCCTACACTTTCAATTTCGTGCAGTTTTGACCATGTCAGCCAGAGATATCGTGATTAAAACACCTAATTTTTTGCTTTTTAATTTTTGCGCTATAATGGGATGGTAATGGGATGGGTTGACATGGCCCCTTAAGACCAACATACAAAAAAAAGTTGGTCCTCCTAGGCCCTGCGGTTCTCGAAATATTCACAGAAAACTGTGTCTGGCCACCTACAGGCCAGTTGGTGTACAGTAACATAAATTAATTTATTGTGTGGCCCCCCATGAACAAAATTCCACAAAACTTGGCGTACATTCAGAGGGTGTCATAATGATCCTACACTTCTAATTTTGTGCATGTTAGGTCACAGATACCTGCGATTACAACACCTCATTTTTACGTTTTTGTTTTTAACTAGGTGGCGCTATACATGAAATGAGTGGTTATGGAATGGGTTGACATGGCCCCTTAAGATCAACATACAAAAAAAAAGGTGGTCCTCCTAAAACCTACGGTTCTCGGGATATTCACAGAAAACTGTGTCTGCCCTACCCTCCTTTTGGGGGGTCCAGTCCAGCGGGGGGGGGGGGGGGTACAGATCAAAACGAAAAATGAGGGTTCCATGCTATCTATGTGGGGCTACATGCCCACCAAGTTTCGTGTACCCCGGTCTTTCAGTGTCCCGGGAATCCTTGACGAAAAATTTGCCATGTGAAAAAAAAAAAAAAAAAATTCATGCTTCGCTGCGCGGCGGTCATACTAATTCCACCGATAAATCAGTGGGAGATACGTTTCATTTGATTTTTTTTTATCTGCAGTCTGAAGAAAATTATGTAAAAGTAAAATCTAAATTTCATGTTTTATATTCCTCCCAGGGGTACACTATCCAGAATGTATGTCTGTACAGATTCTGAGCTGTATGTTACTTCAAAATACTCTGCATGGTACTTCAAAATGTAGAGCCAGGCACTTGGATCACAATCCTTGTGTACCAGACTACATCTGAAGCATGCATGTCATGTAACAATGTTCTCCGTCCACACTTCCATTGTTCTAACATTTTCCAAATGTTCTAAGCCCTGACATGTCTGAGAAGTGTTTGTTGTTATGGAAACCATGCACTATTCTATCAGGAAGTTCACAGTTGTGTTCAAATTCAGTTTTGTGGAAGCATTCCATTTTCATGGCAACCCTTTCATCCAGCTCCCCGGTATGTTGGCTGAGGACTACCACCACAAGCTGTTTGCGAGGGTTCACATATGTTCACAAACGCTCAACTATGTTTGAGAATTGAAACGCACCCCCTGACCACGCCAGTGAACCTGACATCTTCAAATGTATAAAGTACTGTCTTTGGTGGTACTGTAGTAAACACTAACACAGTTTTAGTGTAAACAGAAGGTGTAAATTGAGAAGTAATTATGGATTTGCCTGGGATTTGGACAGGTCCTCAGACGCACAGGGAGGATGGAGAGAAAAGAAAACAGAGAATGAAGAGAGGAAGTGAGCAAAAATAGGAAGGAAAGAGGGAAGGGCCCTGCAGGATAGAAATGGAGTGACAGGTGGCAGAGCCAATCAGGGCTGGGGGTGGATAATGATGGTGTTAGAGGTGACTATTAATGTCCCGGTCCTTTCACACTCTTCCTATTTATTCACCCGCTCTCCTCTCTCTCTCTCTCCCTCTCTCTCTCTCTGTCTCTCTCTCTCTCTCTCTCTCTCTCTCTCTCTCTTTCTCTCTCTCTCTCTCTCTTGCCTGGAGTGATTGTCTTCCGAGGTCGGGCAAATGAAGAAAAATCTCGTCTCCCTGTGACATATGCAGACGAGTGTGAGATGGAGGGTGAATTATAAATCACCAAACTGACACCGAGACACAGACCCAACCTTTTACCATCATCTTTTAACCACCCCCACCACACACACACACACACACACACACACACACACACACACACACACACACACACACACACACACACACACACACACACACACACACACACACCCTACCACCATCAAAGACCAACACTAGCAAGGTCTTTGAGGAGTTCATTGTAAGCAGAGTGGACCTAAGAAAGAGATAAGGCAAAGGAAACCATAAGTCACACTTGCGAGAAGAACAATGGCCGCCACCCTAATGTTCACAGGGGACATAAAAGGCCAGGCGTGCAGACATTCTCTCCTCCCACAGATAAGGTCTGATGGTGAACGTCGGCATCTGCCGCCCTCCAGAGAAATAATGATTCCTCCGAAACAAAAAGAGAAGTGTTACACATTTTCTTTTTTTTTTTGCTTTACTATCTGTTTCTTTTCTTCCTCGTGGCTGTTTTGATCAGATAGAAAATAATGGGGGAGAGCCAGACTGTATTCTCCTTAAGGACAATATACCAGGGAGTGTAAGAGCTTCCATTATTCTCTGTCAGATGGAGGGGAAATGCATTAATTTATTGTAGTGTGCGCCTAGTGGAAGGGATTTATTTGTGCCAAAACTATCACGTAGTTATTTAACAACGCTGGTTGTCTATGGACTTGAAGATTATATCAGCTCTTTAAGACGTCCACACCTGTCAATTTAACATGACTGAAATATGTGATGTCAGTTATTGAAATCTGTGAGTCTAACCCTACTCATATTCTAAAGACAACAGGTGCATGAGCAGCATATTGTTGCATTTGAGCAGCATGGCTCACTCTACTTGTTGGCTGTTCTGTGATGGTGCTGACCCCTCTCATATTGATGCGTACAGTAACTGTACAACTGTGATGCTGCAGCAGTGAACCGCATAATGCAAGCGCCACAGTCTCTTACTCTCACTGAGCAGTGGTTTATGGGATTTGTAGTTATTATATTACACTATTGAGTGTGAAAATTGGTGAGATTTAGCAATCTATGTAAGATCCAGCATCATGTAGGAGACATGACATGTTGAAAATCTGTCTCAGTCGCATGTCTGTGGATAAATTATAAGATAGATAGATAGATAGATAGATAGATAGATAGATAGATTGATATTTTATTGATAAGGGGAAATTCAAGGTCTCAGTAGCATACAGACATCACACACAACATGCACTTACAGCAGAAAAAGTAATATACATATAAAAAACTCCACTGTACAACAGAGACAGTAGAAGATAAACATGATACTAAAAAACTAAATACTAAATATACTATATAAACTAAATCAAATATCAACATAGTGTGCTTAAGGATGATCAAGCATGACAGGGCAGGGACTGGGCCTGTAATTCAGTGTGCATTGTAAGGTGCTCTATGAGAGCGAGTCACGGTGATGGTGCACATAAGTACTGTGAGTGCAACAGTGCAACAGTGCAAGGATAACGTCTAGAGACCAGCATAAATAAATATGTATAATGTACTGTAGACACGGTAATATAGATATAAAAAACTATATCAGTGCAAGAATAGGTTGAGGTACAGTAATAAGGTTACAGCCATTGGTCAAGTGTTGAGTATAAGGTATTAAGCATTAAGTACGGCCACAGTCCAGGAGGGAGGGAGGGGTTGTGTATATGTATAGCATGTAAACAGTGTAGCAGTAAAACAGTAGGCTAGTGGTGGACAGTACGTACACAAACATGGAGAAGGTGAAGAGGCAGACAGACTATGCAGAGAAGTCTATCTCTCCTCTTCCCTTAAGTGAAGCATTGAACAGTTTAATGGCCCTGGGGACAAATTACTTTTTTATTCTGTCAGTTGTGCATGACAGTGAGCGAAGTCTCCAACTGATCAAGCTCTTCTGCTTTATAATAGTGCTGTGGAGTGAATGACATTCATTGTAAAAGATGCTGATCAGTTTGTTCAGGGTCCTTTTGTCTGATGTTGAAGTGATGCACTCCAGTTCGGCTCCCACGACAGAGCCAGCTTCCCTTACCAGCCTATCTAGTCGCCCAGCATCCTTCTTCTTTGTGCTTCCTCCCCAGCATACCAAAGCATAGAAGACGACGCTGGTGACAACAGGTCTGGTAAAACATCCTGAGGAGCTTACTGCAGACATTGAAGGACCGCAGCATCCTTAGGAAGTACAGCCTGCTCTGCCCTTTCTTGTAGAGTCCTTTGTCTTTGAAGAGTTGAGTTGAAGGTGGTTGAGTTTGCACCATTGCACAAATTCCTCCACCAGGCTCCTGTACTCCTCCTCTTGCTTGTCCCTGATAGTTATAATGTTTATTATAATGACTATAATGTTACTGCTATTACACTGCACCTATGTGTACATGTTATTCATACATTGTTCATACTGTATATCTATATCTATTCTGGTCTTTGGCTACTGCTAATACATTGTACATATTTATATTTCATTGAGATTACTGTAAACCATACCACTTTCAACAACTGTATAGTCTGTCTACACTGCACTATGTTGTATACTGTTTGTACTGCACCACCTGTCTATACTATGTATAACACACTTCTCTGCTTTTTTGCACTTCTGGTTGGAAGCAAGCTGCATTTTGTTGTCTCTGTACTTGTACTCTGCACAATGACAATAAAGTTGAATTGAATTTAATCTAATCCAATCCAATTTAATCTAGCACTGTTCAGTTTAGGCCATATAATATAATAGAGTAATTATAATAGAGTAAATATTTATTTACTCAATTATATGAGTCAACATAATATTACATTCCTGAGGGTGAGTATGTCCACTCTACTCTTGTTCATGTCTATGGTTTAAGTATAAGCAGAGACTTTCTAATGAGGAGACACGGCACTCAAAAAATCCTCCATAGAAATGCATGGGGTTAGTTTGTAATGCCAATATGGCCGTTGTCTACACATATCCCACCCCTTCCTCAGCAAAACGTCGACATGTGAATACATTGAGCCAATCATGTGGTGTGATGTGAATACATTGAGCCAATCATATCGTTTTGTTGTGAAGACATTGTGCCAATCATGTGTTGTGAACTCGCAGCTGGAGCAAGATTGGTGTCGTGAAGCCTTGGTCACATGCATTTCTGCCGAAATAGATGCCCGATAAGCAGTGTTGGGGAGTAACGGAATACATATACCGGCATTACGTATTCAGAATACAAATTATGAGTAACTGTATTCCGATACAGTTACAAGTTAAATAGTTGGTATTTAGAAAACAGTTACATTGTTGAAATCAATGGATTACATGATGATACTTCTCTGTTTCATAAGTTTATTCACTCTCTAAATAAATTAAGGCAACTCCATTTCCCAGAAGCTCCTGAAAGCAATCTATGATGAAATTGTTTCCATGTTTAAATCCAAGTCCAGCCGTCTTGCACTAGCCTCAAAACGCAGCCAGCGCGCATTATGGACGCGTCATGGGAGACCCTGAAATGACTGTTTGCACAGCAAATTAGGAGTAAAGTTGAGGTAACTCCTGTTCCTCACTGATCGTGGTTCCTGATGTCTGTTCAAATTATATTTTCCCAAGTAGGCTATTAATAGCTCAGGCTACTTCGGCCAATCGGTTACACAGTTTGCTAATCAATAAACAAAGCCTAGTTCACGTGTTGATTTAGACCTACAATAAAACCAATCTCTAAAATAGGCACTGCATTCTAAGTTTTTTATTCTAAATTAAAATAGCTTTATGGATTATAATTTTTTTCTAATTAGATCTACATTTACGTTTTAAAATGAATTATATGGTGCAGCCTCTGAAGAATTATTCTTGCGAGTAGCATATTTTAACGTGCGGTTTTTGATTGTCAGTACGTCATGTTCATTTTGAGAGCCCAGGATATACAGTAGCCTATAGTGTTTACATTTACAGGTCATTTGCACACACCTTAATTATAATTTCTGGCTACGCCCTTAAAGTAACCTATTTATTTTGTTTGTTTTAATTAGCCTAGTCGCCTAATGTAATTTTAGTGGTCACCTTGCTATTTTAAAGTTGTATCAGGTAGCTTAGTTCAGGGGTTCCCAAACTTTTCCACGACAAGGCCCCCCAAATACCACTAGGTTCTGGCCAGGGACCCCCTTGATGTTTTATTAATTAAACCCATTGACAATACTACGGCAAATGTAAAAATACATTAAGCTAATCATAATAATTATTTTAGCCACAACCACATCGCAATGGAGCATACAGTGTGTAAAAATTTTATTTGGGGCTTTCTGCTACAGTATATGAGAGCCATCACTCTACTATTATTCCCAGTCATTATCATGGGAAATATGTTCAGATATGCGTCACATTATTATAATGGCATTGTATAACAACCCTCATAGTATATTTTACATTTTTCAAATGTATTTATTTCTTGCTTTTATTTTTCCTTCCAACTTGCTGGCAACCCCTGGCACCCCCTCACGGCCCCCCAGGGGGCCCCGGCCCCCACTTTGAAAACCACTGCCTTAGTTGACTTTACATTCTCCTATGTGGGCCTATCACTTCAGCCATTTGGAATAGAAGAACACCAGAATAGGCCTGTTTAGATAGATAGATAGATAGATAGATATACTTTATTGATCCCCAGGGGAAATTCAAGGAATGGCCGCATTCCTACACTTATAAAATGCAATTCAATGCGGAAGTAATCTAAGTATTCAGAATATTTTACTCAGATTGAGTAACGTAACGGAATACGTTACAAATTACATTTTTGGGCATGTATTCTGTATTCTGTAACGGAATACGTTTTGAAAGTAACCCTCCCAACACTGCCGATGAGTGCCCAAAAAGCTTTGCTATATGGCCGCCGAGTGGAGGGACTTGCCTAAAATGACTTTGGTATAAGTATAAGTATATATACTCTTTTCATCCCGTGAGGGAAATTTGGTCTCTGCATTTATTCCAATCCGTGACACACAATGAGGTGAAGCACACACTAATCCCAGCGCAGTGAGCTGCCTGCATCAACAGCGGCGCTCGGGGAGCAGTGAGGGGTTAGGTGCCTTGCTCAAGGGCACTTCAGCCGTGCCTACTGGTCGGGGTTTGAACCGGCAACCCTATGGTAACAAGTCCGAGTGCCCTCAATGTTCTTTCAAACGGATCTTCAGAAAGTTCTGTATTTTAGCCCATGTCTTGGATAACTCTTCATGTGGAATGAACATCCCAACGAATCCGGCTGTGTGCAGGGCCGAGACGTGCAATTCAACCCAACGCACGAAGACCAGACAGCACACAGGCGGATTCAAACCTGCGAACAGCTGCACCTCGGAGCGGAAGTCGAGCGTGTTGACAATTGAGCTAAAATTCCCGCGGGTTGCTCGCGAAAAAGAAAAACCCACCAAGATGTGGCAGCTAACTCATAGATGGCAGTTCAGGGTTTGTGCCCTTATATTTTGTGAAACGTAGCGAGATATAGGCACTATTAATCCAAAACTTTGGTTTGGTAACCAAAGAATACTGCTGAGCTTGTGTAAGCTACAATTTATTTTGACCAGACCCTACTGTAGTAAACAACTCTAAACGTCTCTCTTTAGCACCCCCGCTGGGTTGCTGGCTAGTTTGCACCTCAGAAACGTGTCTGGTGGAACGTTTGGCTGGGTTTGCCAAAACGGTCCCAGGGGAACATTTCCCTAATGAGACCAGGTTGGAACATCCACAGAACTCTTTTAGTTGTCATCTTCTCTGTGGTGTTGGTTGTCAGAAACATTTTGTCAATGCTCTAAACTCTTAAACGAGACACACACACACACACACACACACTCACAGACAGGCAGACAAAACACACTAGAGCGCAAGAGACAACAAATCGATCAGGAGCAGAAGAAAGGACTCACACACCACGTCTCACATTGATTGACTGACTGACGTTTCAAGCATCATACTCTTCCTCAGTCGTTTCCAGAGTATTCTTCTTGCGGCCGTGCACATAGAGTTACCTAGCTACGATCCCCCTCAGCAGTAAACTTAGCCGTAGGGGTGAGATTTGTACACTTTGCTGTGTCTTTAGAGGGGAATCAAGAGGTCAAATTGTATGTGTTTCACGTTTTGTTACAATTGAGTAGACATTGATTTTCCGAGCGTGCGTATGTGCAACTCTTGGCGAAATTAAACGCCACCCAAACAGAAACAGTGGAAGCCTTGCTTTGTTTGAGTTAATATATTACATAATAACAAGATCAACAATCGTACAATGGAGACTGTCCTCTACACGTCCCCCTTAAACTATCTAAGCTTTGGATGGACAAACAGCTTACCAATTGATGACCTGACTGTGTTTCAACAATGTATTTCCAGTCATTATCATAAAAAGGGAGTTCAAAATACATACCAGGAAAAACAATGCTTCTTGGCAGACTGTGTTTAGAGAGCATAATGGCTTTAGAGTGGTATTTGAGTATTTCTTTCTCTCCTGCAGTTGCTTTCAATCTTCTCTCTCTCTCTCTCTCTCTCTCTCTCTCTGTAATCTATCCAATTTTCTTACAGCGTGTTTTCTCTCATTTGTGATTAACAGCAACATGAGAGTCCTCCTGGACATTCTGAATGTTCCAGTGAGTGAGTGAGAGAGATAGAGACAGACGAAAAAAGAGAGAGAGAGAGAGAGAGCAAGAAAGAGACGGAAGATGAGAGACCCCTACGGTCGCATTTCTGTTGCAGTGCAGAAGCGTGTGCTCCCGGTGCTTTGAGTGGCTGAAGTCACAACGCTTCTATTTTTAGACCCGCTCCCCTGACAGTAGCTGCTGAAGCCTGGACACAATGCTGTAGAGGCAAAAATATCGGCTGTTAATATGACCGCCATTGATTGAGGCTTTGCGTCATGCCACGAAGATGCATCAGAAATCTAATCTTTTTCCTTCTACCGGTACTTATTTCTGTTTTTGTCACAGAACAGCTTGCAATTGTACAATATTATTTCCATTTTTCTCTCTTGTTTGACTTATCACAGGATGGATTATTAAGAGCAGTTCTTTATCTCGGCATATATTGACTTTTTTTTTTTACTTGAAAGAGAGAAGGGGGGATGGGGGGGAGAGACAAAGAGAGAAAGATCTTGTGAACTATGGGTTTGAGACAGGCCCAGCTGCTGTGAACTATTTGAGACAGGACCGGCTGCTGTCATCTTTAAAGTTCAATAGGAAACACGGGCGTGGAGGTCCGTGGAGAGACTCGGAGAAAGAGACTGTGTATTACAGCCACTTTAGCTTTATTAGATTTCAAATGACTTTTTCTGCCCGAAGAATTCTGGTGGGGCCTAACCGGGCCAGCCACCCACGGCCGCTTTAAAAAGGGTATCTTTTCCGGTAATGCCTGTCAGTTGGGCTCTGCCAAGAAAGGGCTCAAAAAGACATTTGAAATGTATAAGCCAGGGGGGCCCGAAATTCCCCTAAACCCTATTGGAATTGGCATCCATTGAAATGGAGAAGCCATTCAAATTGTGCTGACATTACCACAGTCATAAGAGCTTTTATAATTGAAGACATGGAATAGTACTTTAATAATTGGAGGAGACAATGATCCAAAACAAATCCAAGTAATAGTTTCTAGTAGCAGACTAAAAACCAAGTCAGCCAAAAAGACATTTATTATAGAAAGTTAATACAACTGAGTAGGACGATCAAAGGGTCAGTGAATATGTGTGTGTGTGTGTGTGCATGTGTGTGTACTTGTGTGTGTGTGTGTGTGTGTGTGTGTGTATGTGTGTGTGTGTGTCTGTGTGTGTTTATGTGCTGAATACCCATTCAGCAAGTACCCAACAGGTATATTTTTGTCTGAGTCTAATTGTGCATATTCAATCTACGTAATAATCAGGTAATAACGTTCTCAGCAGCCATATTGTTGACATAGAAAATGCATAGGTAGGTCTATTTAGGTCTGTCACATAGACTAGCCCATAGAACTGGAATGTCATATCAACAATATGGCCGAGGCGGTGTTTGCGAATAAGCAAAATTGCTTCTCTTCCGGGAGGCTATTGAGTCCAGTAACAATAATTTTACACAGAACTTTCATTCTTAGCTTTTGTAGAGCCAATCCAGAATTGGACGAAATGGTCAGTTGTTGGTCATTTTGTCAGTCAGCTGACTCTATCTGTTCAAAGTAGTCAGCTCTTTTCCAGATTAATGAGCAATGTGGTGCAGACTGCTGATGGACAAAAATCTGGCTTAGAAGATTTGAGGTGTGTGTGTGTGTGTGTGTGTGTGTGTGTGTGTGTGTGTGTGTGTGTGTGTCTGTCTGCCTGTCTGTCAGGGCTGAAAGATGTGGCAGAGAACAGGTTAACTCCACAGGGAAACAGAAAGAGTGTGTGTAAGAGAGAGAGAGAGAGTGTAAGAGAGAGAGAGAGAGAGAGAGAGAGAGAGAGATGGAAAGACAGAGCTCATCCCATAGTCTATCCCTGGCTTTGGGGGTGAGCATCAATCTGACTTGGGTGTCAGTCTGACAGTTCTCTATGTATAATGAAATAGGCTTTAAGTTCCTGGGCCTTATTAAGGTCTGCACAGTGCAACGGGGGCCAATGGTGTGATGCGTCGCGCCAGGGGGACGTCAGCACTGCATGTCTCCAGAAAAGGTCAACTTTTTAAGCTTTTATGACAAATTACTCATGCTTAGCTCTTCCTCTGTGCAGTGTTTCACAAGACACAAAACTGCTGACCTTGAATGGAATCATGGAATTAACTTACCAGCTTTGTTTTCACTTATTCCTTTAAGGGAAATACACAATAATCCCAGCTACGTACAGTATTATATTATATTATATTATATTATATTATATTATATTATATTATATTATATTATATTATATTATATTATATTATATTATCAGACATCATCCTGGCATTTCAGCATTGTTAGTCACTGATGCTCAGACCCACTAGCCCATACAAAAATCCTTTCATGAGGAGAAACCATTTTTATGTTTCACTACAATTGCTTTTTGACTTATCTACCCTACTTGTATCTCAATTATTCATTATTCAGTGACTTTGGATAAACATGTCCACTGGCTGAGATAAATGTAAACATAAATGTACCCAAAGACTCCAAGCGAGGACAAGCCAGCAGCAGGGTTGTGTGTGTAGTGCACCCCCCCACACACACCTCCCAGTGTGCGCTTAGCTGTCGAGGAGGCAGTGATTTAGTGACCAGTGCCTCCCCCTCGCAGAGAGAACCAGGAGCGTGGCCTGCCCCAGCACCTGAGGCCCTCCAGCCGAGAGGCCAGGTAAGATTTACGGCCTGAGGCATCAGATAACCCCCCACACACATACACACACCTAGACATAAACACACACACACACACACACACACACACACACACACACACACACACACACAGACAGACACACACACAGACACACACACACACACACACACACACACACACACACACACACACACACACACACACACACACACACACAGACAGACACACACACACACACACACAGACACACACACACAGACACACACACACACACAGACACACACACACCTACACACACACACACACACACACACACACACACACACACACACACACACAGACACACACACACACCTACACACACACCTACACACACACACACACACACACACACACACACACACACACACACACACACACACACACACACACACACACAAACACACAAAATGAGATCAGGTAGGAGGGATACAGGGGAGATGGTGGGTTTCATCTTAGTGTGGAGATGAACAGGTAAACCTTTCACATGGTGCAGCAGGGAGATATGAGGATCTATGGGAAGAGAGTTCAGAAGTTTGATTAGGCCATGAGGCCTCAGGTGAGCAAGACTGAGGCTCATTTGAATGTTTGGTAACACTTTATAATAACTACACACAATTCATCATTTATTAAGCCTTTGTTACTTATTAGTTAATGGTTTGTTCATCATTAGTAATTTCTTGTTCATACATAATTTATCATCAGTTAAGCATTTGTTCAGACAGTTATAAATAGTTTGTTCATAGTAAATAAGCCTATATCTAAAATATGTTTATACATTATTGTTAATACTTAATAAATGATGCAATAATATGTTTTTTTGCCTTGCAACACATTTACAAATGTGTTATAAAGTTTACTCTTGCATTTATTCATTTAGCCAAAACTTTCACCCAAAGCGACTTACACTCAATGAAATTAAAGGGCAAGGCCACATTGGTGGATGCCGGGGCTTGAACCCCCAACTTTATGGGTTACTGCATGTTAATCCAGCTCCCTATCCACTACACTAACTCTGCACAGTGGTATTACAACAGTCAATTCAAAAATATAATATAGATATGCATGTTTACTATGAACAAACCATTTTAACTGTGTGTAAACATGGTTTACAGATGAGAATTAATGTAGGAACAATGCTTTACAAACGAAGAATACAGCATTTAATAATAGTTTACAGATGTTTAATAAATGCTTAACAGTGTGTAGTAGAAGAAAACAGAATTCTTGCATAGTTGTAGGGGTTTCTGTCTGGACATGGTAGTGTAGTGGATAAGGAGCTGGACTAGCATGCAGTAGCCTGTAAAGTTGGGGGTTCGATTCCTGGCTTTCACTGTTATGTCAATGGCCTTCAATTTAATTGACATGTGTACGTTGCTTGTCTGCTAAATGAATGAATGAGAATGTAATCTTTACAACTCATTTGAAAATGTGTTGCAAGGCATAGAAAGTCCTCACTTTAGATAAGCTCACAAAATATAATTAACTAACCACTTGTAACTCCTGAGTTATTCATGAATTATAGTATTAGGAAGTGGTTTATAAAATATGTATCCTCACACTAACTAATCATTAGTGCATGTGTATGTAACAACTGTTAAATGAATGTTTGTTTTTTTACAGTAAGTGTTCATGTTTGTGATTTGTGTGTGTGTGTGTGGTGTGTGTGTACTTGCATGTGTAGTTATATATGTGTCCTTGTGCATATGTCTATGTGTGTGTGTGTGTGTGTGTGTGTGTGTGTGTGTGTGTGTGTATGTTTGAGTTGGTTGTTATTTCCCAGGCCGTCTGCATCAATAAAACTACTCCGGGATGCTTCCAGAGGTGCTCCAGAGCTCCAACATCTGTTCGGTCTCTTCTGGCTTCAGAGATCCCTCTAACAGCTTTTCTCCTGCTTAATTAGCTACACATCTCAAAAGGGAACTGACACACACACACACACACACACACACACACACACACACACACACACCTTTCCTTCTCTCTTTTCAACCTCTCTCTCTTACATCCACCCAGTGTCTCTGCTCTTCATATCACTTCACTGTTTCCATTCACTGCCATCCCTCCCCTTTTTCTCCTGTTGATTCAGTGGCATGACGTTTTCTTGTGGCATTGTAGGAAAAGAAGGCAACAAACCAGTCATAAAATACACACACACCCCCATACTCACACACAATAAAATCCACAATTCAGGGTGCATTAGACTGTGGAGACTGATGGATAGCTGAAGCCATTTCCAGCAGATGGGAACCCCAGGGAGTTGATGGGTGACGCTGAGTGGGCATCGAGAGCAGCCCGGCCTGCCATTCCCCGAGTCTTATTCGCCATAACAGCTGCAGATAGATCTGCCAGTCTAGCTGCCCGGTTAATGCCAGCCAATGTTACACCTGGGGGAAACGAACAGGGCTCAGATGCCACCACGAGTCTGTGAATGTCCCCCAGACGTGTTTGTGTGGAAGTCTTAGTGGTAAATGTTAAGCTGGGGGGGGGGGGGGGATCTACTCCAAGAGTCAAGAAGCGTGCAAGTGAGCAGCATCACGTGACTGAATTCCCGACCAAATGTCAAATTGGATATTCTGGCCAGAAGCCAGTTTCTTTATTTGTTTAAATGCAAAAACCGTCAGTTAGCAGTCAGAGCACATAGGCATTGTGTGTTTCTGAAACAGTGGTGTTTGTACACGTACAGCCCTGAGCCTTTAAAGGAACCTGCTGAAAGATGCATCGCCCTGGCAACAGCACTCTTAGCCAGAGGAGAGGCCAGTGGAATGGAGCTGCGGAGATGCAGATTCACTCACTGGAAAACAGGAGATATATATATATATATATATATATATATATATATATATATATAGAGAGAGAGAGAGAGAGAGAGAGAGAGAGAGGAGACAGAGAAAGAGAGGGGAGATGAAGAGAGAGAAAGAGAGAGGGAGAGAGAGAGAGAGGGAGAGCAGATAAAAGAGAGAGAGAGAGGAGTACAGGCCATTGGAAAGGAGCAGTGGGAGTGGAAATTCACTCCATGTAGAAGAGGTTTGGCGCTCCTTATTAAACAATTAGCATAGGTCACATTACATTTACATGTATTCATTTAGCAGACTCTTTTATCCAAAGTGACTTACATATGTCAACTATATTACAAGGGCCATTGTCCCCGGTGCAACTCGGGATTAAGTGCCTTGCTCAGGGGTACAACGGTGGAAGCCAGCTATTAAACCCACAACTTTTCAGGCTACTGCATGCTAGCCCAGCTCCTTAACCACTATACACTATACCACCAGCAGCTCTTTAACCACTATACGCTATACCACCAGCAGCTCCTATACACTATACCACCAGCAGCTCTTTAACCACTATACGCTATACCACCAGCAGCTCCTTAACCACTATACACTATACCACCAGCAGCTCTTTAACCACTATACGCTATACCACCAGCAGCTCCTTAACCACTATACGCTAGCACCGTTCCATGAGCATCTCTCCAAGTTACTCTACAAATCATTATAGCACACCAAAGCAAAACCATCATGGTCCGTGTATCATTTGTTCATTTGATATTCAATTGAGAATCCAAAATGAAAAAATGAGTTGTTTTTTCATTATCTGTTTATGAATGTGATACAAAATACAAATAATGCTTTGTTTTTCAGACTTTTGATTTCATGATCAGATCAAAAGTAGAACGTTTAAAAAACGGCCTCAGGCCCAAAACTGATTTTGATATTTATTTTTTCCGATTTCTGTGACCTGGAAATCTATCCAAGTCACTTTCTTGGTCTAGACCTGTCAGTGCTCAGTGTTGCCAATTTAGTGACTTTGTTGTTAGATTTAATTTTGGCCATCCCATAGCGACAGAAAATATTGTCTAACAACTATGGCGAGAAATTGGGCACTTGTGCAACGATGGCAAACTTGGTTTAGTTGAATCGACAGCAAATCATCTCCCTTCTCATGCCTGTTTCATTTATGACCATCGCGTTCTCCCAAAGCATTATAGAAGTAATGACTGGCCTAGGCTATGTAGTATCAGCCCATGTTAGGGAAGTAGGCCTAGATGTTAGATCTATCAGCTCAGATCATCATTTGTCGCCAACGTCATTGGAAGGCAGCCAGCTGCAGTAGCCTTCTGGTGAGATTACACCAAAGACAGTAGCTATGACAGGGAAACTAGGGACATATCGTTCAACAAGCACATTGATCAAAGGAAAGAGGGGCTACAACTTCATTCACAAACAGAGCAAATAATTCAAATTGAGCCATTTTTGAGCCATTTTTGTTCAATAAGTTCTACTTTTCATGTCATGAATGTAACATGCATATGATAAGGCTTTGCAGTTGTAGGCCTACAATATGGTCAATCTATTGTCTGGTAGGCCTAGTCCGATTTAACACTGCAAAACAGAAGCAGCAGCTGGCAATGGAAGTCAATAAATAATTTTCCGGGTCAGAGCAATCGGAAAAAAATAAATATCAAAATCAGTTTTGGGCCTGAGGCCGTTTTTTAAACGTTCTACTTTTGATCTGATCATGAAATCAAAAGTCTGAAAAACAAAGCATTATTTGTTGGTTTGTATCACATTCATAAACAGATAATGAAAAAACAAGTCCTTTTTTCGTTTTTTCATTTTGGATTCTGAATTGAATATCAAATGAACGAATGATACACAAACCCATCATCTTTCAAGTAGTGCCTCCATCTAAAATAGACATCCATTTCTTATGCTTTTAAAACCAAATTTCCCCCATCTGCAACTTGACACAAAACATCATTCTCCCCAGTGTCTCACACCAGGATCTTCAAACAATCAAAAAGCCCCACCAACCACACGCAAGACACACACAAACGATCAAGAGTTCATTGGCTCCATTCACCCAATCAAAAGGACAGCCTCTCCCAGCTGCAGGACTCAGTGTTCCCTGTGTGTCTTACTGTAGTAGCTGTAGCCTCCATTGTCAATGAGCCAAGTTCTCAACTACCAGCTTATGAAAAGACCTCCAACAACCTCTCAACAAGATACCTGGCCACCTTCATGCTGTAATCCCCTTCAGCACTGACTGATGATTGACTTTCACAGACAGCATTATAGAGCCTTCTTTAAGCTCCAAAAACAGCCTCACTTCTGGTCTTTAATAGGAGCCTGTGTTCCCCTCTTGTCCTCGCTCTGTCCACCCACCAGCAGGGTACATCAGCAAAGAAGGGTCCTCATAGTGCTTCTCCCAACCCAGAGATGAGCTGCAAGTTCAGGCAGCTAGTGCACAGACTGTACTGTTTGCCCCTTCATCCAGCACCTTCTTCAGAGCCTAGCAAGGGCTGAATGCCTGTTTGCTCTTGAGGAGAAGCCGTAGTTCTAGAGTGCTACTACCCTCTCTCAGACAGAGCCGTCAGCAAAAATGAGCTGAGCCCGGCTCTCATCAAACCACGGCATGGCAGCGCAGACAGCAGGACCCCGGTTGTCAGAAAGGGATTATGAAACAACGGCTCTGCCATAATCCATTCAGACGCATGCAAGATATTTCTTTTGGACACAAAAGACCATTTGCCATGCCCTGAACACAGACATGCAAGAATCAAGGAGGCAGAGGGGAGAGAGAGAAGAAAGAGAGAAGAAAGGAGGAGAAGAGGAGGAGGGGATGGCATTCCATGGATTCAGTTGTGAATGGAGGAGAGCACAGAGTGGGAGAGAGGTGACAGAGAAGAATAACAAAGAGGAAGATAGCGAAGGAGAGCACGTGGAGCTCTTTTGGAGAATGTGAATTCATTTCAGTGGAGGAGAGAGGAGAGAGAGAGAGGGGGCCCATAGGAAAGGTTAGATGATATAAGATATAAGGAGGGGTGGAGGACAAAAAAGAGAGGGAGCGAGAGGATGATAGAGAGGAGAGAAAGAGACGGAACAGAAACAGAATCCCAGGAAAGGAGAGGAAAGATGAATGCAACCACTGGGGAAAAGTGCAGAGCAGAATTAGCAGAGGAGAGACAGAAGAGGTGGAATACAGAGGGAATGAAGAAAGAGAGGAGAGAGAAGAGATGGAATACAGAAGGAGTGAAGAAAGAGAGGAGACAGAAGAGGTGG
>NW_027468657.1:11579170-11631670 GCF_046254945.1 Alosa pseudoharengus
ACATCTAGTTTCTTGTATGTCAGTCTGCTGTTTTGCTTGAATTTTGTCAGTAAAACTTGAACCGTTGTGTGTTTGTGTTTGTTTGTTTGTTTGTGTGTGTGTGTGTGAGTGTGTGTGTGTGTGTGTGTGTGTGTGTGTGTGTGTGTGTCTGTGTCTGTGTCTGTGTCTGTGTCTGTGTCTGTGTCTGTGTCTGTGTGTGTGTGTGTGTGTGTGTGTGTGTATGTGTGCATGCGTTTGTGTGTTTGTGACTGATATCTGACTTTCTGAACCGCTGAACATCTTTTCTCTTCATATGTGTGATTCTGTGTGCTTAAGTGTGGCGATCAGAGATGCCCCAACCCTGGGCTTGCCATACCACAGTGGGGCTCTGAGCGAAGCAAAGAGCCACCATAACATCCAGACGAAATGCACTTGCACTACTAGCTTGTGCAGGATAGCCGATACATTGAGCTTGAGTTTGAACCTCGACAGGTGAGAAAATCAAACTCTCCCTGCCCCATGCACTGTCAGCGGACTTCTCTTCCCAGAACTGTGGGCCAAACCTCATTTACAAGGAAGTTATTAGTATTGCATTTTTGATTCTGCGCAAAGTGTCTTATATGGACATATTTTATGGAGTGGCTATACGCATAAAGACGACAAGAAAAATGATAATAGTAATAAAAAAAAAGCTTGGATCCATTCGCTGACGGCCCAGATGGATTATTTAACAACCAGCAATTAAGCAGACAACACCCCAGTCCCTCTAGGCACACACACACACACACACACACACACACAGACACAGACACAGACACACACACACACACACACACACACGAGCGAAATACTCCTGTGCTGCTCTCGCAGAACCCACACAGAGTGCGTTCTTCTTTTAGTGTTCTGGACTAACAATAGGTGGCTCTCACATTGCAATTTCCCCGTGGCCAGTCTCTGATGACTGTCTGAACGGGATGCAAATGTTGCCGTGGTAGCGGAGATGGAGAGTGGTGGTGGAGTGGTAGTGGAGTCAAGGGCCTCTGCCTGGAATGTGTTGGCCACAGAGTCACACAAACACACCAGCGGCATTGGGGATGACGGCAAGTGTGTGTGTGTGTGTGTGTGTGTGTGTGTGTGTGTGTGTGTGGGTGTGTGTGTGTGTGTGTGTGTGTGTGGAGGGGGGGGGTGCTCTGTAAATGAGCCCAAACATAGGGGACGAGGGTTATTTTTCCGTTATTTTCTGTCCGAGACTCTTGAGGTTAGGAGGGTAGAATAGTCAAGCACTCAGGCTGGAGGCTTATTACCTGGAGCTGGACTGCACTTCTGTTCCCAACATCTTCAGCCATAACATCGATTACCCCCCCCCCCCTCTCTCTCTCTCTCACTCACTCTCTCTATCTCTCTCTCTCTCTCTCACTGTGTCATTTAACCACTCTTTCTATCGTCCCATCTTCTCCCTGTCCATTTCATTCTCTACTTTTCTGTCTCTTTCTTTACCTCTGTTTCTTTTCCCTCTCTCTACCCTCCTAGCTCTCTCCATCTCATCGTTTTTCAATCCCTCTCTCCGTCTCTCTCACTTACTCTCATATATCTCTATAGTTCTTGGTGGCCAATCCTCCACTGGTCTTCCAATTCCCCCTTTCCTCTCTTCTCTTCACTGCCCCAATATGCTGACCTTTTGCTTTTTTCTATCCATCTGTCGCCATCCTTCTTTTAGTCTGTTATTCGCTCTACATCTCTCTATTCCTCCTCTCATCCTCCAGTTTTACAGTTTTACTCCATACCTCTCTACCCTGATCACTCTCTCCATACCTCTCTACCCTGATCACTCTCTCTACCTATCTACCCTGATCACTCTCTACCCTGATCACTCTCTCCATACCTCTCTACCCTGATCACTCTCTCCATACCTCCATACCTCTCAACCTCTCGACATTGATCACTCTCTCCATACCTCCATACCTCTCTACACTGATCACCTCTATACCTCTCTACATTGATCACTCTCTCCATACCTCTCTACCTCTCTACACTGATCACTCTCTCTCTACCTCTCTACCATGATCACTCTCTACATACCTCCATACCTCTCTACACTGATCACTCTCTCCATACCTCTCTACCCTGATCCCTCTCTCCATACCTCTCTACCCTGATCACTCTCTCTCTACCTCCATACCTCTCTACCTCTCTACCCTGATCACTCTCTCCATACCTCTCTACCTCTCTACCATGATCACTCTCTCCATACCTCCATACCTCTCTACCTCTCTACACTGATCACTCTCTCCATACCTCTCTACCCTGATCAGTCTCTCCATACCTCTCTACCCTGATCACTCTCTCTCTACCTCCATACCTCTCTACCTCTTTACACTGATCAGTCTCTCCATACCTCTCTACCATGATCACTCTCTACATACCTCCATACCTCTCTACACTGATCACTCTCTCCATACCTCTCTACCCTGATCCCTCTCTCCATACCTCTCTACCCTGATCACTCTCTCTCTACCTCCATACCTCTCTACCTCTCTACCCTGATCACTCTCTCCATACCTCTCTACCTCTCTACCATGATCACTCTCTCCATACCTCCATACCTCTCTACCTCTCTACACTGATCACTCTCTCCATACCTCTCTACCCTGATCAGTCTCTCCATACCTCTCTACCCTGATCACTCTCTCTCTACCTCCATACCTCTCTACCTCTTTACACTGATCAGTCTCTCCATACCTCTCTACCCTGATCACTCTCTCCATACCTCCATACCTCTCTACACTGATCACTCTGTCTCTCTCAAGCCCTGCAGAATGTGGAGAGCCGGGTCTCTTAAAGACACATTGCAGCACTGAGTTTACACACACACACACACACACACACACACACACATTGCATCATTTGACTGATTTTTCTTAGCCCCTCCAGCATGTCAGCTCTCCAGTTGAATCCATCGCGCTTCCTTCCCGCAGGGCGTCCCATTGCTGTCCTGACCGTCATTATGTTACATCTCATCACGCATGCCCTGTCACACTGCCCACACCAAAACAACGGACACTTTTTTGTCTCTCTCTCTCTCTCTCTCTCTTTCTATCTCTCACTTTCTCTTAAAATAATATAAAATAAAATAGTGTACACAGACCATTTCCACGACGTTGCCAAGGCAACCGTTTCCGTGAGGAATGAAAACGGGTCTGTGTGCGTGGCGATGAGCGCGGGAAGTGGGTTCCACCTACTCAGTTCAGCACGGAACAGCTCTCACCACGGGCAAAGTGCCGCCACTCGGCCGACCCACCGCTGCACACACACACACACACACAAACACACTCACACACACACACACACATATGCACACTCACACACACACACATATGCACACTCACACACACACACTCTCTCACACACACACACACTCACACACACACTCTCAAATACACTCTCACACACACATATGCACACTCACACACACACACACACACTCTCACACACACACAAACACACATATGCACACTCACTTACTGATATATGCACACACACACATTCATATTCATTTTAATATATAAATACACATGCACAGACAATGAATTAAATATACATTTCCAAATGAACAAAGAAATACACACATACACTACACATTTAGCACACACACTTCATATATAACATTTATATAGCTACCCACATAAGAGCAACTATTTGAGATGCACACTCACACATGCATATATTCAGACACACACACACACACACACACACACACACACACACACACACACACACACACACACAGTGTGATGAACGGGGGTGTTTGCTAGGGGGGCACCTGTGGCCTGCAGGCATTTTTTCCTGCGCAAATGCAACTAAGCAGCAGAGGTCATGAACACACACACACAGAAACACACACACACACACACACACACACACACACACACACACACACACACACACAAAACAAATACAAACAAACAGAAACAAGGCACATGGTATACTGTCAGGCAGTCTATCCCTGTTATAAATACCCCTGCATTTATACTTTGCCTGTTCATTTGTTAACTGAAAACATAAGTGTGTTCTTTAGGCCTATTTATCTTCACATACCAGAAACAACCTCTGGACTGCAAATCCTGGTGCCTGGACAGATGATTTGACAATTATATTTCATACGGATACAACATTAACCCACTTCAATTATCAATGTAATAGAACAACATTTAAACATGTTTGTCAACACTTCTAACCTGGCATGCCGGGTGGCAATTTATTATAACCCTCAGGCCAAAAAATGAATGCATCATGAAATAAATCCCTAATGGTGTGTTTAATAAACATATCATTCCAGATATGATACCATGCAATAAGTTAGTATTGCACTGTCCACTGATATAGTTGTGTTGTGTGAGGACTCTTGGCTAATCTCATCTTGTTTGACGTGTTCTCAACATGTCTGCCAGCTCCAGGTACCATGGTCCATTCGAATACCGAGTGCTTCATAGAAATGCCAGATAGCTGTGACATGATCATCTTATAGAGTTCCAGGACACCTTCATGACAAGTTTACGTCACTCTCCTGACGAGGGCCTTAAGTAGACTTACAGGGAAGCTACACCAGGTGCATAACTGAAGCATTCCGTTCGCGTTGCGTCTGCTGCAACAATTAGCCTTAAAAAGAGGGGTTTTTTTGTTGTTGTTGCAATAATCAACAGATCTTTGATAATCAATATGATTTGCAAATGTGTCGGAATATGAATATGGAATACGGAAAATGTTACCCGTACATAACAATATTCATAACAATCCATGTCATATAGTTATAATAATCATAATTATTAATTCAATTGAATTAAATATTAAATTGAATTTGTTGATCATTTTCAAAGTAAAAAAAGAAACACTGTTGAGCATAGTAAAAAATACTTGATCATCATGCCCGTGTAAAGAGATTTCTAGTTGTTGATAGCAGAAGCTACCGCTGGCGAGCTCGCTGATTGACAGTAAGCTGCTTTCATATCCATGCTGCATGGCCGTGCACCAAGACACAAGGCTTCCCAGTTACCCTGTTGTGTTTGTCGTCACATGGTCTGTTGTGTCAGTAAGGCATTGAAAAATCTGTGGCTAAATCCTTACTGCTTACAGCCCACCCCGGCTCCATGATCTCTTACGACCAGGTTCCACCATTAAGACCTCATGCATGAGGTCCTCCTCAGTGAAGGTGCATTGTGAACTTTTACACTTAGAGAGAAGCGGTGGAGAACACTTAGAGAGAGGCGGTGGAGAACACTTAGAGAGAACACTTAGAGAGAACACTTAAAGAGAGGCGATGGAGAACACTTAGAGAGAACACTTAAAGAGAACATTTAGAGAGAACACTTAAAGAGAGGCGATGGAGAACACTTAGAGAGAACACTTAGAGAGAGGCGGTGGAGAACACTTAGAGAGAACACTTAGAGAGAGGCGATGGAGAACACTTAGAGAGAACACTTAGAGAGAACACTTAAAGAGAGGTGATGGAGAACACTTAGAGAGAACACTTAGAGAGAACACTTAAAGAGAGGCGATGGAGAACACTTAGAGAGAACACTTAGAGAGAACACTTAGAGAGAGGCGGTGGAGAACACTTAGAGAGAACACTTAGAGAGAAGCGGTGGAGAACACTTAGAGAGAGACGATGGAGAACACTTAGAGAGAACACTTAGAGAGAGGCGGTGGAGAACACTTAGAGAGAACACTTAGAGAGAGGCGGTGGAGAACACTTAGAGAGAACACTTAGAGAGAACACTTAGAGAGAGGCGGTGCGGAACACTTAAAGAGAGGCGGTGGAGAACACTTAAAGAGAGGCGATGGAGAACACTTAGAGAGAGGCGGTGGAGAACAGGACTTGAGAGGGACGCCACACGAGGCACCTGCAGGTAGCCCCCTCAGAGCCTTAAAGGACACACTCCCAATCTCACAAGCGCACAAGTACACTTCAGCGCCGCTTCTTGAGAGAATTAGAAGGGTCCCTTTGATGGCAGGCTCTCAAAAGTCTTCCTCAACGAGAGAGAGAGAGAGAGAGAGAGAGAGAGAGAGAGAGGCTATTTGATGGACCATTAACACTATAGGGGAGGCACGCTGGAGGTAAATGGGTTGTTTTTTTTTTAACCGGTTCCATGGAGATGTGCAAAAATATCGCAGAGGGGCAGGAAGTTAATTAGACTATTAACCACAAGGCTCTTCAGAGACCTGTTTAATCACATCTCACCCTGGCTCAGGTGGATGACTAGGAGCATAGGTGTGTGTGTGTGTGTGTGTGTGTGTGTGTGTGTGTGTGTTTTTATGTATTTAAGAGAGAGAGAGAGATAGAAAGAGTATTTAAAAGGTGTGTTTTAGAAGGGAGGGTAAGATCAAACATGTCAGAGCCTGTCAGCAAGCTCGTCTTATTAGCTCTTCAGTGTCTTCCAACTCTGACCCAAATCTGCTCTTTCAAACAGTCTTTTAGAACCAACTGAAGATGAAAAAAAAACACTATTACATAATGGTATCACTTCAGAATCACTACTACAACAAAATAAAACATATTTTGTCTATATATTTTGCATGAGAATATTAAACACATTTTCTAACATCTGTGTGGTGATTCTTAGGATGGATGGAGTAAACTGAGGTTTTGATTTGTAACCACAGACTGTAATCCTAACTGAAGTGTTCCATTCGCATAGCGTCTGCTGCAGCGTAACTGAAGCTTTCCATTCGCATAGCGTCTGCTGCAACAATTAGCTTCAACTATTATCAATGGAACTGACTACACCAGACGTGTACTGTATGTTCAAAAAAAAATTTGTTCTAAAACTATGTTTACACAACGCAAACACCTTGCGAACGGACCAAGCCGGTGTGGCCTGGGTGTTGGTTAGTCCTCATAGTGTCCATGTCTGTTGGCTGAAAACCACCTACTCAGAATATTTGTAGGCGTGTTTGTAAACGTTCGCAGCAGACTCAAAGCAAACAGAAAAACTGTTTGAGAATGTTCATTAATGTTTGTCTTTGATATTTTGAATGTGTAGGATATAAACTGAGGATTTCAAGTGTAAATCAGTGTATGGCTTTTGTGCTAATTGGTTTGTAAGAAAACGTAATAAACTAGATGTACCGCAGAGCGGTACAAAATATGACCGCCGCCCAGTCCAGCACATTTTTTCCACAAAAATAAATCACGCTGAAAGGCCTATATGATTCTAACTGTCTCACTAAATTGCATTATCCACACTCAATTCTCACTGATATCTGCTAGACAACAAGTACCAAAACATGATTAGTTCGTAGATTTCACATGTAAAATTTATTTTATACAACCCCACCTCCATCTTGCCTGTTCATAATTCTGAGAAATTCTTGAATTGTGTGCATGTACATGTTTATGTTATGCGTGTGTGTGTGTGTGTGTGTGTGTGTGTGTGTGCGTGCTTGTGTGTGTGCCTGCGTATGTGCCTGTGCATCTACTGTGTGAGTATGTGTCATACGTATGATTACTGTGAATGTATGTGTGTGTGTGTGTGTGTGTGTATCTGTTTGTGCACATGTGTGCACCTGAAATGGGTTAACATGACCCCTGGAGGCAAACATACGGAAACAAATGGTCATCCTAGGCCCTACAGTTCTCAAGATATTCACAGAGAACTGTGTCTGCCCTACCCTTCTTTCGGGGGGTCCAGTCCAGCGGGGGGGCTACAGATCAAAACGAAAAATTACGGTTCCATGCTATCCATGTGGGGGTACATGCCCACCAAGTTTTGTGTACCCCGGTCTTTCAGTGTCCCGGGAATCCTTGTTGGTGTACGTCACTAAATGTACACATAAATTATTTTATTGTAAGGCCCCCCATGAACGAAAGTACACAAAACTTGGCATGCATTCGGAGGGTGTCATAATGATCCTACACTTCCAATTTTGTACAGTTTTGACTTATGGCGGTCATATAGGTTTAGTCAGATTTTTTTTTTTTTTTTTTTCTTTTTCTTTTTCGCATGCCCAAATTTCTGTCAATGATTCCCGGGACACTGAAAGACCGGGGTACACGAAACTTGGTGGGCATGTAACCCCACATGGATAGCATGGAACCATCGTTTTTCGTTTTGATCTGTAGCCCCCCCGCTGGACTGGACCCCCCGAAAGGAGGGTAGAGCAGACACAGTTTTCTGTGAATATCTCGAAAACCGTAGGGTTTAGGAGGACCATTTTTTTTTGTATGTTGATCTCAAGGGGCCATGTCAACCCATTCCATAACCACTCATTTCATGTATAGCGCCACCTAGTTAAACACAAAAAAGTAAAAATGAGGTGTTGTAATTGAAGGTATCTGTGACCTAACAAAGTCAAAACTGTACAAAATTGGAAGTGTAGGATCATTATGACACCCTCTGTATGCACGCCAAGTTTCGTGGAATTCCGTTCATGGGGGGCCACACAATAAATTCATTTATGTTACTATACACCAACTGGCCTGTAGGTGGCCGGAGACAGTTTTCTGTGAATATCTCGATAACCGTAGGGCCTAGGAGGTCCACCTTTTTTATGTATGTTGGTCTTAAGGGGGCATGTCAACCCATCCCATTACCACTTATTTTATGTATAGCGCCACCTAGTTAAAAATGAAAAAGCAAAAAATTAGGTGTTTTCATCACAATATCTCTGGCTGACAAGGTCAAAACTGCACGAAATTAAAAGTGTAGGATCATTATGACACCCTCCGAATGCATGCCAAGTTTTGTGTACTTTCGTTCATGGGGGGCCTTACAATAAAATAATTTATGTGTACATTTAGTGACGTACACCAACAAGGATTCCCAGGACACTGAAAGACCGGGGTACACAAAACTTGGTGGGCATGTACCCCCACATGGATAGCATGGAACCGTAATTTTTCGTTTTGATCTGTAGCCCCCCCGCTGGACTGGACCCCCCGAAAGGAGGGTAGGGCAGACACAGTTCTCTGTGAATATCTTGAGAACTGTAGGGCCTAGGATGACCATTTTTTTCTGTATGTTTGCCTCCAGGAGTCATGTTAACCCATTTCATGTGCACACATGTGCACAGATACACACACACACACACATACATTCACAGTAATCATACGTATGACACATACTCACACAGTAGACATATGTACGCTTGCATGCACAGGCACATACGCAGGCACAAACACAAGCACGCACGCACACACACACACACACACACACACTCACACACACACACACACACATAACATCAACATAACACAAACAATCAAGAATTTCTCAGAATTATAAACAGGCAAGATGGAGGTGGGGTTGTATAAAATGAATTTTACATGTGAAATCTATGAACTAATCATGTTTTGGTACTTGTTGTCTAGCAGATACCAGTGAGAATTGAGTGTGGATAATGCAATTTAGTGAGACAGTTAGAATCATATAGGCCTTTCAGCGTGATTTCTTTTTGTGGAAAAAATGTGCTGGACTGGGCGGCGGTCATATTTTGTACCGCTCTGCGGTACATCTAGTTTAACTAATTCATTTAGTAGGCACAGGATGGATGATACAATATCGGATAGATACCAGTTAAGACAAATTATTATGACCGCCGCGCAGCGAAGCGGCGGTCATATAGGTTTAGTCAGATTTTTTTTTTTTTCTTTTTCGCATGTCCAAATTTCTGTCAATGATTCCCGGGACACTGAAAGACCGGGGTAGACGAAACTTGGTGGGCATGTAACCCCATATGGATAGCATGGAACCATCGTTTTTCGTTTTGATCTGTAGCCCCCCCGCTGGACTGCACCCCCCGAAAGGAGGGTAGGACAGACACAGTTTTCTGTGAATATCTCGAGAACTGTAAGGTTTAGGAGGACCATTTTTTTTTGTATGTTGATCTCAAGGGGCCATGTCAACCCATTCCATAACCACTCATTTCATGTATAGCGCCACCTAGTTAAACACAAAAAAGTAAAAATGAGGTGTTGTAATCGCAGGTATCTGTGACCTAACATAGTGAAAACTGCACGAAATTGGAAGTGTAGGATCATTATGACACCCTCTGAATGCACGCCAAGTTTCGTGGAATTCCGTTCATGGGGGGCCACACAATAAATTAATTTATGTTACTATACACCAACTGGCCTGTAGGTGGCCGGAGACAGTTTTCTGTGAATATCTCGAGATCCGTAGGGCCTAGGAGGTCCACCTTTTTTTTGTATGTTGATCTCAAGGGGCCATGTCAACCCATCCCATTACCACTTATTTCATGTATAGCGCCACCTAGTTAAAAATTAAAAAGCAAAAAATTAGGTGTTTTCATCACAATATCTCTGGCTGACATGGTCAAAACTGCACGAAATTGAAAGTGTAGGATCATTATGACACCCTCCGAATGCATGCCAAGTTTTGTGTACTTTCGTTCATGGGGGGCCTTACAATAAAACAATTTATGTGTACATTTAGTGACGTACACCAACAAGGATTCCCGGGACACTGAAAGACCGGGGTACACAAAACTTGGTGGGCATGTACCCCCACATGGATAGCATGGAACTGTCATTTTTCGTTTTGATCTGTAGCCCCCCCGCTGGACTGAACCCCCCGAAAGGAGGGTAGGCCAGACACAGTTCTCTGTGAATATCTTGAGAACTGTAAGGTTTAGGAGGACCATTTTTTCCGTATATTTGCCTCCAGGGGTCATGTTAACCCAGTTCATGTGCACACATGTGCACAAACAGATACACACACACACACACATTCACAGTAATCAAGACACATACTCACACAGTAGACATATGTACGCTTCCATGCACAGGCACATACGCAGGCACGCACACACACACACACACACACACACACACACACACACACACACACACACACACACACACACACTCACACACACACACACACCCACACACATAACATAAACATAACACAAACAATCAATAATTTCTCATAATTATGAACAGCCAAGATGGAGGTGGGGTTGTATAAAATGAATTTTACATGTGAAATCTATGAACTAATCATGTTTTGGTACTTGTTGTCTAGCAGATACCAGTGAGAATTGAGTGTGGATAATGCAATTTAGTGAGACAGTTAGAATCATATAGGCCTTTCAGCGTGATTTCTTTTTGTGGAAAAAATGTGCTGGACTGGACGGCGGTCATATGTTGTACCGCTCTGCGGTACATCTAGTTATTAATCAAATGATAGCAAAAGGCAATATTACCATTCATTCACATAAAAACTTAAGATTTTTGACTTGTTTTGCCTATGACCTTGGTTCTGAAAATAAGCTATTGCATGGCTCACGTTCAGAGAAATGAATACTAAACCAACCCCTGAACTTACATTATGTACAGGGACTGTTGAGGCTTGTTAATATTTTTCAAGGTTGTGTTGGAAAAGATAACATCAGAAAATGAACACATTTCATTCTTTGAGGTGGCCTTCGGGAGCTCATATATCTTCAGCTCAGCATACACTGCGAGCAATAAAGCAACCCAAGGCAGTGTGTGTAAAGATTTAAGTTTGACAAAGTCTAAGATTTGGAGAAAAGATGCTGGGGCCCTCGGAGGGGCCACACAGAGAGGTTTGCATAGTTGAATTCAGAAAAAGATAACAGTATAGGGAATTGAACTGTTTGGGTTTTTTCTCTGTTAGTATGCTAAAAGGTTGTATGTGTGTATGCGTGTGTGATTGTGTGTGTGTGTGTGTGTGTGTGTGTGTGTGTGTGTGTGTGTGTGTGTGTGTGTGTAAAGAGCTAAAAAAGAGGACGAGAGAAGTGTCGTTTCAGACAGAACCAGACAGTTTCCATCTAACCTTTCACTCCACATAGAGACATCCAACGTGAGCTAAATCATTCATTAGCTTCTCGGCCAAATAAAAAGGGAAGAGAGAGGGGAAAAGATTATAAGGAAAAAAAAAAACATGAAGGTGTATTTCCTTAATATTTCAGCAGAATTTAATGGATTTCTTTTTTTCGTCTCTTTCTGTGACTTTCGCATGTTTATTCTGTTCATTGCGCTGTCTCTCTCTCTCTCTCTCTCCTTACTTACCTTTTCTTGTTCTCGCTCACTTGCTAAAGCATCCATTTCCTATGCGAGAGGCAACCGAAAATAAGAAACATTTCGAAGAACGACACGCATGAAGAAAGAGAGAGAGAGAGAGAGAGAGAGAGAGAGAGAGAGAGAGAGAGAGAGAGGAAAAAAGGTCAGAGCTTGGCTTCGGAGCTTTTAGTGGCCCCATCTGACTCCACTGCCATCCTCGCCACTCAGTCCCATTTGCAAGGACACAGGGATGCATATTCACCCACCCACACACACCCACCCAAACACAAATACACACACACACACACACACAAACACACTCACACACACACAAACACACAAACAAACACAAACACAAACACACACATACACACTAAGCTGACTTTCTGAACTCTTCCTCATAAACTAGGCCGTCATCTTCCTCTCATCGGGCAGTCTAGCGTTAATCAAAGCAAATACATTGTGAGTGATAAGAATAATAGTCCTCTCTGTGGCGCGCTGATTATAGGAGACAGACTGGGAAAAAATGCACGGTGGTATTGGTTTTGGCTTAAAGAGCTGTCATAATGATTTTCTATATGAGATAGCGGGAGAGAAGCATATGATGCAGGGTGAATCTGGTGGGATTTAGATAAAAAGGAATGCTAGAAAAGCCATCTAAGTCCCGTCAGACAGCTTACTGTATTGAATCCTAACGGACTTTCCAAACAGCTAACGGCAACAAACTTCTGTAGTGTGATCGCTCACTTAAGGTTTACTGCAACTTATGAAGTGGAGAGATGTAGAACTTAGGAATGTAATGCTATTACGCTATGATTGTGTGTGTTTGTGTGTGTGTGTGGTTGCACACGCGCGCATGTGTAACCCTAATGCTCTTCAGAGAGCTGATTCTCTGTCACATCACTGGCTTACAGAATATATACGCTACAGAAGACTACGATTAGCATATGTCACAAACAATGACCTTTGTGATGTATAGAAAAAGCATTAATAGCATTAAGCCATTTAATGATGGATATTTTGCCGTTGCTATTGTCCAGGATTTGTGTGACTCAGACTGCTGTCTGCAGGCATCCCACAGTAGTTGGCAGTTTATGCTAATTGTCTTTAAAGCTGACCTTATACTGATGAGCAGCCTACTTCAAATTGGGGCCTCTTTGCCCGGTCGCAGGTCTGTAGTCACGGTGTGTTACGGCATGCCGACCCTGTAGTCACGCTTAGCAACGGAACTGTAGTCACGCTTAGCAACGGTGCAATAATACAGTAATCGCTGTGACAGGACCATCAGCTTGTTTCAAAGTCACTTTATTGTGTGGATAAATGCACATGGGCCATCTGGCATGTGTGTGTGTGTGTGTGTGTGGTCATTTGACCAATTTTGCACAATGTCTGGCCAAGAGGAGGCCGATGTCCAGTTCTCTGAATGAACAGCATGATTTAGGGCACAGAGAGAGCGCTGCTTGAGAAAGAATAAGAGACTGACTGACTGACTGATTAAATGAATGAATGAATGAATGAATGAATGAATGGATGGATGAATGAATGAATGGATGGGTCATGGATGGGTGGATGGGAGAATTAATGGATGAATGCAAACAGAAATTGAGATTGAAAAAGATACAGATAGATACATAGATTTATCAAATAGATAAATAGTTTATCATGTAGACCCTTAGGCCATCGGTCTCCTCACCATAAATCCAATCCAGCATCCATCCAAGGGCTCCATATCCCCTGAGCCCTTGCATTTGGCAGAGGCCTGCAATTCGGATAATGACATTAGGGAGATTACAAAATCTCAAATAGGTGGTTTGGCTTGGCTCACGCACCATACCTGGAGGATTGCCTGGATGCACATGTGTAAATGCATATGCTCTCGCCATGTTAAATAGAGGTGTCTGGATGCACATGTGTAAATGCATACGCTCTCGCCATGTTAAATAGAGGTGTCTGTATGCACATGTGTAAATGCATATGCCATGTTAAATAGAGGTATGCATATGTGTAAATGCATATGTAGGGTATCACATCAGTGCCACACGGTTGAGACAGAAAGAAAAAGCTTTATGAGCAGTCATGCCACTGTGCTTTTCCACACGGAGCATTAAATGCCATGAGCGCATAAAATGAAAGAGATGGATTCTGCAGGATGGGAGATCCTTGAGGCCTGTACACGTACACACATAAAGAAAAGCAACACACACACACACACACACACACACAAACACAAACACACACACACACAAACACAAACATACACACACACACACACACACACAATAAATTCCTGCATTTTAAGAGGCACACTGAGGAAAAGGAAGGGTCAGACACTGAGCCATAAGTTGACTGATGATCTGTCTCATTCGCCCCCCCCCCCCCCTCCCATTTGTTTTCAGCTGAACCCCTTTGTAGCCCAGCGCTGCAGTCAAGCGCATGACACTGCATTTAAGCTCCCCGTGTGATTTACGAGTGGAGGTGGTGGCAGGGACGGGCGGGCGGGCGGCGCCATTACGGACGAGCGGCGCCAATCGGCACGGCCACGGCCCCCGACCTCATCTCGTTTCTGTCTCCCCTACCTTGGTGCCGAAGGCTGTTTGGGCGATATAGAGTAGACGCTTGTCCACTGAGGTTGGGCTGAGGGTTTTAGCCTTTTGTTTTGCGGCGTACTTGGTCGGTCACAGTTGGGCACTGCGTTGGTAACAGTGACACACTGGTTTAAAGTGTAGGTCATTGGTCATCGATTATTCGCCTGATGTTGTCTCGTCCCATTAGCCGGATCATCTAGCTTCCCAGGCTTGAGTGCTATATGGCCATGCCTGTTCGCACTTTACACATTACAGATGGTTGCTGGTGACTGGGCTTGGGTGAGGTCTTTTGTTCCACTGGTTGGTCACAGATGCAGAGTCTCTCCAGAAGTCCTCTCCTATAGCCATCTACCTCATACACCTCACATCACATCCTTCCCAAAGAAAGATGTCTTGCCACCATATGTCATATTGCTCTTGGGTGCTCCTTGTTGGTGCCCCCCCCCCCCAATCCCAATCCTCCCCCACCTTTTTTATGAAGCCCTTGCCACTTAATCTAAACCCCTCTTCTACTGCACTTTTAGATGCACATAAATGCAAAAATAGGCACCAGACATAATTTCACTGCATTTCTTACATCCAGTAACTATATGCATGTGACAGTAAACTTCCTTGTATCCTTGTATATGTTTTAGCTCCCATATTGGCAACAGAAAGCTGCTTGTAAAACAACTGAGGGTCACTTTATTCTTTTTGGTATTTTCATCTTACTTGATACTGGCTCCCATACAGTGCAGGTAATACATAATCACCTTTATGACAGGAATCGTGGGAAGGGACCACTGATTCCTATTTGAATCCCGTAAGATTAGCGGATGGTAAGGATTTCAATGTTGACTCTGCGCAAACCGCGGCGGTCATATAGGTTTAGTCAGATTTTTTTTTTTTTTTCTCTTTTGCATGCCCAAATTTTCTTCAAGGATTCCCGGAACACTGAAAGACTGGGGTACACGAAACTTGGTGGGCATGTAACCCCACATGGATAGCATGGAACCATCGTTTGATCTGTAGCCCCCCCGCTGGACTGGACCCCCCGAAAGGAGGGTAGGGCAGACACAGTTTTCTGTAAATATCTCGAGAACCGTAGGGTTTAGGAGGACCATTTTTTTTGTATGTTGATCTCAAGGGGCCATGTCAATCCATTCCATAACTACTCATTTCATGTATAGTGCCACCTAGTTAAACACAAAAAAGTAAAAATGAGGTGTAATCGCAGGTATCTGTGACCTAACATAGTCAAAACTGCACGAAATTGGAAGTGTAGGATCATTATGACACCCTCTGTATGCACGCCACGTTTCGTGGAATTCCGTTCATGGGGGGCCACATAATAAATTAATTTATGTTACTATACACCAACTGGCCTGTAGGTGGCCGGAGACAGTTTTCTGTGAATATCTCGAGAACCGTAGGGCCTAGGAGGTCCACCTTTTTTATGTATGTTGGTCTTAAGGGGGCATGTCAACCCATCCCATTACCACTTATTTCATGTATAGCGCCACCTAGTTAAAAATTAAAAAGCAAACATTTTTTTGTGTTTTCATCACAATATCTCTGGCTGGCATGGTCAAAACTGCACGAAATTAAAAGTGTAAGATCATTATGACACCCTCCGAATGCATGCGAAGTTTTGTGTACTTTCGTTCATGGGGGGCCTTACAATAAAATAATTTATGTGTACATTTAGTGACCGTACACCAACAAGGATTCCCGGGACACTGAAAGACCGGGGTACACAAAACTTGGTGGGCATGTAACCCCACATGGATAGCATGGAACCGTCGTTTTTTCGTTTTGATCTGTAGCCCCCCCGCTGGACTGCCCACCCAGTGGATCGCATACACACTGCTCGCACGCATAGACAGTAAAGGGGGAAAAAACTTGCTCGTCTGGTGTAGCCAATGGAAGCCTATCTTTGCAAAAGTTCCATGTGTCCATTCCATGTTCGTCAAATACGGTTCTTGCATGATTGTGCAAGGACTGAAAAACAATTGCTTTAGCTCACAGGCCTTTTCTCCTCCGTAGGCTACTGCCGTATAATAGCGCTGCAATTTTTGTGACATGCATGACTGAGCAGGACTGTGTATTAGCTTTTTTGTCAGATCATGGGGAGATTTCAGGTGTGCAATAACTTTAAAAGGAGTCTTCATTATGTTAGGGTGGTGTGGGCGATTACTATTGAAATGTTAAAACCGAATTGTCCAATGAAATCAGAATTTAAACAACCCCTGAATTCATAATGGTGGGTGGGTATAAATTGGGTACAAATTGTAACCCAAATTATTAATTGCACAAAAAGATCGTTTTTTTGTGTTAAAAAGATTAGATTAGATTCCCCATGCAAACTTTGAAATGAATAAACTGGACAAAAATGTTGGTAGTGTTGCATATTGATATTAACCCTTTCATGCATGAATTATTAATGGGTAAGGCTATTTGCACCCCTGGTACAATTAGCAGTGTATGCTATTCGTACCCTGGTGCAATAAGAAGTGAATTCTATTCGTACCCCGGTGCACACAGCAATGTGTCCTATTAGTACCCCGTCTGGTACAAATATCAGTGTATGCTATTTGCACCCCTGTGCATTTAATCTGGCATATTGATCACACAATGTAATAATATATATATTTTTTAAAAACAAGCAACATGTTTTTTTTGTTGTTACAAAACAGAGTGTGAATAGCTCAGCTGTGTAATATACACTCTGAATAAGGTATGAGCATCAATGTACAGTTAGAAGTGGATGATATTTGTACCCAGGTGTTTATAGTACTGCATGCTATTTACACCCTGGTGCATGAACTAGCTAATTGTTGCAATCAAAACTTCCGTTTGAGAACCGATTTCTTGTTCAAATTGCGCGCCTTCTCTCCAGAGACGTTGGTACACATGCACACTCACTCCGCCAAAACGCATCACACGAGAATCGAACCCCGGTCTCCCACGTGCCAGCCCTTGCCTGTAACCACTGCACGTGTATGTGTTCACTGAACAAAGATTATGAAAATAAAACACAACTTTTCCATCTCAACTTTAATTTGAACAGATATTAGTCCTGAAACCGTTCGGAATTCTTCACTTTCTGCTGACGAAAAAACGAATGTCGGCCATGTTTTTTGGGCACGCGAGCAACATGTTTTTGTTGCTATGTAACAGGGTGTGAATAGCCCAGTTGTGTGGCCAAGGCTATTCGTACCAGGGGTACGAATAGACACTCCGATTATTAATTCACTGAGGTAGATTTTTTTTCCTAAGCTTTTTCTTACCCCCATTATGTACAGTTGCTTAATATATAAAGACTTATAGGCCTACACGATATTGATAATTTAAAAGTAAAAATCACATAGGCCTATTATTTAGGAGGACTACCCTCGCAAAAAAGGGGTGAGGGTCTGTTTGTTTCAAATGAGTAGCCCTCCATATGATTTCGGGTCTTCAGGTAGCCCTCATTCCCAAAAAGGTTGGAGACCCCTGCAGTAGACATATGTACGCATGCATGCACAGGCACATACGCAGGCACACACACAAGCACGCACACACACACACACACACACACACACACACATAACATAAACATGTACATGCACAAATGCACACAATTCAAGAATTTCTCAGAATATTGAAAACAGGCAAGATGGAAGTGGGCTTGTATAAAATTAATTTTACATGTAAAATCTATGAACTAATCATGTTTTGGTACTTGTTGTCTAGCAGATACCAGTGAGAATTGAGTGTGGATAATGCAATTTAGTGAGACAGTTAGAATCATATAGGCCTTTAAGCGTGATTTATTTTTGTGGAAAAAATGCGCTGGACTGGGCGGCGGTCATATTTTGTACCGCTCTGCGGTACATCTAGTTTTCGATCGTTTTTGTGTTATTCTTAGTCCTTTTTTCTGATTAACAAACTCGGCTGACACCATCAACGTCAAGTTAACGTTAATCAGCTTCCATTGGGCTGATAAGCGCCTTGGCTAGCCTGCCTTATGTCTCTGAAGTCCCTCATCCATCCGTGATGCTGCACATCCAATGTCTTGACAGAGGGATTGCTCAGCAAGGGTGCCTAACTTCAATCTGCAAGAGATCTGCCGCTGCCACGACCACCGAGCTGCGGCTGACATGCGAGCTGCCATGCTAGCATCTACCGGTGCCTGGAGTCTGGATTGAGTGCTAAGAAACTCTGATGACAGTGTCAACCATGAACAACAAACAACAAACGGTCACTGTTTAGGACCACCGAGCTGATAATCAGCAGGGTCGCCCATCACAAATTCGGACTGTCTAGTCCTTCCAGTGCTCTCCAGACTGCCAGTGAATTCTCCGGGTTGGTCAGTTATAAAGAACTTTGTTGGTGTTGCATTGTGAAGACACAGCTGTGCGCAGTTTCCACGCGGGTCATCTTTGCCCTTGGACATTTTCAGCCGGTTGGAAATTGGACTAATTTTTTTTTATTTTATTTTTTTTATTTTTTTTTTTAAATTTGTATTTTATTTTTTATTTTATTGTTTGTTGTATGTCTTGTATGTCTTGGTGTCACGGGTACGCTGGCGACTACGCCGCTCCGTCCGGCATCTATTGTCTTTGTTAGTCTGTGTCAATGACAATGTCTTATATGTGGAGCGCTTTGGGTTGCACTCTGTGCATGTTAAATGCGCTATACAAATAAATCTGACTTGACTTGACTTTGAATTGCATGAGAGAGCAGGAAAAGTAGGGAGGGATGAGTCCACCCATCTGACTGTGAGGTGCGCATAGATCATCTGAGCTGCCTGCATCTAAAGGAGCTAGCACTGTGGAGGGATATGAAACCTATAACCACTGCCACTAGCACCACACCTCATTAAACAGCGTATTCTTCCTCCTTCAGATGGAGAGAAAGGGACAAGGTCACCACGCTGTGTGCACACAGTCGTGTGCGTGACTAGAGAAATACTCCACAAATGACAGGGACATTAGCCTTTAGGACAGTAGTGTTCTGCTAATATAGTCTTGGCAGGACACTCAGCCACTGCAGTTTAAAGCACAGCAGCACAACTGAACTTAGAGTATTGTATCAAGCGTTGACGTTTTACAGCTCATTTGACTTCAACTAAGATCCACTTCACTTACTGTTCTGTACAATCAAGGAGAAACTATACTTAAGCGCCCGGCAAATAAAGTCTCTCCAGAACTTTAAACTTTGTAACACTAGTAGAAAAAAAAAATAAACTGTATTTTTTCGTTTTACGTCTTATCGGTGGACCCTGACAGACTCGGTGCCTCAGATCATTAAATTACCACAGAGATGAGGAGGGGAAAGTGAGTCATAGAAAAGTCTCTGGAGAGAGAGAAAACGCTCCGTATACAGAGGAGAGAGAGAGAGAGAGAGAGAGAGAGAGAGAGAGAGTCAAGTGGTTCGAGATAGCCCTCACAGCCTATGTATGACAGCTTTTAAAGTACTGACAGAATGATATGCATTAACCCAAGTCTCCACGTCCAGCCCGGGAGAAGGTCACTGAATCATAGGGTGTAATCATTGTCATCAGGGGACATTTGGACAACTTGCTTTCTTCCTGCTGTTTCATCCATTAGCTCAGTTTCTCATTCATCACACACACAGACACACACACACACAGAGAGAGAGAGAGAAGGAGAAATCCCACTGATAGCTGCTGTTAAGTATAACAGTGCCCAGTGGTAATTCGATGCATGGGCGACTCTTTTTAAATGGTAAGTCGGCTGCCAAAAGGTAAATTTAGATATTAGCTTTTTATCTCAAAAGAATGGTATTTGGCGAAATGGTTAAAACATCTATTGCAAGTGTGTGCGTGTCTGTAAGAATGTAAGTATTTACTCTGCGTAAATTAGAGATATAATTAGTATAAGTGGTATATAGTGGTGTAATTAGCACACTTTTTCTCAAGACTATAGAGTTGTTGTTTTTTTATTTAGGAATTATTGATGGGTCAATGTAAAGCAAAGGTAATTACCACACTAGGAAAGTGTGTGAACGATGACGTGAACAATAATGTGCCAATGCCTTGGAAATAAGTTTATTAAATGGTTTGTTTATCATGCTAAATAAATGGTGGCCCTTTGGCAGTAGCATTAGTGACAAAGGCCATGAACTGATTCAACGTTGTTATCACCAGTCAAAAGAAAGGAAGCGAGTGATTGTGTGCCAGGTACAGACACAGATGGCACATCAATTTTCTTATTTATTTATTTATTTATTTATTTATTTACCTACTGTATAAATGCATCGATTCACATGTAGCCCTGAAAACAACTGAAATTCAATCAAGCACTTTGCCAGATTGAATTTCTCCAATGCTGACTACTCAGTACAAAGTCCGCCATGTCAGGACAAGACATTATTACATGCATCCATTTTGTGTGCTTAAGGGATGTTGGCAGGAGCTCCGGGGCTGCACCGCATTGTGCTGAATATTGTTTTTTTTTTTTCTTATGAAGTGGATCTATTCTGGGACTGAAGGCTATTGAGATATAACTGTTCTGGGACCTGCTCTTATAGGTTTGAAAAGAACAGCATATGAGAGGGAGAGAGATAGAGAATTGTGTAGGGAAACAATAGATTGGGGGAAAAGTGTGGATTTGGCCTCTGCCCTAGCTACCTGGCTGGTAGTTCAGATAGTGCCAAGTGACGCCCCATGGCCTCCTCACTGCCAACACCAGCGTCATCACCGACACCCCTCCGTCTGAGGCTGGCACCGATAATGGCATCTCGGCGGGCAGGCCAACACCCCCAATGGGCAGGAAACAATTGGGGTCGGCCATTTGTCACGGCGAAAGGCGTGCTTTTTCCATTATGATTAACATTAATAATTTGTGCCTTTGCTGGATAGCTGGAGAAAAAAAAAAAGAGAGAGAGAGAGAGAGAGAGAGAGAGAGAGAGAGAGAGAGAGACCTTTGGTTCCATTAGCAGGTCATGTAAATGTTGGAATGTCACAGAGCATTCAGAGGGACTGTAAACAACTGAAAGGATCGGAGAAGTGATGCAACAGCTGACATTCTAATGACCTTTCATGGTGTACAGTTTGGCCATCGAGTAGTTGAAAGGAAAAGGCACTTTTTTTTCTTGGAGTTGAGGAAACTGCCTCCCTCTTTGGAACTTTTGAATTATATATTACAGCAGCTTGGCAGGATTGCAATCATTATTATGGTTATTATTATGACTATGTAGCAGTAATTACCGCTCAAAGTCTGGATAGTTGCAGGACTCATACTAAACCTGAAAAGCAGCGATGTCCAATCATAACGCTATTGCACACTTTAATCAAGACAAAAAAGCCACTTATCAGAAAAGAAAAAATAATTGGCATCACAGCCCACAACTCTGAAACAGTCAATTAGTTCATTCAAAACAGTCACCATGAGCTCACAGCTGGACCTGTTAGACCAAATAAGACATATTAGCCAATGATCAAACACCAGCATGAACAAAGCTGGTCCATGATTGCTCCTGAGGGTTTATGGTTATGGATTTAGCAGACGCCTTTGTCCAAAGCGACACATAAATACAAACAACATAATAATATTAAAATGTAACATTGGTCAGCCTTGTCATATGAGTCATCAGTGCTCTGTGGGAACCAAAATGGCCAAGTCAAGCAGGCCCTGGCTCAGATGTGGCTCTGACCCCTGTACGCACCGGAGTCATATTATGGGATATTTTTGGGATGGGAAGAGAGGCAGTTGTTGTGCTGTTGACAATTCTATCATTGAACACAAACCTCTGGCGAGGAAAACCCTGCCCTCTTCAAATGCAGAAAACAATAGCGTTTCTTCTGCAGATATGCCAATTAGAGTGGTTCTGCAAAACAAATAGACACTGGCAAATATGCTTTTCTCACCACTCTCTGTCTTCTAACATTGTTAAATGCAACCTGTTCAACAAAAGCCATTTACTGCCGACAGCCTCACAGCATAGCGACTATGGGAGCTCATTAATCAGGTAACAGTGCCAACAGATACTGCCAAGAATGTATTTCACAAAATGATCATCTCTATAACATGAACTAAATTAGTGTCTTCTCACTCTATAACATGAACTAAATTAGTGTCTCATGGCACCACAGAACAGCCAGAAAGGTACTAGTTATGTTAGTGTGTGTTTTTCTTGTTTTTGTATGTGTTGTAAAATAACAAGAAAATCTATCTATTTGTCTATCTGTCTGTCTGTCTGTCTGTTTGTCTATCTATCTATCTATCTGTCTGAAGAAACTGGTCTATCACTCACAATTACAACCAAAGGCTTGGAAGACTAGTGAACCTGTGTTGGTACACTAACCATAAAATCCAATACCATTTAATTCAATCAATACCAGAAAAATAAAATTATTCTCAGTCGCTCAGAAAAATAAAATTATTCTCAGTCAGTTTTTCTCAGTCGCTTTGGTACATTTCTCGAATCATCCTCGACAGTAAGTACATTTCTCAAAACAATTCGTACAAGTAGCAAAAAAAACATGGATTACCTGCAAAAGCCACTCTCTTGCTCAAAATCAGTTCATCTCTCAAAATGAAATATTGTCAATGAACATGTCAGTGCCATCAGAAATACAAGTCCTTGTGTCATTGTGTATGGATAAGACAGTCAAATGGCCATGTCATGTTATCAATATAACAGTGTACTCTGGAGGGATGTTCTGATGTAAACTATGGCTAAAGTTTTGATGACAATCATTGTAAATTGTAGGTTACACCTTAGTGTATGTGGGAGTTTGATTGCAAGAGACTGGACAAGATTCACATTTACGCTTTTACTGTTTGTACTGTCATTTGTTGACAGACCTTGTCATTGTGATACAGAAAGGAAAAGACAGCACTGCATAGCACAAAACAAGTAGAAATGTGAACATAGGACAATCTCCTTAGGGAAAAGTGTACATGCAGTGCTGTAGGAATTACAGTGTGGTCTTCCTACTCCTTCTGACATTCCTCTGTTGGGCCACAAATTCTCATCCACATCACAATGAATATCATCTTGCTTGACATATTACGACAACCTGTTCAACCATTTTGCATGTAAAGACTTATGCTATGAACTAATGCCTTAATGTTGTGTGTGTGTGTGTGTGGGGGGGTGGGGGGGTGGGGGTGAGACTATTCAACAGAGACCCATTATAATACATTTCAAAGAAATTAGAAACTGCTTTTTAATGTGCACAAGTGACATAGTGATGTGAAGATTGAACAGGTAGTTTTGAGAATTTCAATTCTGATCTGAGATGTACCAAAGTGACTGAGACAAACTGTAAAGGGAACTTTACGTTGGAACTGTGTTGGTTGTGCCATGTTTAAAAGTGTAATCACAAGCTCTTTTGGCTTCACCTCTCAAGTACACGAAAGGCCAGAGGGCTGAATGGTGGCTATGTTACAAGTAAACAACAACAAAAAGAAAAGAAAACAGAGAAGTAAGGAGGAGTGTTGCTAAGCAGAGTTTGTACTTATACTGACTAAAAAGGACTTGTGTCTTTCAGCTCTCTGAAAGATGGATTATCCAGATAAAGACATCAGACAGCGATTAGTGCTTTTGCTTGCAAGCATGGCCTAGCTTTGTTTACTCTCTAAGGGAATTTCTAAATTATTTTTACCTGGGTAGTGAGGGTTTTATGAACGCTTTATGTGCGACTGTTAGTGGCAAAGAACAAAAAAAAAAAAACAGCAAATAAACCTGTATTATTCTTTCTGTGTTATTATTTCTTTATTTTTGAATCCTAAAGTGTAGTAATTATGAAATGTAGACATCTGAAGTGGGAGACAAATAATACATTCACTGGGGTACAGTATATGTTCCACCACCTCCAAACTCCTCTCCCTATGCAGAAAAGGGTTTCAACTGCAGACTTTGGAAATGTCATGCCCATTAAAGGAAGTGCTCTTAGAATGACGTGCCCTATTTTAGCTTCAGTTCCACACAGGAAGTTACTGAATTAAATAACAAAAGGTACTCTTTCGCTCTGTAACCTGTTGTCCCTGTAAGCACCTCTTAGCGGCTCCATCATGCTTCCCTGTGGACTTGACAGCAGCCTCTCCTACAGGGAAAAGCAGAGCTGTTGAATCGATAACAGTTTTCAAGTATGCTTTTTAAACTCGCAAAATTATTTTGCTAAGCCTCATATCTCTACTGTCGATCCAGTAACTAAGCATGCAGTTAGGAAAACAATTTACTCATAACACTTAGTTATGAAACAGTATTGTGTCGTAGTGAGGAATTTCAAGTTCAGGAGAATGGCTTACTAAGGAGTACTAAAGTTGTAATAGAGCAAGTCTTAACTGCAAGCAAGGACCTTATGTCAGTGTAGACTGTGTCAAATTGAATACATGTAAATGCAACATTAATTCTACGTCTCTCCATGAAGTCATAACTGCCATTTGACCTAATCTAAGGTCTTCTTAGTACTCATTATTGTTATTAGTCAGTATTTCAGCAGTGTTAACTTGAGAGCTCCCCTTAAGAACTTCCTAAGAACAGTGCATGTGCGTTCACGCTATGACCATGTTTGGGAAACACACAGAAAAAATGTACGGAACATTGGTTATATCACTCGTTGGAAGACATTGTAACAGCTAAGATGGATTGCTATTGGGAAAACAGACCCTGTAGTTGCTGTGTGCTGTCTGCTGTGTAGTTACTATGGTGATTATGATATTTTGTTATTCAAAATGACCCATATCAGAATAATTTATTATATTCAAAAATACAATAACTCTCATATTTCACTTTTTTACATGTTATATATTCACACATATGAAGCATAGATAGGTAGAGATTTACCTTTCTGAAGTGTACATTGCATAGCTCTATTCAGACAATGACAATGACTTTGCATGACTTCACAAGCTTCAATTGATTTACAAACGATCTATAATTGTGCCAATAAGAAGGCCTTTAAGCCAGATTTAATTCTAGATGTACCAGGAAGTCAGTTAGTCCTGTTGACTCACAGAGCCACCACTGGGATCCATAAGACCACACATCCTCGCTAAACTGGAGATGGCTATCTTTGCAATAAATCGACTGTCTAGTTGACTTTTAATTAGAAGTCACACAATTGCACTGCATCACAGATTTCCGGCATATTAGAGGTAAGAAACGATGCCGCTCCTAGACACAAAGAAGTCAAGGTTTCATTGATTGTGAAAAAAAACAAAAAACATTAGAAACATTACAGGCTGTATTCAGTGTTTCTATACCCCATTGTTCTCTTATAATGCCTCACTTAGTCACTAACAAATAAAGATTTAAATAGGTGTTTGCTTCCCTTAGCATCAAAACAACAATAGCAACCCAAGCAAATTCAATCAAGCTAATTGTTGTGCTAATGACATTGGGGAATATGGGACAGGTAGCACACTGGGCAGCTCACACTGTGATCCTGAACATGAAATATGGAGATGGAAATCACAGCCATTGTGAGGCAACAAGCCACCGGCCTTGCAAAGGACCTCATTTGAATCTTAATTGGCTCGATGGAAAGAAAACACTGACATACATACACACACACACACACACACACACACACACTTAGAACATTTTGAGAGGGATTTTTTGTTCTCCCAGGGCACCAACAGGCTCACGCCTGCCTGGCAACATCATTTGTCAGATTACAGGAATAAAGTAGTGAAATGAACGCATAAAATGCTTGATTCCATACAGACTATAGCTCTAGAGGCAACGATTTCCTCCACTACATGTAAACCCTGCTCTCGCTCCATGTTAGATATTTGAATTTGGCTGCTATTGAAATACTAACCATTTCAAATAGCTCTTTCTCTCATGTCATGTGCATGCCATTGCCAACATAGCAAACATGTCCGTCATCAAACACTTCAATTCTCACCAGGAGAGCCCAATATATGAGAACCAGATTAAATGAAAACCAGCACGAAAAACACAACCCAGGGAGCTCACCGAGCCAAATAAAAATAGTGAGATGCCATTTTTTAAAGTGCCCCACGTCACGTGTACAGTAGTCAAGTCAAGTCAAGTCAAGTTTATTTATATAGCGCATTTCATACACAGAGGTCATTCAATGTGTTTTACATAAACAAAACCAAACAATAATAACAAATAAAAGCATAGAAGGGCAATATAGTCAAAGAATAGTTAAAAGGTAAAGATCATAATAAAAACAAAAACATAAAGCACAAGGTAAAATCATTTAAAAATAAAGAATAATTAGTAAGCAAAAACAAAGGCAAAAGTAGTAAAAAAAGTAATAAAAGACAAAGTAGAATAATTATCAAGGCAGATTCAGAATTTGTAACTTGGCACAGTTAGCTGAAAGCATCTGAGAACAGTTTGGTCTTAAGTCTAGATTTAAAACTGGCTACAGTTGGGGCCTTTTTGATGTCATCCGAAAGTTGGTTCCACAGCTGAGCTGCATAGCAGCTAAAAGCTGCTTCACCATGTTTAGTTCTAACTGTAGGTTTTACTAGCAGGTTTTTCACCTGGGACCTGAGAGGACGAGAAGGTGTGTACTGCTGAAGCATGTCTGACAAGTATTTAGGTCCTGCTCCATTTACTGATTTATAAACAAGCAATAGTGCTTTAAAGTCAATTCTGTGACTTACTGGAAGCCAGTGCAAGGACTTAAGAATTGGAGTAATGTGGTCAGTTCTTTTAGTTTTTGTTAGAATCCTAGCTGCTGCATTTTGTACCACCTGAAGCTGTTTAATAGTCTTTTTAGGAAGGCCTGTGAACAGTCCATTGCAGTAATCAACCCTGCTGGAGATAAATGCATGAATGAGTTTTTCTAAGTCATGTTTTGACATCAGCCCTCTGAGTTTGGCAATATTTTTGAGGTGGTAAAAAGCTGATTTAGTTATCGCTTTCATGTGGCTGTTGAAATGAGACATCCAGGTGTTGATTTGTTCTATACACTGACACATAGATTCAAGAGGACCATAGTCGTTTGGTGATAGAGCTAAGTAAATTTGTGTGTCATCTGCATAGCTATGATATGAAATCAAATTATTTTGAATGATTTGTCCAAGTGGGAGCATATAGAGGTTGAATAATAGTGGCCCCAAGATCGACCCCTGGGGAACACCACAGGTCAAGGACGTTGGTGTTGAGGTACAGTTTCCGATGGCAACAAAGAAGCTCATTTCTTGTAGATATGATTTTAGCCAGCTGATAACTATGCCTGTAAATCCAAACCAGTGTTCTAGTCTGTGTAGTAAAATATTGTGATCAACAGTGTCAAATGCTGCACTAAGGTCCATTAGCACTAGGACTGATGTTTTACCTGAATCTGTGTTGAGGCGTATGTCATTGGAAACTTTAATGAGAGCTGTTTCAGTGCTGTGATTTGCCCGAAAACCAGACTGAAAGTAATCAAAATACCCATTTGATGTTAGGAAGGTGGTTAATTGATTAAAGACTACTTTTTCAATAATTTTGCCAATAAAAGGTAGATTGGATATGGGTCTGTAATTGTTTAGCATGGAGGCATCCAGGTTATTCTTCTTGAGAAAAGTACACTGAGCAAAGTAAGAATGAGCTCTGCCAGCATGCCCTTGTGCCTCCACAATGCTGTTAGTGAACAACACGTCATTGCATTTGACAGGCAGAGCAGTGTGACATGTACGGCTGCCTCCCTGGCTGCATAGCAACTCTCTCACAGCTTACATGTGCTGTGGCAGAATGGAAGAGAAAGGAGGACTACACAGAGCTAAGAGGAGATGAGATGAGAGATGAACATTATAAAAAGCAGGGCTCCCGCTCTCTCAATCTATGACACACAGCTGGCCTCTATGTGTCTCTAGATTGGCTCTCCAAAGCCCCACCTCCCCCTCCTCCTCCTCCTTTCCTCCTCCTCCTCCACACGCTGCTCTCCTCTTGCTCCGCCTGCTCCTCCTGTCTGCTTACGCAACCCGCGGCCTGCTGCTGCTGATGCCGCCGTCGCCGCTCTGCTGCTCGCCTCTCCACGGTGACGCACGAGAGCCAGTGAGCGAGTGAAAGAATGTAGCGAGCAAGAGAGAGAGAGGGAGAGAGAAAGAGAGAAAGAGAGAGAGAGAGAGAGAGAGAGAGAAAGAGTGAGTGAGCAGGCGGATGGATGGACTATGCCGAGAGGACCCCTCCGACTGACCGTACGCCCACGGCCCAATTACATTAGCAGCCAATGGAGTCTCTCCTCTGATGGACGCCTCGGAAATTGAGATAGAGAAGGGAGCCATTGATTCACTGTGGCAACTTTATGGCCCCTAATTGATGGGGGTTTTATGCAAGAGAGAGAGAGAGAGAGTTGGGGTGGGGGGATGGGGGGGTGCAGGAACTTCATTGCCGTCATTGGCTTTACACTGTGATTAATTCTGCGATTGCAGTTGCCTCAATTTTTCCCAACACACGCAGTCACCATTAGTGCTGTCTCTCTCTCTCTCTCTCTCTCGGCAATGCAGCAGTTTCTACACTTAAACACACCATGTGTGCACCGAGGCAGGGGTGTCATATTTGACATGATGTTCGACGCACAATTGACCTGCAACCCAGGTGGACTGAACTGTGATGACAGAACAAACATAATAAAAAAACACTACAGTGAGTAATGCATCTACATAACTGCAGGCCTGATATCGGAATTCACCCATTAGCATCAAATGGGGTCTGATGCGTTGATGCAGATTTTTTAAGTTTGCAAAACAACATGTGTGTGGCTTGTGGGCACAAATTGTTCGTGGGTATCTGAACAGGCCGCAAGATTGGTTTGTGCTGCCCCGTGCCAACTGGGCACATGGTGTCGCAATCAATCTGCGCCGTGGTGGCAATACACTAGTCTTATTTTCACTCACTGTTGTGATCCGGAAGGTTGGCATGTTCTAGACGAGCCAGATGAATCCTCTTGGGCCTACAACCCGAAACATAATCGTGTTTTAGAGAATCTGCAGATTTTTACATCTGAGAGTTACGGTGAGGCGCGTATTTATTAAGAATGTATGGGATTAAATATGAATGTTGCCAGTCCCAGGTGGGTGACATGGCTTTGTACTGTGTGTGTGTGTGTGCGTGTGTGTGTGTGTGTGTGTGTGTGTGACGTTTGGCACCATGCCGTCTCTGTGGATTTGCAGTAAATGTCTTACCTAAAGCACATCATAGTCTCGGCTCCGGTCGTCAGATTAGATAGGAATCTGTCTCCCCTAATGAGGCCTGTTGCCTGGAACTAATGAGGAAATCACTCCTGCAAGTCAGCACATGGCACACACATACACACTACACACACACACACATACACACGCACACACACACACACAGACACACAGACACACATTCACACACGCAAGCACGCATGCATGCACGCACGTACGTCCAAACACCTGGCAAACATGCTGACGCAACACAAACATTCGCACACAAACCAGCGTGAAGGGGCCGAAACAAATGGGAAATGCTTGGAGGGGGATTTTTGGCTCCTAGCGAGTAATGAAGTTACTGTACACAGTCTGCTGTCCACACAAATCAGGCCTAGCAATCTGAGTGCAGTTAATAAGGGCCGATTTATGGGTTTATGCCTGCAATAAAAATGACTGAACGGGTTTAAAGTTTTTACACAAAGTTGTTTTCTGCAGTGCAATTGTGGTAGTGCCATTTTTGACACAGACCACACAAAGACACACACACACACACACACATAGAAACACATACACACACACACACACACACACACACACACACACACACAGTCACACTCAATGTCCACGTGTGAAACTTTAGGTTCAAATACAAACATAAACATAATTTAATTTCAATCCAGCACACTCACAACGTAGTGAATCTGAACAATAAAGCACACTCACGACATAGTGCATCTGAACATTCTTAACACCAACCTGGCACAGAGGTGTCCTACATCTGCTCAGATGCATACCGGCGCATCAGAGAGACTCGTCAAGCTGCTTACTGCCAGGGGAGACCGTCTCCTCGGCCAATTCCATTATGACACGACAAGTTCCTCGGCGAACCCAGATGAGATGGAATAGGTCAACAGCACAGTCTAATGAGCAGCCCAAAGTCATTTCTGCTTGTTTTTGAAAGAGGGGCCACAGACCATATCAAATAAGACAGGGAAATGATGTGTAACTTTATAAAGCTGCTGCAGAGGGCTTTGAGCGAGGTTTTAAATATCCATGACCAAGTTTGATGTCTTTGATAATGTTCTCTCATGCTTGCAAATGCCATAAAATGCATCTGAAATATTTCTGGATACACCAGCCATTATAATTTCCTTAAAAAACTCCAGAAATGTAAAACTAAAGTTGACGCTAAACCTCAATTCTGTTTGAACATCTAACACATTAAAGTCGTCTTGTTCCTTGATGAAAATAACTTGTGTTGATCGAGTGAGTGAGAAAGAAAGAAAGAATGAATGGATGAATGAACTAAGGGGAGGATGGATGGATGAATGGATGGATGAATAATGGATGGATTATTCTTCCAATGAATGAGCCTTTACAGGTCTCATCTAATTTTTAATGTTCCTTGTTGTCTTTTGAGGGGTATTAGCACTGTCAGGACTTTGGACTTTTTTTCACTCAGATACCTATGAACCAAAACATCACACTTTCATACCTATGAACCAAACATCATCATCACACTCTCATATGAACCAAAACAACATCACACTTTCATACCTATGAACCAAAACATCATCACACCCTCATACTGTACCTATGAACCAAACATCATCACACTTCCAAGCATTACAAATAATATTATAACTTTCATGACAGGACCTCTGAGTTAGCAAGGGAATACAAAGTTGTGGGGTATCCAGCTACCAGTTATCTCCAGTCCCAGTATACCTAAAGTGCTCCACAAATAGGCGTCTGCATGAGAGCACTGTCACTTATCACGCCCATCAGTGCCAACATGTTTTAACTGACAAGCGTTGAATAACAATGGGTTTTATTGAACGGAGCGGACAAAAATAGAACTCAAACGCAATCGACGCGGCGGTGGCAAAGTTCACAGACACTGGTGTGCTGTGAGGGGCTGCATTGAAAACAATAAAATGTAATGTAATTGAATGTCGAAAGCGGAATGCTCTGCATTCATGTCGGCACCCCTTTGTGAGTAGGAGCACTTGAGTGTTAGGACTGGCAGGCGCTCTCTTCTAATGAGGCATCTGTATGTTCTCCTCCTAGTATATGAACCTCTATCACTGTGTGACATAGTTCAGCTGTCCACACAGACAGAGGTCTCCGACTCCAGTCTTTCTGGTCACGTCTTTGGCTATCTTTATCAGCTTCTCCACTCCAGCAAGAATTCTCGCAGTCACTGGCCCCTTCGGGACTCTCCCTCTACCTATGTTGATAAGAACAGTCCAGCACTTTGGGTTATAATACTTGCAAGTCAGGTATTTTCAAGAAAGTCTGCTGATGCATTTGCAGTGGGTGCTCAACTCATCTCAAGCTCCCAAAAGGAGTTCCTTTCCTCTCATGATGTTTAATTTTTTTCTGACTGCTGTTTGATTGGGTTATTTTAGGCGAATTCCCCTCCTTTGGTGTCTGAGTCTTGCCTCTGTCTGGTCTGTTGGGACAGACAGTGTGCCCTGGCTGTCTAAGTATAAGTATATATAAGTATATATACTTTTTTGATCTGGTTTGGTCTCTGCATTTATCCCAATCCGTGAATTAGTGAAACACACTCAGCACACAGTAAACACACAGTGAGGTGAAGCACACACTAATCCCGGTGCAGTGAGCTGCCTGCAACAACAGCGGCGTTCGGGGAGCAGTGAGGGGTTAGGTGCCTTGCTCAAGGGCACTTCAGCCGTGCCTACTGGTCGGGGTTCGAACCGGTAACCCTCTAGTTGCAAGTCCGAAGTGCTAACTAGTAGGCCACGGCTGCCCCTGGTCAGCTCATATCTCTGCCCAGTCCTCCCTAACATTCAGTACATTCAGCCTCCACCCCATCTCATACTGTGGTGTCACACATTGTAAAGTCTCTGTGTTTTTTTTTTCTTTTTCATATGAATGAACAAATAACTCAGAAGTGTTAGTGTGGAGTAGGTGTTTTTCTTAATGAGTTGTCTAATATCACACTCTGCTTGTGTGCACATCCTTAATGGGAGCATACTGTCTCAGAAACAGGAAAAACCTCTTGGGAATTAAAACAGAGGATTGTGGAACACAGAAGTACCATAAGATGCCAAAATAGCATCTATCCTGTGGCCCAACATTTTATCGAGTTTAATCACCCACTATCATCCTTAAAATACACAGGGATTGAAAAGGTGCAACAACCTAAGAGGGGAGGGAACTTTGAAACAATTTTACTAAAGAGGGAGGCTTTTTGGATTTCACATCTACGGACTCTAAGACCCAATGGTCTGAATGAAAAACTGGATTTGAGACCTTTTATTTAAAATAAACTTCATTTAGACATGTTTGAAAGTGTTGAATGGATTGAAAGTATCGATATTAGGTATTTGTACTAAACATACATTTGATGTACTGTAATTAGTGACTATGATGAATTAGGTAAAGACAGAATGTGTATAATATAACTTGTTGGATATATGGTATGCTGACTGTTTTGTCAATTTTGGAAATATTGTAATTTATGAACACTATTGTTTCTGTAATCGTCTTGATGATAGGCTCCCTTTGTATGTTGTGGTTAAGTGCATCATAATTGATTGTGTGGACATAGCTTGATTACACACCTGGTGAGATACCCAGAGTACCCTTGATTGACACCTGGTGCTTTAAGACTGGATTTGCTAGTGTCCACATTAGGAACCTTGACAAAGGCTGACAGGCCGAAACGCTGGAATAAAAGAATTAAGAGATAGAGTGTCCGGCGACAAAGTTTTTTCTTAGTTTATTTTCCCTTGCCAGCACCTCGGAGGGTGTGCATTCTTTTCTATATTTATAAGCATACTGTCTCAGACCAACAGATTTCTCCTCAATTTACTCTACATCCATCTTTGTATCATGTCCAACATCATCGCCAGTCCTGCCGTATGAATATGGAAATGCTGAGCCCTTTTATTAATCACGACCATTCATGTGTACAGAGACACTATGCTAATCAAACACTAGCGCATAGCACCTGGGTTTTCTAGTGTTTCAGTGCTGCATACAGCCCTCCGTGGCTGCAACGGGAGGAAAGCTTTTATAGCATTAAAAAGGGGCTATTTTTGGCAAGCCAAACACCCCTTTGAAGTCACTCAAAACCTGGCGTTCTCCTGACATGATGTTTGTTTTGTGTTGAGGTGTGAGTGCACTTCCCTCAGAGCCAAAGATAAGGTATGGATGCCAGAAGCTATAGAAGCCGTGTCCTGGAGAGGAGAGAAAGGATTTAGTCTCTGTTGGGTTTTAGTTATTGTTGTTGTTGTTGTGTTTGTTGTTGCGGTTGTTTAGAGGTGATATAAACGTATTTTTAATAATCCCTGTCAAGGGTTTGCGAAAACCTGCTGCTTCCACCTATACTTTAGAGACACGTGTCAGCTACTGTCTACTGTCTCATTGCCGAGGTCTCATGGAGAGAAAGAGAGAGAGAAAGAGAGAGAGAGAGAGAGAGAGAGAGAGAGAGAGAGAGAGAGAAGCAGTAAGAAAGATTAGACAGCAGACTAAAGACCACTGCCATCTTTTAGAATCCAGAGAATCCGCAGTGTCAATCAATTCTCAAGAGCCACAGAAAATTAGAAATTATTTTCACTGTCACCCTCATTATTGGGAAGCCTACTTCCATATTCCACATAAAGGGCCACTTTACAGCATGCAGTAAACGCTCTCATCTTGGCTTCCAAATGAATGAATTCCCCTGATAGGGCTTCAGTTGTCAAACCCACCCCGCACTTCCTACATGACGTGTGCAATGGAGGAGGAAGACCTCCGCTGACTTCATCTGTGCTGTAACATTGGGTTTGCAGAAGCCTCCCTGGCAATTTCTCCTCTGCATTGTTCCAGGCCAAATGGATTGAAATTGGCCTCATGCTAGCGGCATACACGATCACATTACACTGACTCACATTAAAGTAATTGCATTCGGTATACAGGCTTATCCGAGTATCTTGCATGATTATTTCCGCTTGACATTTCCATCGTTTTCAGGGGGTAGGCTGTGGAAGTGGGATTGAGAAGGGGGATATCTTTACACCCCCCCCCCCCCCCCAATATCGACATAATAAGATAATTGTGGCAGCAAAGCTTTTTAACCCATCAGGGTAAGATGAACTGGAGCATATTTCATGTTAATCCTAATTAGCAAAAACATATCTGTGTCTTTTCTAAACCGCAAACCCACACACACACACAGAGACACACAGACACATACACACACGCACACACACATCATGCACAATTTGAGTGGCATTGACAATGGCGATATTATGACAATAGCAGTGTCCATTATCATCATCATTACTGGAATTGGGGTTTGTTATTTTGGAGCCATAGAAATAGAGTTATGGGAACTAAATGTGTCAGGAACGGAGGCTGATTGTGATTGCCCAGTTCTGCCATGCCAAACCCAGCAATCCCTGCTGCCAAATGGAAAACCAACCTGGAGAAAGATCTCTGAATAACATACCAGCAGGCTCTGGCTCTCCAGGGGTATTCTCCCCAGTGGGCATGAGCCGAGGCGGACATCACATCGCTTACTCACACCGGCCTGGTCCCATCTGGGAGGCGCAGCAGCAGGGGAGCTGGCCCGCCTTGGTGTACGGATGGATCCTCTCTCCTGCCTCCAGCACCCCAACACCAACACCACCTTATTCTCTCCATCTCCAGCACCCCAACACCAACACCGCTCTACTCCCTCCATCTCCAGCACCCCAACACCAACACCGCTCTACTCCCTCCATCTCCAGCACCCCAACACCAACACCGCTCTACTCCCTCCATCTCCAGCACCCCAACACCAACACCGCTCTACTTCCTCCATCTCCAGTACCCCAACACAAACACCGCTCTACTCCCTCCATCTGCAGCACCCCAACACCAACACCACCTTACTCCCCCCAGCACCCCAACACCAACACCGCCCTACTCCCTCCAGCACCCCAACACCGCCCTACTCCCTCCATCTCCAGCACCCCAACACCAACACCACCTTAATCCCCCCAGCACCCCAACACCAACACCGCTCTACTCCCTCCATCTCCAGCACCCCAACACCAACACCACCTTACTCCCTCCAGCACCCCAACACCAACACCACCTTACTCCCCCCAGCACCCCAACACCAACACCGCTCTACTCCCTCTGTCTCCAGCACCCCAACACCAACACCACCCTACTCCCTCCAGCACCCCAACACCAACACCACCTTACTCCCCCCAGCACCCCAACACCAACACCGCTCTACTCCCTCCATCTCCAGCACCCCAACACCAACACCACCTTACTCCCCCCAGCACCCCAACACCAACACCGCTCTACTCCCTCTGTCTCCAGCACCCCAACACCAACACCACCTTACTCCCCCCAGCACCCCAACACCAACACCGCTCTACTCCCTCCGTCTCCAGCACCCCAACACCGCCCTACTCCCTCCATCTCCAGCACCCCAACACCGCCCTACTCCCTCCATCTCCAGCACCCCTACACCAACACCACCTTACTCCCTCCATCTCCAGCACCCCAACACCGCTCTACTCCCTCCATCTCCAGCACCCTAACACCAACACCGCTCTACTCCCTCCATCTCCAGCACCCCAACACCGACCTACTCCCTCCATCTCCAGCACCCCAACACCAACACCGCTCTACTCTTTCCAGCACCCCAACACCAACACCGCCCTACTCCCTCCATCTCCAGCACCCCAACACCGCTCTACTCCCTCCATCTCCAGCACCACAACACCGCCCTACTGCCTCCGTTTCAAATGCCTCCATCTCAAATGCCTCTGGCAGTATCCTGGGCCTCCTGAGACTGCATACAACACCCACGTGTGCTTTTCATTCATAAACACACACACACACACACACACGCACACATACTTTGATCTCTTCTATTGTGCACACTAGTTGCTGCCAGATGTGCAGACTGATCAGTTGGAAAGGGCCCAGCATTTTCTTTACCCCTGATACTGCATAATTCCACAAACTATCCAACCCACATGCAAATAACACTGTTTTCCTAGCCGATAGTTTTTTTTTCATATTCACTTGAGGTTGACCTTTTCAAATGACTAATAATGGTCCAGATTTTGAGATGACTAATAATGGTGCACATTTTGGAGCATTTAAAGGTGCTATGAGATGTATTGTTGCATCCAAAAATGACCTAGGAATAGCCAAACAAATATGAAGAAACAGAAAAACAGTTTTTAAAGATATCTACTGAAGTCAGCATGCAAACCAACTAACATCAGGCCAGTGATACCACATTATACCATGCACGGCCAGTAATACCAGGAGAGTAATACCACATTATTAGGAATTTCTACACTGCACATATGTCAATCACATGCACACAGCAATCAGCATAGGCTACTAGACATAAAGGAAACCTATGGTGCGTTCTGGCGCATGGGGGGAAAAAATCCTAGTGAAAACGTAATTGTGAACGTCATCTCATGGCGGAATAACTGCTGTGAAACTGGGGGAAGTTCGCGAACAGAGTTGCCCAGTTGTGGGCTTGTCGCCACTTTTGTCCTCATTTAAAGGGGAACTTGGCAACTATTTCAACGTAATAAACCCGTTTAGAAATCATTTGGATGGTTAAATGACCTGTTCCGGGATGGTGACTTTTCCCGCTGCCCATAGAGTGGCAAAGTCCTGCCCCTTCTACTTCCGGTCCATGGGACCTATCTTTCAAAAAATTATGAACGGGAGTTAATGGAGAGATAACAATTATTTTTTGGTCCAGTTTGAATTGTGCCACGAATTTCACATATGATGTGTGTGAATTTAAAAGATAATTTTTCATGTCAAGAAAGTACTGTGGTTCGATAGACTTCAAAAGTTATGTTGGTTTTGTGCGAATCCACTCAGTGGACTACATCTCTCGTCTCGAACGATGTACGTCACCAACAGAATGAAACGATAAGAGCTGTTATGCTAGTTAACGGTTGCATCTTGCTGCCTGCTATGTCACTTAACAGTATGTAATGTACAGTCTATGGACGAATACAACTTACCTGATGTGTTTAATCCTCTGACTCATGGTATTTTCTTCGGCAAGGAAAGCCCAATTAAGACCTGTTGCTGGTATGCTTGTACAATCTAGTGTGGCTGTGAATGAGCTAACGTCACTAGCGTGACGGATGGGTTTGTAGTCGTTGGAATTACGATCTTTCACAATGTTGTAATTCAATAGTTACGAAACAAACTGCAAATGTCTTTACATGAAAAATTGACAATGTTTTTGCCGTTCAAATTTTTTTGAAAGATAGGTCCCATGGAGGCAAACGGAAGGGGCGGGACTTCGCCACTCTCTAGCATCTCCAGGCGGAAAACCAACCTTGCAACATTGAGACTACCGTCCCGGAAAGAGAAGTGAGAAACAAGAAACTCGTTTTAAATCGTGTTTCTTACCTTGTAACATCCACATTGTCTGCCGAACTTATGCTAGATAGATAGATAGATAGATACTGTATTGATCCCCAGGGGAAATTCAAGATGCTAACCGTTTTGCTAGCTTGTAAACAAATCCATGTGCTTTATCGTTATACCAGAGAATAGGCGTGTTCGACTTGAGGCAGATCTGACTTGGTCTGGCTTTCTACGTAAACGTGATCTTCAGAGGCTAGCCGGGAGGAGCTACAACAGAGGGCAGCTCATCCCGGACAGACAGGCTACAGTCTGCCTGACGTGACTCGCGGGAGACATCGCGGGAGATATCGCTGAATTTAGTTTGCAATAAATAGAGCAGAACTTTCATTCTTACTCATTAAAATGAGCATGATGACTGACGAAAAAAATTCTTATGATGTAGTTTAAATAAACCACTGTTGTCATACAGTTAACAGGCCTGCATTGTAGCACATACATTCAATATCAAGTGTTTCCCCTATATGTGTGTCTATCTATTTAACCAACAGCAGAAAATAACAGAATATCCAAACGTTTTCAGTAGGCTAGCCTACCATTGTTGAAGAAATCATGTATAAGAAGGTATCCCTTCGATTTCTGTTCATTTTCGCATATTCCAACATAAGGAAGCACCATGAGACTCCCGTCAAAATCGTCATGAGGACATTCCTCCCAAATGGCCCTATCACGTCTTTGAACTGACGTCATGAGGGCGTGTTTTAGCTCGTGCAGCTCGTGGAAGGCAACTGCAAGATCTGTCTGCAGGCTAAGACTCCCGCGATATTTTAAGGTCATGTGACATTGTGTCACGGTGGTAAGTCTCTCCCCGGCTGACAGAAGTCGGACAGAATTTCTAACCAGTATGCATTGCGTCCATCCCAGTATGCATTGTGTTCAACCCAGCATGCATCACATCAAGTCAGATCTGCACAGATCTGCCTCAAGTCGAACACGCCTAATGTCTAATAAGGGGAGAACTACCACTCTCGGAAAACTTCCGGTTTCTGAACTGGTTGCAGTTCCTTCTGTGGTTCCACATGAGGGCGCTCGTCCACAAGTGCAGAATGAATGGAGGTCTATGGAGCTGTACCCCTCAAAATCCGGGATATAATTTTTCTAGTAATTTGAGTATTGTATTCGAAAGGGGAGGCAAAGAAAATACACTTGGTTGAGTATTATATTATTTAAAGTCACTTAATTGTTCTAAAAAGCCTTTCAAATGTGTCAATGACGTCATTCATTAGCACAATGCTAGCTAGTTATGTGCAACAACGACCCAACCTGTAAGAAATCAAAAGGACATAAGTACTTGTTCATTCAACTTTTGACCTATAACCCATGTTGAAGTTATACAAACTACAATCAAATCTGAGATTTGTCAACAACAATCAGGTGAAAGAGACAAATTTAGCCGTCTAGCTCCATTGACTTCCATTCATTCTGCACTCATGGCGATCGCCCCCAGTGGAACTTTGGTGGAACTGCATCCAAAATTCGGTACAATGGGACTTACAGTTTTTCTCAGTCGCTTTGGTGCTTTTCTCACATCACTATTAACATTTGCACAGCAGTTAGTGCAATTCTCAAAACAATTAGTGCAAACTGCAAAACCTAGTGGATGACCTGCAAAAGCACGTCACTTGCTCAAAATGGATAGTCCATTCCTCAAAAGCAGGTATTCATGTCAATGAAACTGTCAGTGTCATCAAAATGAGAAGTCTTGACACCATCGTTTATGAACAAGGTAGTCAAAAGGCTTTGTCATGTTTTCATTATGACAGTTCTCTCAGTGTTTTCCAATGCAAAAAAAGGTCAGAATCGGTGACACTACCTGAACATGCTCAAGACAGCACTATACAGTACTTGTACAGCCATTTGAAAACTACAGTAAAGTTACACATTGCTGTAGTTAGGTGAGTAAGTGAGTACAAGACACTGAATACGTACATTTTTACTGTATGCTCTTTGCAATTCTACAGCATTGTGACAGAATTTGATAACTAGTTCAACAATTTTGTATGTAATGACTCAAGCAATGAAATGAAGACTATTAGTTTTATTGGGAACGACTATTCAGCATTCATAAGTATAGTTCATTTTGACTGACATGACATAAGCAAATGATAATGTTAAAAAACAGCAGAGAATTGTATGAAAGCAACTGATACATGTCCAAAAGTATTTGCAATTTGTTCAGAGGAAGGAGAAATTGCTACTATGATGTGCACAAATGACTAAATGTTGTGGAGGTTGAACTAATAGTTATGAGAATTTTAATTCTGATCTGAAAAAAGCACCAAAGCGACTGAGAAAAACTGTAATACGGAGTGGCAAGGCAAAGGTTATACCTTTTTCCACGGTTTGAAATAGCATAATGCACAATTTCTCCAGCAGAGGGGGAAATCCTGCCAAGTTTCCCTTTAAATGGGTGTACGTCATTTTGCATAAGGTCTACCAGGACGGTTAATATTGCTGGTGTGATTTAGCTGGACAACTTTATAAAAATCATAATCTGAGTTTTGGGGGGATATGTTATGTCATTTTTTCTAATTACTTTATTTGTTTTACCCATTTTCTGGGATTCTGACTGGACTAGGGTTGGGTATCGTTTGGGTTTTATCCGATACCGGTGCTAAATCGATACTTTTAAAACGGTGCCGGTGCCGAAACGGTGCCTCAACCGGTTTTGTTTTTAAAATGTTTTAAATTAAAATGGTCTAAAGCATGATTTGCTTTTTGTTATTATTGATAAGACAAATTTGAACATGAAATTGAACTGTTATATTCAATTTACTATCAATATCTCATTGATCCTACGAATAATACATTTAAATGTTAAAACAGCTTGCCATGCATGCACACACAATGGTAGGCTAAAGCTCTGCTTTCTAGTTTATCCAGTGTAGGCGGTTTGCCATAAGGTATGTTAAAACCACTTTCCATAAAACTGCCAGGTCATGGACAACGGCATTTGCAAGCAAGCTAATCTAACAGGGACTCTACTTTCCAGTTAAGTCAGTGTGTTCCCAGATGCTTCAAGAAATGTCATGTCTTAACCCATAACACGCAATAGTTTTGAACATGTTAGGCTACATGTCGGTGTTGAAATGTTTAGATTCCCAGCGCTAACCTAGTAGGCATTTTAACAGCAACTATGGCTATGCGCTAACACCAGTCAGCTGAGTTTAATTAGCGATAACATATGGAGATGGTTTCATAGCCTTGACAGCTCAGTGACATCAGGTATGTAACCTACATATTTATGTTTTTGCCAGCTAACTTTTAACATGATCTTCAAATTCATTGTGATGCTATATGGGCCTCATGCACATGAAATATATCATGCCATTATGTTGTTTAGAACACACCGTGAAATACAGTTTTCACCTTACAACTTTGCTGATAACATTTCAAATCAATGCCAGTTAGCGCATTAGCAAGGATATTGAGTAACATATAGGCTACTGTTGATGTTGTTTCATAGCCTTTTGCTTGTGTGTAGTTAGGCCCACTGCTAGATTTTGACAGGAGCTTGCGATATTGCTTTAAAGTAAGCTACTTGGGCTCACGCAAGCTGTCAAACACTGTCCACTCACCTATGTGATGCACCCCTCTGGTTTACAGTGTTTATGTTAGCTAACTGTATATGGATGTGTTGCTATCAGAGCAAGACGTTAGAGATGGCGCATGCCATGCAGTGATGCCTCGTATATAAAAAAAAAAGCTATTTAAGCACCGAAATGAGGCACCTGAAATCCACGCTGTTATTCGATGCCGTTACTACCGTTTGCGTCGGCACCGGTGCCATATTAGAACCTGTTTCGGTGCCCAACCCTAGACTGGACAAAGCAATAGTCAGTCAATGTTCCAACCAATTGGATTTTGTTGTTGAGTGGCCTGGTGGTCAGTGGATCTTCTGGCCAATCGATTTCCGTTTCGGAAATGAAAATTAACAAAACATAAAACGAAGGATTATTTGATTTCCGTTTTAAAATACAAAATCGAAAAAAAAACGAGAATCAAGTCGTTTTCCGTTTTCCTAATCGGTTTAAAAAAATCAAAATACAAATACCGAAATTAGTCTTAAATTTCGATGATCATTATTCAATGAAGCCTATTCTTAGGCTAATCTGAGGAGGCCTAGAAGCTCGCATCATATCTTAGGCTAACTTGGTAAAAATACCTGTTAGATATGGCGGCCTTGGGAAGTGTTGCGAGGGATATAGAAGAGATGGTTAAAAAGGATATGTCTTATGCAGAAAACACTTTAAATAACTTTTGTTCACAAAGAGGTTACTCTGAGAGGATCTGATGATTTTGCACCCAGCATAATTAGGCATCCACTAACTCGGGACCACCTGGGAACTAAGGTGGCAAAAGCAGTTTGCGAGGTAGCCTAGGCCTTAGGGGATGCCAGGCCTGCGGTCATGTAGCCTACCATGCCTACTGTATGCAATCACTCATTTTACTTTGATGTATTTATTAGGTTGGTCCAACATACAGTACCTCATAATTATTGGCACCTCTGCTAAAGTTGACTAAAAAGAGGAATGTGAATCTTTTGGAAATTGATCTTAATGCCTTAAGTATAAAAATAGGAAATATGTAACCTATAAGGACACCAATTTTCTTTGTGAATGATTAATGTATCATAAATAACTAAATTTTCTTCCTTAAAACAGGGTCATAAGTATTGGCATCCGTATGTTACATTCCTATAGAGGCAGGTAGATTTTTTTTTTTTAAAGGCCAGATATTTCATGGATCTAGTATACTATGCATCCTGATAAAGTTCCCCTGGCCTTTGGAATTAAAATACCTCCACATCATCACATACCCTTCACCATACAGATTGGCATGGTTTTATTTCAGTTGGCCTATTATAGCTGGTTTGATTTGCATTGAGCTCAATGAGCATTAATCATCCATAGTGTCTATTTGTTTACTGCTACTGCTCTACTATTACTATTCTACTGCTCTTCATCCTGCACATACTTATTCTTAATAGGCCTACTATTATATTGTTACTGTTTCTGCACTACGATACTGTTACCACACTGCACATAGTTGTACATACTGTACATATCTGTTTATATGGTTCATACTAAATATCCATATTTATTCCGTTTTTCTGTAATATATTCTGTTAATACACTGCATATATCTATATTGTTCTTACTACTATAATGTATACTGCCACTACATTGCACATATCTGTACATGATGTTCATACATTGTCCATATTACAGCCATATTTATTCTGCTCTTATAAGGTTACTGCTAATACACTGCACATACTTATATTTAATTTATACTACTCTAAACCACCTTCTGAAAATAACTGTATACTACTGTCTACACTGCACTATATCTATTCTTTTAGTTAGACGCAAACTGCATTTCATTGTCTCTGTTGTACTCTGCACAATGACAATAAAGTTGAATCTAATCTAATATAATCTAATCAAACCAGGTGTCCTTAGGCTATAAATTGGATATTTCCTCATTTTTCTACTGGCATCAACTTTAGCAGAGGTGCCAATAATTCTGAGGTAGCCTACTGTATGTTGGACCAACCTAATAAATACATCAAAGTAAAATGAATAAAATGATTGCATACAGTAGGTAGGCTACGTGACCGCAGTAGGCCTGGCATCCCCTAGGGCCTAGGCTACCTCGCAAACTGCACCACCTCAGTTTCCAGGTGGTCCCGAGTTAGTGGATGCCTAATTATGCTGGGTGCAAAATCGTAGGATGCTCCTCGCAGAGTAACCTCTTTGTGAAGTTATTTGTTAAAGTGTTTGGGATTTCTGCATAAGACATGTCCTTTTTAACCATCTCTTCTATATCCCTCGCAACACTTTCCAAGGCCGCCATATCTAACAGGTAGCCTATTTTTACCAAGTTAGCCTAAGACTATGATGCGAGCTTCTGGGTAGCCTACTCATATTAGCCTAGGAGCTAAGATAGGCTTCATTGAATAAATGATTCAATTGAATAAAGACTAATTTCGATATTTGTATTTTGATGTTTTGAAACCGATTAGGAAAACGGAGAACGACTTGATTCTCGTTTTTCGATTTTGTATTTTAAAACGGAAATCAAATAATCTCTCGTTTTTTGTTTTGTTAATTTTCATTTCCGAAACGGAAATCGATTGGCCAGAAGATCCACTGACCCCTGGTGTACCTTGGCCAGTTCAGTGGTGTCAGTGTTGCTAGCTTAGCATGCTAGTAAACCATACGCATTCCCGCTAGCATGCTAGCTAGTGTCTTATGCTAAGCTAAGCAAAAATACGAACGAACGGATCATATTGCTTATGAAACAAAACGTTTATACTTATGTTTGTATATGAAGCAGTTTGAATGAATTACCAAAAATTCCCAGTTAATTCCTGTAAATTCTCATTAATTCTCATAGTTTCCTTTAATTCCATGAAAGTTTCCAACTTGGGATATTTCCAAAATTCCCCAGCCTAACTTCCCATGGAAGGTTTCCAGAAAGTTTCCAGGAAATTTACTGGAAATGTTCCGTCCCTTTGCAACCCTAGTAATACAACATTATACCATGCGTGGTCGCTAATACCACATTATACCATGCGTGCCACTAATATCAGGTCAGAAATACCACATTATAGGCTACCATGCGTGCCACTAATATCAGGTCAGAAATACCACATTATACCATGCGTGCCACTAATACCAGGTCAGTAATACCACATTATACCATGCGTGCCACTAATACCAGGTCAGTAAAACCACATTATACCATGCGTGCCATTGTGTTAAATACAGTGCAAGTGCAAGAGCACCATGTGGCCGCTTTCAAGACAACTCTAGAGTTTCATACTTTTTCTGCATTTTGTTGATAAGCATGCTCTCTATCGATTGTCTCAAATAATGTCATGGTTGCACTGAATTTCAGCCTTCATCTCACTATCAAGTTGCACTCATGTCAATAATTGGAGTAACTCAATCCGTCATGTTTCCTGTTGCTGAGGTAACATCCAAATAACAATGTTAAACCGTATTCAGGTTGAGATTTACATCTGCCGAAGAGCAGTCCCTTCCCTTGCATGGCTGCTATAGCAGGTGCTGAGGCTCAGTGTGGTCAGGCTCTCTTCTCCACATGGTGTGGTTAGGCTCTCTTCTCCACATGGTGGGGCCTGGCTCTCCTCTCCTCTGCATGGTGTGGAGTCAGACTTTCTTCTCCCAGTGGTGTGGGGTGGGGTCAGGCTCTCTTCTCCGCATGGTGTGGGGCTGGGCTCTCCTCTCTGCGTGGTGTGGGGCTGGGCTCTCCTCTCTGCGTGGTGTGGGGCTGGGCTCTCCTCTCTGCGTGGTGTGGTGTGGGGCTGGGCTCTCCTCTCTGCGTGGTGTGGTGTGGGGCTGGGCTCTCCTCTGCGTGGTGTGGTGTGGGGCTGGGCTCTCCTCTCCACATGGTGTGGGGCTGGGCTCTCCTCTCGGCACTGCAGCAGACCTTCACTGGGGATGTTTATGGCCATGAGAAGGGCTCTGAGGATGTGACTGAGTCTACTGCAGAGTGCTGAGGAGGCAGCGGATAATTTGTATCCCTACGCATACACACACACACACACACGCAGTGCACACACACACGCAGTGCACAGACACAGACACACACACACACACATATACATAAACACACACACACACACACACACACAGTACACACACACACACGCACCAGCACACACACACACACACACACAATCAACCCCTCCCTCCTCACACATACCCCCCCCCCCAGTCTTCCGTGCCCCATCCCCCCATCTTTGGATTTATGTCGCTGCAGGGCACTAAGGAGGCCATTTCCCATGCATTACTATCTCTCACCACTGTGGATTAACACACGCTAGGTCACCCAGTACCACAGAGATGAAACAGATCAAACGCGTCGAGAGGCAGGAGGAGAGAAATCTGCTAACCCCTTGGTTTTAAACAGTCTCAAGTCAAGCTCTCAGATAACCTTGGCTGCTGTGGTCTAATAAAAAAAAAAAAAAAAAAAAAAAAATATATATATATATATATATATATATATATATATATACAAATAAATAAATATATATATATATATATATATATATATATATATATATATATATACACGGCCTTCTTCTGTTAGTGTTAACTTGTTTGCTGCTGTGAAAAACAACTCAGTCAGTCTGGAATCCACCCTGGCGCCCGGCATGACAGGCGAGTACAAATGTACCCTTGTGCCCCAGGGGAGGTTAGGAGTCGTGCTTCCCAGAAAATGTGGACAACAAGAGGTTTTGCGGGGACAACGTGGCGACTGTTGCCGCATCAAGCGAACATCGTTTAATCCGTTAATTGGGTGCGCACCACGCCACGTTGCCAAGGCGAGTGACAGAACGGAACAGAACGGAACGGATGGGAACAGGACCGGCAGGGACGACAGAGTCGGGGATTAAAAAGCAAAAGCCCCCGTGTGAGCTTTAGGGGGCTGTTTTTGTTGTCAACTACAAACGTTACCATCTGTAACATGCTGAAGTGTCTGTGGCATTCGAAAGGGTGGGTGGGATTATCGGTCTAAACTAATGGGACTCTGATAAAGGCTGCACAAGGAGAGGAAGGAAACAACAGTGAGCGGCAATTTAGGGACTCCAACCCCCCCCCCCCCCCCCCTTCTCTCTCTCTCTCTCTCTCTCTCCCTCTCACCCTCTCTCTCTATATATAGTCTCTCTTTGAGAAGTTTGAGAGTTGAGACTATCTTTCTTGTCTAGAATTGCAGATTTGTGTGTGTGTGTGTGTATGTGTGTGTGTGGGGGGGGGGGGGGCATGGTAATGAAGGTGCAGGTGTTTGCTGATAAATTTTTGATTGAGACACATCCTAAGAAGCTGGAGTGTGTGAGAGCTCCCGCTGCTCTGTCTGGTACCAGGGCTTTTTGCAGTTCTGTGGCAGACAGACATGGTATCTCCATCAACTCTGTTAGACTCACACAAGCACAACTAGCCTCACTTTAGATGAAATGTCCTTTGGTGCCGGGTACTTTTACATTTAAATTTACATAAATCTAGCTGATGCAAAGCAACTTACAAAATGAGGAATGTCATTCCAACTACATTACAAATGAGACCTTAGGTAATAACAACTACCACTACAATAAATATTGCTACCAGAGAATGATAGTGCAAAAGTCTTCTTAATATATTTCATATTTAATGTACTTTTTACATTTAGGAAATGTTATTACAAGATGTTGAAGACAGAAGTATTTTGTAAACATTAAATGCACCCTTGACAGTTTTTTGTTTTACCTTATCATAACGTTCCATTTTGATGGCATATAACCTGACGATGGCATATAACATGACGAACGGCACTTGTGCTATTGTCTGAGCGGCCCTCAATTACTGACCTAGCAACTTACTGTGTTCGGGTAGGGTTATATTAAGTGTATAATATTATTCCTTAAATAATATAATTTAGAAGCTTTATAAGTGATTCCAGAAAGCTCTAAATCAAACTCTCTCTGGTCTCTTCTGCATTTTAAGGGATTATCTCTAAAATACCCTAAAGCTTCTATGCAGATTCATAGTAAGTTCTTAAGGGCATTGAAGGATTTTATCTGACTAGATAAGTTTCTGGATCCCTTTTGTCAGAGCGTTCTAATTAAGCAATATAGCACGAGTGAGAGTGGGGTTGGTCATGGATATTCCCACGGGTGTTGTTCGGCCGTAGCCACGAGGCCGGAGGCCGAGTGGTGCAGGCAACAACAGCCGTGGGAATATCCATGAACAATCCCACGATCACGAGTGCTATATTGCTTTTATACAACAATTCTACCACAAACTAAATAATCTGAAAACATCCCGTTATTGTTTAAAAATGTTAATTTCGACATCGTTCTTACGCATAAAAAAATAGTTCCCTTTTCAATAGACAGCATCTTGGTTGCTAGGTAACCAACATTCCAGATCCCTCGTTACGGGTCTTGTGTATCTAGGTAGGTTTGCTGCATGCATGTTACAAGGACACTGGGCCATGTCATGTAAGGGACATGGTACTGCAAAAAACGGAAACATAGTCTACATTGCAGAACCACTCAACTTTATTAATTTATGGTGAATAAATGTTACACTATGCACAGCCTGACATGACGATGCTAGCTCGTTAGCAGCGATTAGCTAACTATGCTAACGTTAGTTATCTACAAGTCTCCTCCAAGTGACAATCATATTATACACAATGCTGAGAATAATTAGCATCCTCGTAATTAGCATTCCTCGTCCTCGTTCGTATCTTACTTACATTGAGTTGACTGTGTGGCTTAATCCACAGATGTAGTGAAGCACTGTTTCGTTATGGTTTGCTAAGGAGTAACCCATTGCTTAAAATAGTGGAGGGCTGGGATGAGAACATTGTGTAAAATCTTCGCATTGTATCGCGGAGTGATTTATTATTAGCTGTGCAAAGTCTGAGTTGAAATGTCCAGGGATATTCCAACTCATGGAACGTCTCACGGCCAACCAGAAACAAATAAATAGTTCCATAGAACCCAATTGTTGTATAACAGCAGTGTTACCTCCTCGGCATGGCTGTGTTGTCTCCAGCTTGTCAGAAGCAATTCGGCTCCCGACAGCCCCTTCCACAGCCAGGCGTCAGGCGCACCAACGGCACATGACTGGCAGGTTGCCACCCCTGTCAAAAACACACTCAGTACAGTAGTACCAACTCTACCTGTTTACCTGCGCCCTACTCCCAGCTGAGGCGGCAGCTCCCAGGAAGCAGGGCACTCTGGGTAGACGTGGGGGTGGGGGAGTGGAGACGGACAAAGAAAGGCAGTGAAAGGTAGAAAGAAAGTGTAGCCTATACCTGTGTGCTACGAGGGCTGCTTCACCAAAGCGTATAGCTCAAGAGATGTTTTTTGAGACACTCAAGTGTGTGTGTAGTTATGTGTGTGTGTGAGTGTGTGTGTGACTGCTTACCGGTGAGTGCCACCACTGCGTCCTTTGTCCTTCCTCCTTGCAAGCACAGGACACAGAGAGAGAGAGAGAGAGAGAGAGAGCAGAGACAACTAGTCATTTAAGAGTCTGACCTTCACAAGGCATTCAGTGAAGTATCCCATTCAGCTGTGATGCTGTACGTCTCCCAGAGTCTGGGAATGATGGAGCTGGACAGGTGGCTGTGGACTAGCTGGGTGGATGGATGGGTGGATTGGTGGATAAATTTGTGGATTGGTAGATGGATAGATGGATGTTGCTGTATGTTGTATGATTGGTGGATGGATAGATGGTGTTGAATGATGTTGGGTGGATGGATGGATGGGTGGATGTTGTAAGTTGTATGTTGTATGCATGTTGTAGTTTAAACTGGATGTGACAGACATAAAGTGAGTGTTGGTGTAAACATACTGTTTGAAAGAGTCAAAACAATCAATTGCTACGTTGTCTCGCACTTTCATTTACTTCAATGCAGACGTGGACAGGGTACAAAAGAAAAAAAAATCAGACAGCCAGACAGACAGGCAGACTCCTTTGGAGGCCTGCACTAGCTCCCCTTCTTTGCCCCCTGCTGAGAGTTTCTCTACAGTCACTTCCGGTCCATTTGGCCCATCAGCTCAGCCTCTGGAGAGGGTGCAGTTCCTTAGCTAAGACTTATACACAGTGGCCGGCCACTGAGATGGAACTTGGAGCGATGGCATCAATCATTCATGCAGCATCCATAAATGTATTATCAACTGTAAATGAACCTATTAATTATACAAGGACCTCTGACAGAGAGATACATCTGAGCCAGGCTCCCTGCTTTACCAAGATTAAAGCACCTGATGGATTTTGTGTATGGAATCGGTGTGTGTTGGGACGAAGGCTTTAAGCGATCGATCGCGTCTGTGCCAGGCTAAAAAAGCAAGAGTCAAGTTGCACGCCCCACGGTGCGTGAATCGTCCCGAACGCATGAGTGAGTGTGAGGACTCCATCATTAAAGCAAACAAATCACTCGCCTCTCTGCACACATACACACACACACACACACACACACACACACACACACACACAAACCTTGGTCAATGCAGCGATTCGCGCAGATGATCTGTGACGTGCATCTCCTCTGTCTCGTTTTTTGCCTCCTTTCATTTCTCTGCTGCCTCTCAGCTTCAGCCTCAGCCGGGCACAGACGACACGTCTTGGCATTTTCAGATTCCATATGCCAACCTATCAACAATTCTAGGTGTTGCTGGGGATACGGAGTGACTCAAGTAATAAGCAGTCGGACTGAACTGTCAGGCTTGTCTGGGTAGTACACTTTTTTGTTAGCAACTTTCTTGCAATTAACTTTGGTGTGATACTCCCAAGACTTCTCCAGTAGGTGTATCACACCAAAGACTTTGTGTGAGGATCCGTAACTGACCACACGGAGGTTAAACCTGATACCTTGTGACTATACCCCATCATACCCAACTAGGAAACTCTCCTCATCATGGCTCTTCCTCATTATTAGCATGCTGAATTTGTCACACAGTACTTTAATGGTATAGTTGACACTTAATGGTATGTACAGTGAGTACTGACAAAAGTTAGCTTACTGGTGCATATCTTGACAATATTTTGCAACACAGTGCTGTGAAAACTACACACGGTGGTTATGCTGGTGCTAATGGCAGCTGTGTACGCACATGTGATTTAAAAAAAAAAAAGCATTCGAATTCAAAAAGCATTTCAATGTGACAAAGCGTACTCACTTACCTATACAAAAATGTAAAAAAAAAAAAAAAAAACCTTACTGTTGCTTTTAAGCCACATCCTTCTATTCACCACTGTACTCTAGTGACCATTGTCCACTCAGTATTTATTCTAAATTAGTGCAATCCCTCCTTTTTCAGTAATGGTTGAAATCAATTACATTTGGTGGAGTTTGCAGAGCGGTTTCATTGTGCAGACGGCTCTACCAGGAGGGACAGACAGAAAGGGGAAATGGCTCCGTCATTATCGCAGCGCCAGCATAATGGATGGCCTCGCTTAGCTCCCTGCTCTTTGTACATCCTGTACCAAATCATAGAGCGAGCAGCGGGATCGCGGCCGTATCCCCCTCCGCAGGGCCCAGATTGCTCCCTCTGTCGTCATCCCTGGCAGTGAGTGGTGAATGGGCAAACTCGCACGACTCGCACAACTCGCACAACCGCACAGGGAGATCCGCAGCAGTCAGCACCCGAAAAGGAAGTGCTTATTACGGGGAGGAAAGTGTTCTTTCTTACCCTCCCCTGGTGGTTGTCAGTGTGGGGCTGTGCGAGGCACCCTCTGCACAAAGAGAGGCTGATTTTATACCTGGAGAGTCCCAGGGAATGTTAACCCCAAGGCCATTTTCACCCTCAGTGGAGCGAAGTGCAGCAGCACAATGGGGAATGGCTGGGTTAGCTCATTATAACTGTGTTGTGAATGCAAGCATATATATACGAATGCACATGCACATACACCACACACGACACACACACACACGACACATACACACAGACACACACACACACACATACACAGTCATAGGCAACAAATAACCACATATGCAAACACAAACCATGTTTTGTCAGTCATGGGACTGATGGAAATGCACCACTTCCTCTGGGTTAACCTACACAGGTCTGTCACTAAAGCACTACTTGAAATGCATCACAGTTAATATTAAAACAAAAAAACAAAACACTATTCATTTGCATTGCATAGCAATCATTTCCCAGTATCTTGTCTATCTTGATCATTTGGCATACACTTTCCCAACAACACAGACAAAGACATGATGACAAATCACTGTCTCAGTGCAGCTTAATGCATCCCTTATTTTCTATATTTACACAATGCATCACTGTGACAACTGAAGCTTGGATTGCATTGTCTATGGTAACTTAACTGTGATTTAAATGACTGCTGAGATATTTTTTCACACGGATAGGGGGCATCTTACCTGTAGAGTAAGGAGGAGCTCTACTGAAGATGGGCAGAGTTCCATCTAGATTTTAAAACTCTAATGATCTTGATTGAATCTAATTATGTTGTAGGTGATAAATGCGTCTGCATAGTAAATCACGTACCAGGACTGTTCGGTTAAGCCATACCATATATTGTATGATCATTGATCGCTAACAATGAATTTATGAGAAGTTCTAACATACCTCCTAATTATTGCCATCACTAACACCAGATTAATTTGGTTGGATGTATGAAATACTGTACACTGTATAAGACACATATCTAGATGGTAATACCCAGAAACCTGTAAAACAGCCTGGTTTTCCGTGCTAAGCTATGGCCTCATCCTAGACTAAAGCAGAACTTCAGTGAAGATCTCCACTACAAAAAAAAAAATAAAAAAATAAAAAATTAGTTTCAGTTTAGCTTAATCCAACCTGCATGAAGTACAGGTGGCTTGAAAGTGG
>NW_027468657.1:11636670-11639170 GCF_046254945.1 Alosa pseudoharengus
CACAGCCAATGAGTTCCCCTCAAATGAGGTTTAAATCTATAAACAGATTGGTCACAGCCAAACTGTTTATCTAAAAAAACTGTCTCAACATAATCCCTAGCAGACTAACAGGGTCAGTCTGGGCGAAAATAATTAATTTCATCAGATCAAAACAATAAAAGACACTGTTTTTGTGACGTGCAAAATGCAGTGAAAGACAATATTCTGTAAAGGCGTATCGAAGCATCAGACACTTACTCAGACTTGCCAAATTTCCCAGAGCACCCGGCTTCTTTTCACGTCCAGCAACAGCAGGAGTTGATTTGCCTTGCATGGTGCTTGCCGCCTTTTCCAACACTCATTGTCATGGGTTTTTTTTTACAGTTGTTTGCAAATTTACAACAACTAACCATTTTTTTCTAAACTCTCATCACAGCATTTCACATACATCACACAAATAGCCAAAGAGTTACTTTTCTTTTCAAAAGCACATTCTGTTCTTTGAAAGAACTTTAACACCTGGCTATGGCTGTGTCCGAAACAGGAAGAATGCTGCTTTTTAAGATATCCAACAGGGGAGCGAGGGATTGAGGCATGTCCAAATCAAATATTTCTCTGAAATGCTGCCTTCTAAGATACCTTCGTTTTTGCTGAATTGTGAAGGCAGCGTAGATGTATCCTTCATGCTGCCTTTAATAATAGTGATTGTGAGCAGCTATTGCTCACGGTAGAGAGCTGAAGGCAGCGAGACAGCAGACAGCTGCCTTCCATTTTGGACAGACCCCATGTCTCTGATTCAATATGGAATTAGGTATGGTTGGTCTACTTTTCACTTGTTTCAATGATCTAAGCTACGCTGAATGGCCTATTTAAGCAGAAATCATAATTTAGCAACAAATTGTTTACAATTTATTTACTAATCATTTTCAAATAATAATTTCACCATTAACTAGTTTAAAAATGATGTAACTTACCTTACCTAACATATCATTTCTCAATAATTTACACACATATATCAATATTTGTCAATTTGTTTGTTGTCTGTCTTGGTGTCACGGGTACGCTGGTGACTATGTTGCTCCGTCCGGCATATTTTGCATGTGGAGCGCTTTGGGTTTAGCCTAGAAATCTAGACGCACCCTAGCGGCGGCAAATTAATTTGCTCAGCTTGTACGTCTAGTATCGAACCATAGGAATTTCTATTGGCTTAACACCGTGGATGACGGCCAATCACAGCGCTCTATTTCGTTAGAGAGTCTTAAGGCGGGCTTAACAGGATAACGACATCCTGCGACGGTGAACAACAAGGAAGGTGGCTATGGCAAACGAAGAGCGGTTGTTTGAATCGGCGTTGGCGTCAACTTTGGAGGAGTTGGACTTGTGCTTTTCTTTGAAAGTAGATCAACACAATGCACTTAAGTCATTCCTTTCGAAGAAGGATGTATTTGCCGTTTTGCCGACCGGATACGGATATGGTCGTAGCGCTGGCCTATTGCATGCCTAGGCAGTTTGAAAGACAATTCTCTGCCCGCCCCTTGGATTAAGCGAGGTGAATGATTCGATGCCAGACTATACATGTCAATGATATAGGATGGCCCGCCAGGCTACTTTGGGTTACACTCTGCATAGAAAATGCGCTATATAAACTATAATACTATATAAATATATAAACTTACTTAATGACTTACTAATGTTTTGTTCATAATTAGTTCATCCTTATCTTATGTATATACTTATTCATTAGTTATTCCAAAGTGTTACCAAAAAAAACCCTGCAATTATATATTTGACTCTTTGCATGTTAGGATGTAGCCTACAGGCTTAAGACCCTGCAGCTCAGGCTTCCATTAGATTAACATAATGAAGGTCATCAAATGCTTGTGGCACTAGTGTGAATGCTTGAGTTACTGTACTTTTGGTTGGTTAGTAACAAATTCTGCAGTAAGAGCTCACTGATTACCTGGATGATACTGGTTGCAGAATTATTACAATTCATTTCTATTGCCAAAAGGATAGTCTGGAGACTCTCACATTGTTGAACTTCAAGACACTTCATATCCACAGGCCTCTAATTTGTCTGTCTGGGTTTTAGCATACCAGGTGAACAGCTAATCATAAATGCATTAGGGCATTTCTACCATATGGAGATAGAAGCAATTCCAGGCTTTTACGAGGCAGAGGAGCAGGCTCCTTTTATTATGCACCACCCATGACTGTGCCCTCTTTAACATTTCTGATTGGGTTTGCCAGAGGACAAGATATGACATCATGAGAGTGCCGGGAAGTAAATAGCAAGCTTCAAACATAACCTCTGGATGGCAATTTAAATGTCACCCTTTTTGAGAATGCCTTTGAATACATTTAATTTATCCGCCTTCACACAGACTTGAAAGAGCTTTGCCTGTAGAATCTAAGGTAGAGATACCCTATTTGATTTAACTGTCTGTTTTGTTCAAGGCTTTGTCTATCAAGCAGGAGGGAAAAAAGGGGAAACAATGATTTGACTGAAAGGCTTATCAGC
>NW_027468657.1:11644170-11666670 GCF_046254945.1 Alosa pseudoharengus
CCTCCACAACATTTAGTCATTTGTGCACATCAGAGTAGCAAATTCTCCTTCCTCTGACCAAATTGCAAATGCTTTTGGACATGTATCAGTTGCTTTCATACAATTCTCTGCTGTTTTTTAACATTATCATTTGCTTATGTCATGTCAGTCAAAATGAACTATACTTATGGATACTGAATAGTCGTTCCCTATAAAACTAATAGTCTTCATTTCATTGCTTGAGTCATTACATACAAAATTGATAAACTAGTTATCAAATTCTGTCAAAATGCTGTAGAATTGCAAAGAGCATACAGTAAAAATGTACGTATTCAGTGTCTTGTACTCACTTACTCCCCTAACTACAGCAATGTGTAACTTTACTGTAGTTTTCAAATGGCTGTACAAGTACTGTATAGTGCTGTCTTGAGAATGTTCAGGTAGCGTCACCGAGTTCTGACCTTTTTTTTGCATTGGAAAACACTGAGAGAACTGTCATAATGAAAACATGACAAAGCCATTTCACTATCTTGTTCATAAACGATGGTGTCAAGACTTCTCATTTTGATGACACTGACTGTTTCATTGACATGAATAAATGAATGAATGCAAGAGTAAACTTTATAACACATTTGTGAATGTGTTGCAAGGCTTAAAACGTCCTTACTTTAGATGAGCTCACAAAATATCATTAACTAACTACTTGTAACTCCTGAGTTAATTATTAATTATAGTATTAGAAAGTGGTTTATAAGTATCCTCACCCTAACTAATCATTAGTGCATGTGTATGTAACAACTGTTAAATAATGGAAATATTACTTAATCAAAAACATATTATTGCATCATGTATTAGGTATTAACAATAATGTATAAACATATTTTATATATAGGCTTATTTACTATGAACAAACTATTTATAACTGTGTGAACAAATGCTTTACTGATGATAAATTATATATGAACAAGAAATTACTAATGATGAACAAACCATTAACTAATAAGCAACAAAGGCTTAATACAGTTTTTCTCAGTCGCTTTGGTGCTTTTTTCAGATCAGAATTAAAATTCTCAAAACTATTAGTTCAACCTCCACAACATTTAGTCATTTGTGCACATCATAGTAGCAATTTCTCCTTCCTCTGAACAAATTGCAAATACTTTTGGACATGTATCAGTTGCTTTCATACAATTCTCTGCTGTTTTTTAACATTATCATTTGCTTATGTCATGTCAGTCAAAATGAACTATACTTATGAATGCTGAATAGTCGTTCCCAATAAAACTAATAGTCTTCATTTCATTGCTTGAGTCATTACATGCAAAATTGTTGAACTAGTTATCAAATTCTGTCACAATGCTGTAGAATTGCAAAGAGCATACAGTAAAAATGTACGTATTCATTGTCTTGTACTCACTTACTCACCTAACTACAGCAATGTGTAACTTTACTGTAGTTTTCAAATGGCTGTACAAGTACTGTATAGTGCTGTCTTGAGCATGTTCAGGTAGTGTCACCGATTCTGACCTTTTTTTGCATTGGAAAACACTGAGAGAACTGTCATAATGAAAACATGACAAAGCCTTTTGACTACCTTGTTCATAAACGATGGTGTCAAGACTTCTCATTTTGATGACAATTTCATTGACATGAATACCTGCTTTTGAGGAATGGACTATCCATTTTGAGCAAGTGACGTGCTTTTGCAGGTCATCCACTAGGTTTTGCAATTTGCACTAATTGTTTTGAGAATTGCACTAACTGCTGTGCAAATGTTAATAGTGATGTGAGAAAAGCACCAAAGCGACTGAGAAAAACTGTAAATGATGAATTGTGTGTAGTTAAAATAAATACTTAAAATATAAGTAGAAAAGTAAAAAACAATAGTTAAATCATTGGATAGGCTATCAATGTCATTCATCTATGACCTATTATTTGTTTTGTTTTGTTCCACAAAATATGATCATATAGACACTGTCTTTACTGATTATAAAATCAAAGTAAAAGGACGTGGGGAAGCTGTAATTGATTAATGGCTATAACAGCTAATGCGCATTTTCTGAAGGATCCACAAGAAATTAGAATTCTGGTCTACTTTCGCGTCTGATGGCAAATGACACTTTTGATTAGTAAGACAGGTACTGAGCTCCTGTACATAATCATGCTGTGGCGATGGCTAGCTGTGGTCATAGGCAATTTCCCACTGTCAGTATATATATATATATATATATATATATATAGTGTACCTCTCCTATAAATACCACATGAGCGAGCATAGCATAGCAACATACTCTCACACACACACACACACACACACACACACACACACACACACACACACACAAACACACACACACACACCTTTGAGCAAGGTAAAGAGTCAGGCGATAATAGTAGAGGGATCCAGCACATTGGGATATTTTTCTCTTGTTTTGTTTCATCCTCATCATTTCCCTCTCTTGCTTGCTGTCTCTAACGAGGCCTTTAAATGATTCACACCACCAATTAAATCGCACCCATCGCAGAACGTTTCTCTCTCTCTCTCTCTCTCTCTCTCTCCCTCTCTCTGTCCAAAAAAACTGCCTAGAAGCTATTATCTGGAGTAAACGTCTCACGAGGTCACAACCTGTTCCTGCAACACCTCCATCTCTTCAGGGATCAGTGAGCAGAAGTAAGGGGGGACCAGAAAGAGAGGGAGAGAGAGACAGAGAAAGAGAGAGATAAGTGAAGGGAGAAGCACATATGAAGAAGTGGAGTTAATAAGAAAACAGATAATAAGATAGGGCAAATGAGATAGATAGAAGATGAGTGCAATGGAGAGAGAGATAGAGAGAAGTGAGAAGAGAGAGAAAGAGAGAAGTGAAGAGAGAAGCACATATGAAGAAGTGGAGTGAAGAAGAAAACAGATAAATAATAAAATAAGGAGAGACCAAATGAGACAGACAGAAGAAGAGAGCAATGAACGGCGAGAGAAACAGAGAGAGAGATGGAGAAAGAGAGTGAGAGAGAGAGACAGAGATGGAAGGGAAATTAGAGAGAGGAGGAAAAATGGAGAGCAATGTGAGAGGAAGAGAGGAAGGCTGCCGAGTTAGCATATATGCGATACACTATTGATCTGGCTGAAAAATGGCCAGGCTTTGATTAACATAAGGAGAGGCAGGATTGTGGGGCGTTTGTGTGTGTGTGTGTGTACCGCATGTGTGTGTGTGTGGTAGCAATGCCGCAGGGGAGCTGTGCTTGATCACCTGGCGGTGACTTCAGGTCCAATACAGGAGGGGTGTGTGAGGACTGGAGCAGCGAGCAATTTGATTTGATTTGATTGAGAGACAAACAAAGTGACAGCAGAGGTGGGCACAAATACATCAAAAACTATTTTGTTACAAATTACACATACGGGCTCATGAAATGTAACAAAATAAAATACAAAATACTGATGTGAAAATGTATTTAATTAAAATACAAGTAGTCATTTGGAAATACAAAAATACCCATACAATAATCATGGTATACTAACAAGGCATACTATTGAAAATGTATTCCCAAGAGACAAGAAATACTATTTTTGATTGGCTGGCAGGGGGCTATTCATTCTGTACATTGGGGCACCTATGAAGTAGATCTGGTAAGAAATGTTATCACCATCCCATATCAATGTAAACAATGATTGAAGCAGGCTTCGCAACAGTGGAATCAACTGTAACAAAGCAAACTACCCACCATCATTTTCTGTAACCAATGAAAGTAGTACAACAAATTTAACAGGTCGGCCTCTTTTTAAACTGAACTACATTTCCCTTGATGTGCTATAAATGCATGCCTACTGCAACATGGGCGATAAACAGAATAACAACCTATAAGGTGTCTCAATATACGGAATGAATTAACTTGGGAGAGAATTCCACTCCGAGAGGTCTTTGTCTCCGTCTCCTCCATTATTTCTGCATATCAGGACACCTCAGCGGATGTTACTCCTTACATAAATCCTCATGGCAAATCCAAGTTTTAATACTGTCCTATAGTAAGAATGAACATCAGCTATTAGGTACTCAAGGTCATGGGGTCAAAGGCCGTGATCCTAATATTCTCCCTCAGTATCTTATCTGTATCGTTTTCAAATTGTAGTCTTGTAGCACTTAACACACCTGACAATTCAAGCTCCTAGTTACTTTTTTTAATTTCTTTCAACTTCCTGACATGTTCTAAGGGGTTTTATGTTGTCTACAGGGTGACAAAAATTGGCATAAACAAACAAATTGGGTTTACACCCCATGTTGTCCTTACAGAAGGGTGATAAAGTTGACCATTTTGGCTCCCTCAATTGACTTTTCTTTTCATTTTTTTTTTACTTTACACATGTTCAGAGGGAATCGTAATAGAAGAAAGTTGGATCTAACACTTTTAAGTTGTTCACAATGTGGCATACCACAGCAAGAAAAATGGAAAATGGGTAAACATGTCATGCTTTTCTTCCAAAAAGGTAATGAAATGTTTAGGTCAACTTTACAGTTCAATATAGGGAATTGCCCAAAGGATATCTCCAGGCACCCAGCCTATTCTTAAAACCAGATTCACCAAGATTCTGGCCTTTGGCTTTATGATAAGCATTGCCTATTGTCATGGTTATAGCGGGTAGTATATTTAATTGAGTGATGACATTTTGGCTTATTTGAGAAGTATTTAAGTAGTTGAAATACTCAAATACAATCCCTCAAAGTATTTTGTTACAAACTACATTTGAGTTTTTTCAATCCTGCAAAATACAAATTACAAAATACGCTAAAGTAATTAAATACGTATTTTAAATACATATAATTGAAATACTGCCCATGTCTGAGTGACAGTTATATTCAGTTTCTACTGTGTACCCTACTCCTTGTTTTTTTTTTTTTTTTCTTTGTGTTCCCTGCTGCTGCTCTTTTGAACATTTCCTAAGTCCTCTGGTGCTGCTGCTTTGCTCCGAGCGCAGAGTTATCTGCTGAAATAAACACAGCTTTACTCCTCTCTCAACATCCCACTGGAACAGAGGCTCTCCAAAACAACACTTCATATCAGAGGAGTGGGCGAGAGTGTGTGAGAGGGGGAGCGTGTATGTGTGTGTGTGTATTTGTGTGTGTGTGTGTGTGTGTGTGTGTGTGTGCATGTATGCGTAGATATGTATGTGTATGTCTACAGTATGTGTGGTACATGTGTGTGTCACAAAGTGTATGTGAGTGTGTGTGGGTGTGTGTGTGTGTGTGTGTGGTGTGTGTGTGCATGTATGCGTAGATATGTATGTGTGTGTCTATGTGTGGTACATGTGTGTGTCACAGAGTGTATGTGAGTGTGTGTGTGTGAGTGTGTGTATTTACGTGCATTTGTGTGTGTGTGTGTGTGTGTATTTACGTGCATTTCTGTGTGTGTGTGTGTGTGTGTGTGTGTATTTACGTGCATTTGTGTGTGCGTGTGTGTGCGTGTGTGTGTGTACTGCCAGCAGACTCAGCACTTCACAGAGATTTAAGTGAAACGATGAAGCACCTCAGAGACTGAGGCTCACCTGAAGAGACCGCAGACACACTCAGTAGCACTCTTAAGATCTCTCCATGAACCCACTGAAAGCACACACACACACACACATACACACACACACACACACACACACACACACACACACACACAAATGCTCACCTGTATGTAAATACACACATACAAACACACTGTTATTTGACAAACACACCTACATACAATGCTTGTTCACATTTGCACACAGACACCCACCCTCTCTCTCTCTCTCTCTATCTCTCTATCTATCTCTCTCTCTCTCACACACACACACACACACACACACACACCAAACAACTCTCATCTCTCTCAGATGTTATTCGTGCCACTGTGCTCTCGGGAGGCTGCAAGCCGCTAACTGTAGAATGCTGATGACTCACGCTCAGACCACCTTCTGCTGTGATGGCAGACCGTTCGATCGCACACATGTGACAAGCATGCTCAATCACCTGGCAGGCCCAGAGGAAGCGGCCGGCTGATTGATAGTTGCCAAACATGTATGCATCAGTCATGTTGTCCGTACGGACTGAACTGAATACGCGCTGCTTAATTTGCTCTTTACGTAACAAAACGTTGAGGCACGAGATCATCTGAACTCCTGCTGACTGACTGACCTTCGAGTTGTTTGGACATAATGAACTTCAAACAGCCAGTGTGTTGTAACCTAAAATGTGTGGATAATTAAACTGTGCTGGCGATGATGTCATGTGTTGCTATGCAGATCAGCTCTGCCAGCAGCCCCGGTGTGGGATAGGAGAGAACAGAAAAGATAAAAGCTCTGAGAGACTGTTGGGCACTAGACCTTGATCTGGGCATGGCAGCTCTTTTTGTGCTGATGAAAAGAGGAGAAAAATGGACTAAGTGCTCCAAATATCATTGATTGCTGTTGAACCTGAAGTCAAATTGAACACAAGTCTTTTCAAACAGCACAGTGGGGAGGGAGAGCCACACAATTAGAACACTAACACCCACCCCCCACCCACCAATACTGAACCTAAAGCAAAGAAATAGATCTGAAGAATACATAATAGATGGCAAATCGGTACCATGTCTTCTGTGCATTTTGATATTTTGTTTTTATGGTTTTATTCAAAGATCAATGCAGATTGACAGGACATGTAGACAGACACACAAGAAAGGACTTAATGGAATCCCAAAGACAATGTGTGAGGGACACTGTCCTATTACTCTGTAATGAAGCTCATGGACCATCAGAAATACATTATCATTTTAAGTCCAGAAGCCTAAAGGTTTTTTTTTTTTTTTTTTTAAATCAAGCAATAAGCCCCAAAAGGTTCTAATGATTTTAGAACAGCTAAGAGGGCATTGTTAGACATCACGTGAAGTGGAAGGTTGCTTTGAGTTTTGCAATAGCATCGAATGGGATTCCAAGCTAATCATAATCAAAGAACTATCCAGAACTATCAGTTGTAGAAAACTTGTTATGGCACCTTTAACTCAGAAATGGATCTGACCCAGATCTGACCCACACCCCTTTCAGAGCCAGACTCAGCTGATCTCTGTCTGCCCCCCGTGTGAAGTGAGTTAAGCCTTGTGCTGCCTACACGACCCCAGTGGAGTCGGACCTACTGTTCGGCTGCCGTCCCCACTGGGTTGATTACAATGGATCCAAGGAAAGGAATTACACATTGATCTGGGGAACACATTAAAGTTGTGTGTGTGTGTGTGTGTGTAAGAGTGAGTGTGTGTGAGTGTGTGTGTGCGTGTGTGTGTGTAAGAGTAAGAACATGCTCTGATCTTAACGGATCACTTGAACATGCTGAGGTAATGCTAGGTCACACCTCGCTGGCTTACAACATGAGAGACGATCTGAAAGGATCTGCCAGAGATGATTGGGTATCACCAGGCTACAGACAGACACAGGGGACACTGGCTTGGGATACACATGCTGGAGATTAATTGTTCAATGCCTGCTGCGCCATTTTAAAGGTAGTAATCTTAGTAAAGTTAGCTTTGTGGCATTTTTCAACTCAACATTAAAGATTTACAATCCAAGGAATGGTTGTTGACTTTGTTGTTTCCTTTACCTTGATGTTTCCCCATTTTATTTTGATCATATCTGCGTGCCTGTCCTCAGTCACGTTTGAGAGAATCCAGTCACAAAGGGAAACGGCTAACCACTTGAAAGGTGATTTCAAAAGAGCACTGTAGGCAACATGAAATGCTGACACTCTTCAGTAGATACCAAACTGTTTGAATTTTGTTGATTCTTTGTTTCTTTCCTTCCCTTTGCTTCATACCTATTAGGGCTGTGCACGGAATGTTGAGTGCTACCATGGCAGAAGTTAAGCCACTGCGTCGCTGTTAATTAAACAGTGGCTCTGAGACATAATTGTGTTTTCTTTGACCTGTTTTACAGTATGTGATGTATAGTGTAGCCTACACAATGCAGAGAAACATAAGAGAGAGCACCATATTTGCAGTCTAATGAAAGACTGTCTTTTCTATGTGTTGCTAGAGACTCATTACTAGGGATACTGTACAGGAAAGTCCAAAGCTATCCACCTTATGATAATGCACTTCCAAAATTGTAGTTTTGGTGACTCAAATAACCAAATAACCTGTCGGTTGTTGAAATATTTAAAATTATTAATATGCACACACCTAATACCCACACATACAGTGATTATGTGTTACTGCAATATGTACTTACTTGAACCAAGGATGTTCATGAGAATATTACCAATAGTGAAAAACTAATGCATTAGTTTCCGTCGCAACCTAGAATCTAGAAGTTTCAGTTTCAGAAGTTGCAGTCACAATCTAGAATTTAATTGTTTTTATGGATGTGTTTAGAAGTTTAAAAGCTTAACTGAGTTGGATAAATATTAAATATAAATCATGAATGGTAAATCATTTTTATTAATAATAACAATTTCTGACATCTTCAATTCTGTATGAATGGCTCATCATTTGTGCTCGGATACTCTAGTACTCCTGTGTGCCCAGGCCTTCAGAAAGGTGTTTCACAATCATACAAAACCCTTCTCAATATCCAGGTAAGCCAGAGCCCCAGGTGCTCACATCCACACATAGTCCTCAGGTGACTATGAGGGAGAGAGACAGGTTGCTTCTGTTCATCGTCTAGTCTCAGATGTGACGAGGGCGTCCCAGCGTGTTGGCGGACAGGACACCTGTGGCTCACTGAGGGCAGGCTTGTAGTGTGTGGCGGCCCAGACATGAACACGGGGGGGGGGGGTTAAGGGGAGGTGCAGAGACTCCCAGAGAGCTGTCGTCTGCAGCCTGATGCCCTGATAAAAAGCCAGCGACCCAGAGAGAGAGAGCTAGAGAGAGCGAGAGAACGAGAGAATGAAAGAGTGAGACACAGTAAGTGAGAGAGAGAAAATGAAAGAGTGAAACACACACAGTGTGTGTGTGTGAGAGAGAGAGGGGGCAGTACACTTATACTTTACCTTAAGTTGCCTTGGGAAGCAAGTACATAATGCTTAATAATTGATTAGTTGCGCATACTTTTTCTATAGGTCTGTGTTATTTCCAGATGTATGTATATCGAGGGTTATGGTTTAGACATAGGAGTAGTGACATAAATATGCACTTATGTGAAAAGTACATTGTGTTAACACCCTTAATTATTCATCTGGTATAAGTATATTGCACTGGAGGCAGAATAAAGGACCTCTTGAGACACATGAACAGATAGAGAGAAAGAGAGACAGAGAGAGAGAGAGAGAGAGAGGGAAAGAGAGAGAGGGAGAGAGAGTGAGAGAGAGAGAGAGAGAGAGAGACAGCGAAAGAGAGACAGAGAGGGAGAGAGAGAGAGAGAGAGAGAGAGAGTTGCTCATGGAAACACAATATGCAGTCTGCCCACAGTATGTATAGCTGTATATGTGTTCACTTGAGGGCACCGTTCCTTTATCAATCCTCTGCTGTGATTTCTCAGACCTTCATTTTAGCTTCTATTCTTCTCCACTAGCTTTTGCACTTCTTGTTTGAAGGTCAACCTCCCCTCCAGGGGCAAATTTAAAATACGCACTTTACGTGTGCTTGTGAGACAGGCGGTACGAGTTGGAGGAAAAATACCTGCAGCAGTCAGACAGCATCTCTGTTATTGAAAAGTATATTGTGTTCTAAGAGCCCTTTGACTCCTTTGCTCTTTGATAGCGAATGGTATATCTAAAAGTGTAAACATTGCCTTGAGTATTAAGATTTCAGCACAAAAAGAACTAGACGGATCAAGATGGCAGAATCATGGCAAGGAGCTATATCTGTTTTGGAAAACAACATTGTGTTCTCCTTCACCGATCCTTTGGACTGATTGTCAAACAGCTTTGCCTTCCCTTTCAAAAGCTCAAAAAAAAGAGTAATCAAGGAAATTTTTTCACAGCTCCATTTTTTCTAATACCGGCGTATGGTATATCTGAAACCGTAAATATGACCTTGCGGCTAAGATTTCAGCACAAAAAAGAACTAGCAGAGGCAAGATTGCAGACTCACAGCATGGAGCGATATTTCTTTTCTTTCTTTTTTGGGTGGGTAGGTGGTGTTGGAGGGAGTGGTATAGCGAGGGGATTTGGCATCCAGCCCTGGCTGAATAACTCGGCGAGTTGGGCACGAAATCTCCTGTGTGCGTGCGCGGGACACGTGCGCTCTCCTCTCTCTTCCCAGCGGATCCTAACCAGAGAGGGGGATCTGTCACAGGAGCGGAGTGACTCGCGACGCGCCGCGAGGATTAATTACTCTGCGCACATCTCCTCACATGAGTTAATGAAGATGTGATTGCCACTGGTATATTTTAGCTCACAGCCGTGCATATGAGGTGTGTGCATGTGTGTGTGGTTACAGTATGTGTATATGTTTGTGTGTGTGTATGTGTGGGGTGGGGTGGGGGTTATGTGTATATCTTGACACAAACACACGCACATATACACAGGTATACCGGTAGGTGTGTGTTTGGCTCTGTGGTTCTGTGTGTGTGTGTTTGGCTCTGTGGTTCTGTGTGTGTGTGTGCAGTAGTAGTAGTATCAGAGGTGAGAATAAGGGTCCTGAAGCAGGGGTCCCCCAGGAGCACACGTGTCAGAACGAGGAAGAAAACAACACAGCCCTCACATCACTCTGTCTCCATCACAGCCACTCTCATCTGTTCCCAGCTGTTTTCCCTTCTCTCTCTCTCTCCCTCTCTTTTTCTGAATCGCTCTCTCTCTCTCTCTCTCTGTCTATTTCATTCACTCGGTCTGTCTGAGATTTTGTTCTTTTTTGCTTTGTTCATGAGGAAAGCCTCACACAAACACACACACACACACACACACAAACACACACAGACACAGACACACACACTAACACAAAAACACACTAAGACACAGACAAAGATACACACACAGACACGCACACACTCAGATACAGACACACATACACACACAGACACAGACTAGAGGTCTGCGCGGGACTGATTTTTCAGTCCCGCTCCCGCATTAATGTGTCATTTTTAGTCCCGCTCCCGCCCGCATCTGTAACATGAGGTCCCGCTCCCGCCCGCTAAAGCCGGCATGCAGGAGGGATAGCCTATTCAGCTTTTCTTTCTGTCTCATGAAAGGAGCTCACACACCTGAGAAAGACACCAGATGTCAGTTTCTTGGTTCTGAATGTAGGCTAACAACTGAAGTAGGCCTAGTCTGGTGCCCTCTTCCTCTGTCATGCTTTCGATTTCGAGTTTTGACAATGAGCAGCAGGAACAAATTGAACCCACGTAAACGACAATATAGGCTATAGGCCTGCTATCCATCAGTTATGCTTAAACCCCGTTTTTTAATGCTGCCTAACAGAACATCCAGCTGAACTATAGTTATGAACACTATATCCATATTTAATTTTATGCACATATTTAATTTGTGGGAGTGCAGTGAATCATCGGTTTGTCCCGCACCCGCGAACGCACCTCTCTCATCCCGCTCGCTCCCGCAAAGAGCTTTTAAAAGTTGTCCCGCACCGCACTCTTTTTTGTTGGGACCCACGGGTCTACTGCGGGAGTGCAGACCTCTAACACAGACACACACACAAACACATTCGGCGCCCTCTTGCTCTGGGTGACTGCAGCTTGTCACTCACCAGATGAGGCACCATGTGTCTGATGTCTTGCGATTCAGGTCTGGCTGGCACAGTGCGCGCGCACGCACACACACACACACACACACACACAGGAGACTGAGCAGAGGAAGGGCAGAGGGAGATAATCAATAGTGTGGAGATGAAGGGCATGGAGGAGGAATACAGAATGTGAATGAATCAGAAGAGTTGAGGAGTTATCATCTGACATCAGCCACTAAGCCTCTATCCTCTTCCTTCCTTCTCTCCTCTCTCTCTGTCCTCTCTCCTTCTCTTCCTTCTCTTCCTTCTCTCCTCTCTATCTTCTTCCTTCTCTCCTCTCTCTCCTCTCTTCTCTCTCTGTCCTCTCTCTCCTCTTCCTTCTCTCCTCTCTCTCCTTCTCTTCCTTCTCTCCTCTCTCTCTTCTTCCTTCTCTCCTCTCTCTCTGTCCTCTCTCCTTCTCTTCCTTATCTCCTCTCTCTATCCTCTTCCTTCTCTCCTCTCTCTCTCCTCTCCCTTCTCTTCCTCCTTTCCTCTCCTTTTGCTCCTCTTCTCTCTCTCTCTCTCTCTCTCTCTCTCCTTACTGCCATCTCCAATCTGTTCTATGTCTCTTTCTCTCCTCTCCCCTTCTCTTCCTCCTTTCCTCTCCCCTCTCTCTATCTCCTTATTGCCATCCACATTCTGTTCCATATCTCTTCATTGCTCTCCAATCTCTCTCTTCCTCTCTCCTCCCTCTCAGCAAATGTGTGATGGATTATATCAGGAGCCTTTTGCCAGCGGCGACTGCAGAGATAAACTGTTAATATTTTTACAAAGTGTGTGTGTGTTTCTGTGTGAGAGTGTGTATGCACAATGCATGGATAAGAGTGTGTGTGTGTGTGAGAGAGAGACAGATAGAGATAGAGAGAGAGAGAGAGAGATGTGTGGGAAGTGTGTGATAGAGAGAGAAAAGAGAGTTGTAGGTGTGAGGGAGAGAGTGTGTGTATGTGTGTGTGTGTTAGCATGTGGGCTGCATTATCAGAGGTGATTAGACTGAACTGATTAGTTTGGACTCATGAGGCAGGCAGCCCTCCATACAGAGAAAACAATCTCAGTCTCCTGTGTCTGTGTGTGGTGTGAGTGTGGTGTATGTGTGAGTGTGTGTGTGTGTGGTGTGTGAGTGCCGTAGGACATCATCTCCTGCTGGGATATAAGCATATGTTGCAGCAGCACTGTGACCAGGTCTCTCCCCAGATGACTGAGCTTCACGCTCCATACCAACACACACATGCACACACAAACACACACACTTCTTTCTCTCTCTCTCTCTCTCTCATACACACGCCTACACACACACACACAGGTAATCCTGTTGATTTTGCACTGACTGACGTCAAAGTGACATTAATAGCTGTGGAGGGCCACAGCAGCAGCAGTCCAGGGAGCGAGTGTGACACAGGGCTCTGATGTGCTGTCAGAGAGGCAGAGAGAAAGAGCGATAGAGAGAGAGAGAGAAAGAGAGAGAGAGAGAGAAAGAGAAAGGGACACTCACATAATACAAAAGGACATTGACCCAAGTGTCTCCATGGCAACAATGCAATGCTAAAACAATGCTAATTAACATGCAGTCCGCCTAGTCGTCAACACAGCCAGATGTTCAGGTGTGTGTTGCCGTGTCTTTCTGTGTGTGTGTGTGTGTGTGTGTTTGTTTGATGGTCAACCCAGTCAACCTCAGTGCCAGATGTTTGTTTGAATTTCTTTCTTCTCTCTCTCTCTGTGAGTGTGTGTGTGTGTGTGTAATTTTATTCATACTTATGGAGTCTCAATACAAAACACCTACAGAAAGAGTGACATGCTATTGTTGATTTTCTTTCCTTGATTACTCCATTTTATGTCATCAGTTAAAATGGCAATGATCACTCCTTACTTCAGCTCCCTTAGAAATTTATATGAATGTAAACTTTATTTTGTGAGAGTATTTCAATAACATTGATGTATTCAGGTCTGTAAACGTACATTTCCTGGAACTTGTGAGGTGAGACCTCCTGATTAACCTGATGAAATACTTGCCTTTTGAAGCTCTAATGAGCTCATTAGCAGGGATGAAGAAGAGGTGATAGGTCCGCATTCAGAAGTGCCCACTCAGAGGTCCTGCTTGACCTTTTGACCTGCATGCACTGACAGGCAGGGCAGGCCACAGAGAGTGAGTGGGGACAGACTGAGGCTCACCTATGATCTCCTCAAAATGTGTTTGATTTATTCATATAGTCACCTCTTTGAACAGTGTGCCCATTCTATTCTTCATTTAGTGAGAAAGGAACTGTACTGTATGACATACGGCCAGTCAGACCTTAAGCAAAAAGGCGATCTGTAGGGTTTAAACTATGTACAAAATGTTGTTTCTAACAAAGGTGAGGGATAAGCCCCTCATGCTAGATCACATACCCCTTAGAGACATCTTTAGCGATCTTTTCCTTTCAGTATTATTGTTTCATCCTCCAACAGATTAATTCTCTTGTCCTGTACATTGTCTAAGGATTCGTTTCAGGACCACGGACAGCTCCTTAGAAAACACCCTTTCCTCCCTCATATGAACAGATCTTTTATAGGCAATCCTCTGATAACTTATTTCAGTTCAAATCATGAATGCCAACAGAGGACATGAATCCAATATAAACACATGCTGAATATAAGTTAATATCCTACATAAGGTGTTTAAGTCTAAAGGAATGATCTACCCAGAATGAGGAGTAAAACCAGTCTCTATAATTTCTCCAAAGTGTTCTGCATATGCTAATGAACAGTATACAAATGTGTAGTCTCTCTGATTTCAGAGAAGGTTGGAGATCCTTAAATTTCCCTTTCAGACCTACATGCAGATGTTCACCTTCCTACCTGTATAGGGGAATGCAATGGACATACAACAGTCCCCACCAGCCCTCATCAGGGCAATCATGGCCATTCTAAGCACATATATGGCTCATGGCAAGAACAGCCTCAGGGCTCATCTGCAGACAGAGCCAGAGCCGTGTGTGTGTGTGTGTGTGTGTGTGTGTGTGTGTGTGTGTGTGTGTGTGTGTGTGTGTGTGTGTGTGTGTGTGTGTGTGTGTGTGTGTGTGTGTGTGTGTGTTGTGTGTTGTGTGTTGTGTGTTGTGTGTGTGTGTGTGTGTGTGTGTGTGTGTGTGTGTGTGTGTGTGTGTGTGTGTGTGTGTGCTGAGAATACGCACAGTGAGGTGCATAGTAATTTTAGTGTATATCTACAGTAATGTGGCGCGGGAGTCTGTGATTGTTTGTGTGAGCACTTCACCTTATCATTCATTCACACACACACACACATTCCCCTCCATAAATGTGTGTTGTGGCAGGTGAGGATGCGGTCGAGCATGAAATAAGTTCTGGTGTATCACAGTTTGTGAGTGTGTGTGAGATAGTGTGTGTTAGTGGGAGGGAGGAGTGTATGTCCTTGTTTCTTCATTAAAAGCCTGCTGTGTTCACGTCTCCACTATCTGACCTCCTCCAGTTCAGCCGTCCTGCTTCCCTCTCCTACATACAGATCATCCTACCACACACTCGGAACGCATAAACAGCTTCTTCTACACCCTACCACACACTCGGAACGCATAAACAGCTTTTTCTACACCCTCCCACACACTCAGAACGTATAAACAGCTTCTTCTCTCAATAGGATTATTTGGTTGAATAGAAATTAATGTGCCAAACAGTAACACCAAAAATGTCAACTATGATCTTAACCCGAGATGACAGTATGTGACAAACAAACCTACTTATGTTACACATGTTGTATATTCCTCTTAATGTCTGTTTGTATTAAGATATCAATGTTTTATTACTTTTTGATTTGCGTTGGATAGAAGTGTCTGTCAGTCTCCATGCCTTGACATTGAGAGAGTCTTCCTGTCACTTGAAGATCCTGACTTTCATGTACTGTGAGCCCCCTGGAAATGTAATTTTCGCTGGAACAAAGTGCTTCCTTGCGTATGACAGTCTCTTAATTTTTAAACCACTTGTCTTCATAAATCATCCTCTAGCATATCACTGAATACATGCTCAACACACCGGTGTCATGTCTTTCATTGCCCCTCCTCACACTGCTTTCATTTGTCTGTAAAAAAACAAACACAGTTTAAAAGTGTTTCACTCTACTGCAGAGAATGGTAACACTGTATAATAATGACACACAATTCAACATTTATTAAGCAATTGTAAACAATTAGTAAATGGTTTGTTTATCATTTTTAAAGTATTGTTCCTACATTAATTCATCATTAAAGTATTTGTGCATGCAGTTATAAATGGTTTATTCATAGTGAATAAGCCTATATCTAAAATATGTTTATAACTAGTTTTTAAGACTTGATAAATGATGCAATAGTAATTTGTTAATGAAGTAATTTTTCCATTGTGCAACAGTAGTTAAGGAATTGTCTATGGTTTATAAGATCAGTTAGAATGGGTGTGGTAATGATTAAGAAACTATTTACACCTACATATAGGCAGGCCTTTATGAAAATAATGATTAAACACATGCAATGATAATTAGTTAGGGTGTGGAAACATGTTTTATAAACCACTTTCTGATACATTAAGGATATTTTGTGAGCTAATCTAAAGTGAGGACATTCTATGCCTTACAACACATTTACAAATGAGTTGTAAAGGTTACTTTTACGTTCATTCATTTAGCAGACAATTGTATCCATAGCAACTTACATATGCCAGTTAAATTAAAGGCCAATGGCACAACAGTGGAAGCCAGGAATTGAACCCTCAACTTTTCAGGCTACTGCATGTTAGCCCAGCTCCTTATGTCTATCTATTCAGATAGACCAGCTAATCAGTTAAATCACATGTGTGGAGTGCACAGGCAGATCAGTTAAATCACATGTGTGGAGTGCACAGGCAGATCAGCTAATCAGTTAAATCACCTGTGTGGAGTGCACAGATAGATCAGTTAAATCACCTGTGTGGAATGTACAGGCAGAACCAAAGATGGCAGGACTTTAACTTTCTGAAGCTGGAGTTTTGCACTTCTGCTTGTTACCGTAAAAGCATCTCCAGGGAATGATCAAAGCCTGGGGAGTGTTCTGTGTCTGGAGCACAGCCCATTTCACTTTTACTTTTGTCACTCATGTTCTTCTGCTATTTTCAACAACAAATATGACACAACACCAGCATATTTAACATATTCAGTGTGGAGTGGACAGAGAGCATTCAATGTAACACTACAGTCGGACGCTCACATACAGTTAGGACCAGCTGTAATTCAGTGAGGTGAGCTCTGACAGCTGGGTAATTAATGCATCAGGGACCGCAGACCAATCAAAACATGTGTTTGTGTGTGGGTGCTTACTGTATCTGTGTCTTTCTGAAAGCTTGTGTTTGTGTTGTGGTATGTTTCTTTATTATTATTGTTTTGTGAACTATAATCTGAGTTTGCTTTCTGTGTTTGTTCAGTTCTCTATACATGTGATGTGATGAATTTAGGTTGCCTTTAAATATTTTTGTATTAAGGTTTTCCCAGTATGTGTATTTATGTGTTCAAGGTTTTCTTCTTTTAGTAAATGTGTTGATCCACATTGGGCATGGAATTGGACTGAGAGTAATGATAAAATTCTGACATTTACTCCTTTTTTAAAGCCACAAGTAGTACAGCTAGTGCATTTTACTGGAATGGATTAAGAATGTACATCAGTTCCATGACCTGGGTTTTGGAGTCAGTGAAGTAGTTTGTTATTTTTTTGTTTGTTTGTTTGTTTTTTTATTTATTGAGACAAATGTTTTAGATGAATCAATTTATAACTGAAGAGATAATTCTGTGTTGTTGTTTGTGTAGTTGCCATCTTAATCCACCTTCAGAGGCAAACAAACACAGCTGTGAGGAGGCTGAAGTCAATCCAATATGAGCAGGGCTCTCACTCTGTGTGTGTGTGTGTGTGTGTTCTTGTTTGAGACTTAAAGCTTAAATCGTCTGTAATCCCAATACCTGGCCCCTTGTCAGGAGTGTTTCCACCCAGTCTGGTATTAATTAAGCCTTGGTGAATATCAATAGCATAATGAAGAGCCAGAGCATAGCCACCTGTACCACACAACTCTAGCCCAAAGCTCCTGTTTGTCAACTGTCCTTTTTCCACTGACGCAGTTGTTGCTGGTTCAGAGTCAGTGCTTGTGCCAGTTCGGTGTTGGTTCCCACTTTTGAAAAACCACCTTATTTCTCCATGGACTGAGAGACAGATACTGCAAACTGCAAACGAGCAGAGCATTTAACTACATTATAGCTTTATCCTAAAGTTAAAACATTAGTTAGCGAACGCAAGCAGACACAATGTTGTAGCCTACAAATAAAATGTGAGGGTGATGTTAAGTTGGTAATGAGACATTTGTATCCCAAAACAACCAGCAGAAATGGAGACGGTAGTGGTGGAGACTGTAGTGGTAGAGAGATGGAGACGGTAGTGATGGACACTGTAGTGGTGGAGACGGTAGTGGTGGAGACGGTAGTGGTGGAGAAATGGAGACTGTAGTGGTGGAGAAATGGGGATGGTAGTGGTGGAGACTGTAGTGGTAGAGAGATGGAGACGGTAGTGATGGAGACGGTAGTGGTGGAGACGGTAGTGATGGACACTGTAGTGGTGGAGACGGTAGTGGTGGAGACGGTAGTGGTGGAGAGATGGAGACGGTAGTGGTGGAGACGGTAGTGATGGAGAGATGGAGACGGTAGTGGTGGAGAGATGGAGACGGTAGTCGTGGAGACGGTAGTGATGGAGAGATGGAGACGGTAGTCGTGGAGACGGTAGTGGTGGAGAGATGGAGACGGTAGTGGTGGAGACGGTAGTGATGGAGAGATGGAGACGGTAGTCGTGGAGAGATGGAGACGGTAGGAGACGGTAGTGGTGGAGAGATGGAGACTGTAGTGGTGGAGACGGTAGTGGTGGAGAGATGGAGACGGTATTGGTGGAGACGGTAGTGGTGGAGGGATGGAGACGGTAGGAGACGGAAGTGGTGGAGAGATGGAGACGGTAGTGGTGGAGACGGTAGTGGTGGAGAGATGGAGACGGTAGTCGTGGAGACGGTAGTGATGGAGAGATGGAGACGGTAGTCGTGGAGACGGTAGTGGTGGAGAGATGGAGACGGTAGTGGTGGAGAGATGGAGACGGTAGTCATGGAGACGGTAGTGGTGGAGAGATGGAGATGGTAGTCGTGGAGACGGTAGTGGTGGAGAGATGGAGACGGTAGTGGTGGAGAGATGGAGACGGTAGGAGACGGTAGTGGTGGAGAGATGGAGACTGTAGTGGTGGAGACGGTAGTGGTGGAGACGGTAGTGGTGGAGAGATGGAGACGGTAGTGGTGGAGACGGTAGTGGTGGAGAGATGGAGACGGTAGTCGTGGAGACGGTAGTGATGGAGAGATGGAGACGGTAGTCGTGGAGACGGTAGTGGTGGAGAGATGGAGACGGTAGTGGTGGAGAGATGGAGACGGTAGTCGTGGAGACGGTAGTGGTGGAGAGATGGAGACGGTAGTGATGGAGACAGTAGTGGTGGAGACGGTAGTGGTGGAGAGATGGAGACGGTAGTGGTGGAGACGGTAGTGGTGGAGAGATGGAGACAATAGTGGTGGAGAGATAGAGACGGTAGTGATGGAGATGGTAGTGGTGGAGACGGTAGTGATGGAGACGGTAGTGGTGGAGACGGTAGTGGTGGAGAGATGGAGACGGTAGTCGTGGAGACGGTAGTGATGGAGAGATGGAGACGGTAGTCGTGGAGACGGTAGTGGTGGAGAGATGGAGACGGTAGTGGTGGAGAGATGGAGACGGTAGTCATGGAGACGGTAGTGGTGGAGAGATGGAGACGGTAGTCGTGGAGACGGTAGTGGTGGAGAGATGGAGACGGTAGTGGTGGAGAGATGGAGACGGTAGGAGACGGTAGTGGTGGAGAGATGGAGACTGTAGTGGTGGAGACGGTAGTGGTGGAGAGATGGAGACAATAGTGGTGGAGAGATAGAGACGGTAGTGATGGAGATGGTAGTGGTGGAGACGGTAGTGATGGAGACGGTAGTGGTGGAGACGGTAGTGGAGGAGAGATAGAGACGGTAGTGATGGAGACGTTAGTGGTGGAAACGGTAGTGGTGGTGAGATGGAGACGGTAGTCGTGGAGACGGTAGTGATGGAGAGATGGAGACGGTAGTGGTGGAGAGATGGAGACGGTAGTCGTGGAGACGGTAGTGGTGGAGAGATGGAGACGGTAGTCGTGGAGACGGTAGTGATGGAGAGATGGAGACGGTAGTCGTGGAGACGGTAGTGGTGGAGAGATGGAGACGGTAGTGGTGGAGAGATAGAGACGGTAGTGATGGAGACGGTAGTGGTGGAAACGGTAGTGATGGAGACGGTAGTGGTGGAGACGGTAGTGGTGGAGAGATGGAGACGGTAGTGGTGGAGACGGTAGTGGTGGAGAGATGGAGACGGTAGTGGTGGAGAGATGGAGACGGTAGTCGTGGAGACGGTTGTGATGGAGAGATGGAGACGGTAGTCGTGGAGACGGTAGTGGTGGAGAGATGGAGACGGTAGGAGACGGTAGTGGTGGAGAGATGGAGACGGTAGTCGTGGAGATGGTAGTGGTGGAGAGATGGAGACGGTAGTGGTGGAGAGATGGAGACTGTAGTGGTGGAGACGGTAGTGGTGGAGACGGTAGTAGTGGAGAGATGGAGACGGTAGTCGTGGAGACGGTAGTGGTGGAGAGATGGAGACGGTAGTCGTGGAGACGGTAGTGGTGGAGAGATGGAGACGGTTGTGGTGGAGAGATGGAGACGGTAGGAGACGGTATTGGTGGAGAGATGGAGACGGTAGTGGTGGAGACGGTAGTGGTGGAGAGAGGGAGACGGTAGTCGTGGAGACGGTAGTGGTGGAGAGATGGAGACGGTAGTCGTGGAGACGGTAGTCGTGGAGACGGTAGTGGTGGAGAGATGGAGACGGTAGTGGTGGATTGATTGAGACGGTTGTGGTGGAGACGGTAGTGATGGAGAGATGGAGACGGTAGTCGTGGAGACGGTAGTGGTGGAGAGATGGAGACGGTAGTGGTGGAGACGGTAGTGATGGAGAGATGGAGACGGTAGTCGTGGAGACGGTAGTGGTGGAGAGATGGAGACGGTAGTGGTGGAGAGATGGAGACGGTAGTCGTGGAGACGGTAGTGGTGGAGAGATGGAGACGGTAGGAGACGGTAGTGGTGGAGAGATGGAGACTGTAGTGGTGGAGACGGTAGTGGTGGAGACGGTAGTAGTGGAGAGATGGAGACGGTAGTCGTGGAGACGGTAGTGGTGGAGAGATGGAGACGGTAGTCGTGGAGACGGTAGTGGTGGAGAGATGGAGACGGTAGTGGTGGAGAAATGGAGACGGTAGTTGTGGAGACGGTAGTGGTGGAGGAATGGAGATGGTAGTGGTGGAGAAATGTGGAGCACAAAGAGCTTTATGACGAGAGGGTTTCACTGTACCTAAATGTTTTGGTCAGTGTGTGTATTTATTGCAGTCACTTGAAAAACTAGCTTGTTAGCCAACATTAACTTTTGATTAGCACCCGTTGTTATGGCTTTGCGAAACGTCATGAAAATCTCGCTCCCAGCACTTGTCGTAACCGGTTCTTATTTTTAAACCAGCTCAAAGTTGGTACTGAGTTGGAACCTGTTTTCCTGTCCCAGAGCCAGGTTTATTTGTGTCGAAAAGCAAACAACCGGCACCAGTTCTGTGTCGGAGGAAAGGGAGTAAACTTTGTCATCATGGGTTTCTTTCCAAGTATCTCTCAGCAGAGTGTCTGTCCAACATTCTTTCAATTGACTATCTGTCCAAATTATTTTTCCGGTTGGTTGTCTGTTCAAATGCCTTTCCAGAGGGTATATTTCCAGATTCCCACAGTTGAGGTTTAGATGTTTGGATGGTAATTTTGATGTTGTTGTTGCTGCCTCCTTGCTTAACGGTGTCTCGTGATGCGTTTCTCTGCTTGTTTCTGCTGTCAAAACAAGACAAACTCGTTAGCTCAGCAGACTCCGATCCCCCTGAGATCTCACTACTGTTACACAGCAAGCCACATGCACTGCTGAACAAAGCTCTCAGTATGACTTCATGTGGATGTGGATGTGTATGTGCCACTATCTACTGTATGTGTATATTTATGTGAATGTGTGTGTGTGTGTGTGTGTGTATTTTACAGTGTGTGACAGAAAAAATAAATTATAGTGAAACTGACAGAAGATAGATAGATAGAGAGACAGAGAGAGAGAGAGAGAGAGAGAGAGAGAAAAAGAATCTCCAGATGAACACCTGTCCATTACATCTCTACTTGAGCTAATGTGGTGCTTCATCCTAAATAGGCAATTAGGCAAGAGGTGGCACTCTGGCGCTAAAAAGGAGAGATTTCACAACTCTGCGCCATTTTGGGTGCCACTGTCAGCACTTGGGAAAGTGTTAATACTTCAGAAACAGGTGCTGAGAGAAAGAAGCTCCTCAGATTCCAGAGTACTGCAGCTCAATTTATAGATCAACCCTGGGATTACACATTACAGAGGCGTATTTGGGCATTTAAAGCGATCATTGATGCATGCGATTGCTGCTGCAGTGGTGATGTTATTGATGGTTGCAGGTGTAGCTGTGATTTTTGTATTACTTCCTTTAGATAGTCTCTTTATTTGTAAGTGTGTGTGTGTGTGTGTGTGTGTGTGTGTGTGTGTGGTGTGTGTGTGAGAGAGAGAGAGAGAGAAAGAGAGAGAGAGAGAGAGAGAGAATGTGTGAAGGCATGTGTGGGCTTAGCTTGAGTTTTATGCTTTGAGCCAAATCATCTTAGCACAGTGAGAGAGTGAGTAGTGTGTTCAGCAGGTAAATGCCAATTACATTATCACATGCAAGCATACACACACCCACACACCCACTCAGACACACTTAC
>NW_027468657.1:11674170-11771891 GCF_046254945.1 Alosa pseudoharengus
TGGATTGTGAATGTGCATTGGTAGCATACTGATTAGGAAAGCCATGAAAATCAGTGCACTAGTTATTTGTCTATTCTATGTAGTAGTTATGTACTAGCTTGTAGTTTGTAGTTTGTAGTTTATAGTTTGTAGTATGTACTTGTGTAGTTGTGTATTAGTTATTTGTGTCAGTCAGTCGAGCAGCCCGATTCATTTGATTCTCTTCTGAAAAGCATATACACAAGTGTGAGTGAGGGTGAGTGAATGCTAGTGCATGTTTATGTGTGTATGCGCATGTGTGTGTTATTTTGCGTGGATGGTGTATGTGTGTGTGTATGTGTGTGTGTGTGTGTGTGTGTGTGCATATACAGACCGCAGCACATTTTTCTGATGTCGTCCTATTTGCTGAGTGACATTCAAATGAGTTGACGGTCATATTCAAATTTGCAGTGGTCTCTTAATTTTGAATATGACCGTCAACTCATTCGAATGTCACTCAGCAACCATAGGATGACATCAGAAAAATGTGCAGTGGTCTCTTAATGTCTCCAGAGCTGTATATGTTTATTTGGTTGACTGTGTTTAAGAATGCATAGTTAACGTACACACAGTGTACTCACATTAACTGAGGAGGAGGTGCTCACGATCGGCCTGCCCTGTCAGGAGAGAGGTCGGGGCATCACGTCGCCGGGGGCGACGGAAAAGTGACAGCGTCCGCCTGCTGGTGTCACACTCGTTCTCCGCCCGCCGTGCGCCACCCAAAGCTGGCAGGATGGCACCTCCATCCGCTATGCCCCAGCGCTCCTGTCAGACGGACGGGCAATCCGCAGATACATTTTTTTGTTACGTGTGCTAGGTTATCATTTTAATTTCAGGGATGGAAGACGATTTATATGATGGCGTCTGTTTTTGACAAGAGCCCCAACCATCCCCATGCAGAGGCAGAATACTATCCAGTCTTTTTATCTATCTCATTTCCTCACTTCCTATTTCTCTCTCTCTCCTTCTACATTCTCTCTTTCTCCCACACACACTCTCCCTCTCTCTCTCTCACACACACAAAAAACACATTCCTCACCTCAAGATGGCATCTCTCACTCACTCTCTCTCTCTCTCTCTCTCTCTCTCTCTCTCTCTCTCTCTCTTTCTCTCTCTCTCTCTCTCTCTCTCTCCAACACTCTCTCTCTCTCTCTCTCTCTCTCCAACACTCTCTCTCTCTCTCTCTCTCTCTCTCTCTCTCTCTCTCTCTCTCTCTCTCTCTCTCTCCCCCCCTCTCTCTGCATCAGACAACTGCCCAGCCCCCTTTGTTCCTCTATTATATGTCTCAAAAACAAGGAAGAAGCATTTGTTTCATTACTGTGGCACGCTGATGCGAGATTCTGCTGCTAATACGTGTTGACACGGCATTTCATTTGCTGTTTCATCGGCTCGGGTTTGATCTGATGCCAAGCGCTTTCATTAAGTCGCCGGCGAGCGAGCGAGAGAGAGAGAGAGAGCGGAGGGCTGGCGGTCGGTCGGACGAGCGGGTGGGGGCCCCTCTTATCGGTCGGCTAATAAGACGCATCAGACTCCACAACCCCACGGGGTAATTGGGTGTTTGCGGCCACTGTCTATCTCTCATAGATACATGTAATTTACTGGTGTCTAGGCGCTCTTACCCTAATGAACAGGCCGTCTGCTCACCATGCGGGAGAGAGAAAGGGGACTGCGATAAGCATGCAATAAAAATTGCATCCTTGAGCTCGGTCGTGCATTGCTTTCTCTCTCTCTCTCTCTATCTTTCTCTCTCTCTCTCTCTCTCTCTCTCTCTCTCTCTCTCTCTCTCTCTCTCTATCTTTCTCTTGCTCTTCACACCATTTTGATTCCACGTGCCTTGGCCGCTGTGCTTTGGCACATCCCATTCCTCCGCCATCTCTGGCCGGTTAAGTCTTTCTCTCTTTTACGATATCTCTTTGTTCTGTCCATCTCTCTCCTTTACCTCTTCTCTCCTTTATTCCCTCTCTCTTCATCACCACCTCTCATTCACTTTCTTTGTATTGCATCGCCCCCCCACTTCCTCTTCCTCTCTCATTCCTTTCATCTTTTTATCTCTCTGTCACCCCTTCTTCCTCTCTATAGTCTCTATCTTTCTATCTAATCCCCCTCCTTTCTCCCTCTCTCTCTCACTCTCTCTCTCTGATTCTTTGTCTCACACACTCTTTGATTCCTCTGCTCTACATGGAGGGCCTCTATAAGGATCCAGTCTGTCTGGGCAGGTGTGGTTCCATTGGTTCCCTGTTTAGCGTTGTTCTCTATGGTGTGCTCTCGGCTGTGGTTCCATTGGTTCCCTGCTTAGCGTTGTTCTCTATGGTGTGCTCTCGGCTGTGGTTCCATTGGTTCCCTGCTTAGCATTGTTCTCTGTGGTGTGCTCTCGGCTGGCGGTACAGGCAGCACAAGGGTAATGGCACATGGCGAAGGATGCAGTCCAGCGCTGCTCATCAGGACCAACTCAAACACGCTCCAGAGACCAGACGAGACCAGACGAGACCAGACAAAACCAGACGAGACCAGACAAAAACAGACGAGACTGTGAGCATGTCAGCAAATAAAACAGAGAGAAAGAGAAAGACAGAGAGAGAGAGAGAGAGAGGAAATAAGATAATGAGGAAAAAGTAGTGGAAAGCAGAGGGGAAAAGATCAGACTAAAGACAGAGAGAAAATTAAGAGAGAGAGAGAAACTCAAAAAGAGAAGTGAGAGGAGACTTAGTTGTGAGGATAGAAGTGATGGTGTGCTTGAAGCCTGGCAGGTGGTCCTCAGACTCCGACTAGGCAACCGAGGAGTCTCTGGTTCAGCAGTTAGTCACGCCAACTCCATCTGCAGGAGCAAGAAACGAAGAATACATCTTAATGAGACAGCACTCTTATGAACGAAAAACCTCATCATGCACCATCTCCCCATAGTTTACACAGAACCACAAAGGCGCTGAAGTGATAGATGTGTTTTTGTTGATTTTTGCTGACAACATCAAAGAGTCATACAATTTGGCCATAGATCATAGCTATGTGTGTGTGTGTGCCATTTTTTTTCTTCTGTGTGTCCAGCAGAAGCTAGTTAACATCCCAATTCAAAAATGCCAGCGCTGTAGAGGGCATGCATTACTAGGAGGGTAAGAGAGCCAATGGCTTTGGAGGCAATGCCATGCTCACTGCCTGGCAGGGGTTTTCATACGCCATGCCCAGTGCCCAGCAAAAGTGGCACGTCAACAAAGAAAGACTTTTAACGAGAGTTTGAACACAGCACACTCACAAACCTAGGGGCGGAAAAAAAGAATACTACACCGTCATGCACACACGCACACACGCACACACACACACACACACACACACACACACACACACACACACACACACACACGCATACACAATCAGCTGAAAAGACACTGCAGTTGGCATCCTTGGTCAATATTTATAGTGAGTGGGGAGCACATGAGTCTCTGGTGTCCTCCCCAAGGTCTGTTCATGGAGCTTAATCAATAGGAGCTTTTACAGGGGGGAGTGGTATCTAGTTATTACATGGCTGAGCAGAACCTCTTAGCCTTATCCTCTTATCATTAAACCGCTGGCCAACGACCTGTTTGACACCCTCATGCACATACCAAACGACCGCATGCACATGCTCGCACACGCACACACACACACACACACAACACTTAAGCTTGTCCCCAGTAAAACAGACAATGTGACAGTGAGCCTGTCTAATCAATCCCTTGACACTAACAGCACAGACCACACACACAAACACAAACATACAGACACACACACACACACACACACACACACACACACACACACACACACACACACACACACACACACACACACACACACACACACACACACACACACACACACACACACACACACACACACACACACACACACACACACACACACACACACACACACACACACACACACACAGCCCTCAGGGGCAAGGCAGAAGATGAGAGCTAACAATGAAGGACAGTCATAGCCACAACCAATTTCTACACTGTAGACATTCTTGCGTTTGATCTCCTTATCTCTAAATTCTTCACTCTTCTCCCTTCCTTTTCTTTTCTAAATTGTCCTACTCCCTCCTCTCTGCCTCCCTCTCTCTCTCTCTCCCTCCCTCTTCCTCTCACTCTCTCTATCTCTCTCCCTCTTCCTCTCTCTCTCTCTCTCTCTCTCTCTCTCTGTTTGTAATGGAGGCTTGTGCATAGATGCCATCCAATTACCACATCTGTTGTTTGTGTTCAGCAAGTGCACTCCCCTCTGAACCTCTGGTTTCATAATTATACATATCAAGTGAGCACGTTTGGCTATTAATGACCCATAAGTAGGAGCTGCTGCCACAGTACGCAACACACCACGCCACTGAAGCACATCAGGCCCCAGCAGACCACAATGACCAACCAGATGGAGAGAGAGAGAGAGAGTGAGAGAGTAAGAGAGAGAGAGAGAGAGAGAGAGAGAGTGAGAGAGAGACAGAGAGAGAAAGAGAGTAAGTAAGAGAGAGAGAGAGTGAGTGAGTGAGTGAGTGAGTGAGTGAGTGAGTGAGTGAGCGAGTGAGCGAGTGGATGAGAGAGAGAGAGAGTCAGTGAGAGAGAGAGGGAGATAAAGAGAGGGAGATAGAGAGAGATGGAGAGATAGGGGGATAGAGAGAGATGAAGAGCAAGGGAAAGAGAGATGGAGAGAGAGGGAGAGAGGTGGGGTAAGCAAGAAAGCAGAGGATGGAGAGAGAGAAGGGCTCCAGGGACGAGAAAGAGAGGATGGAGAGAGAGAAGGGCTCCAGGGACGATGAGTCCAGGAAGAGCGTCACGGGTGAGAGGGATGGAGGGAATATGAGTGGGTGGAGAAAGACAAGAAAAAGAAAAATGAAAGAAAAATGGCCCCTGGGTGAGAAGCGCAGAGAGATGGACGAGAGGAAAGAAAAGACTGATGGAGAGAAGATGAGAGGAGACATAGAAACAGAGAAGAAACAAGATGAGCAGGTAACAGTGATGGATGGAGAAGAGTGAGGAATAGAGAGAGAGAGAGAGAGAGAGAGAGGGAGGGAGGGAGGGAGAGATTAGAAAAGAGGAGAATAACGAGCGTGGGGAGGAACAGGCAGAAATGTCTTAGTAGTAAAACAAATGTGCACTGTCATCAGTCAGAGGAGCTAATAGAGATTGGCATTAAAATGGATAGATAGACAAGAACAGAAGAGAGGGAGAGAGGGGCATTAAAACAGATAGATACAAGAACAGAAGAGAGGGAGAGAGGGGCATTAAAATGGATAGATACAAGAACAGAAGAGAGGGGCAGATGGAAACTTCAAAATAGTGAAAGAAAATAGTGAAAGAAAGAAAATATGTGAACAAAAAATATGAGACTTCTAAAATGAGAGAAATACACATATGGCGGGGGGCAGATAGACAGAGAGGGAAGAGAGAAAGAGAGAAAGAGAGAGAGAGAGAGAGAGAGAGAGAGAGAGAGAGAAAGAGAAAGTAAGAGAATGTGAAAAACAGAGGTGTGGCGCCTGGAGAGCAGGCGTCCCAGCAGACCGTGCTGCTGCCGGCCTCCCTGTGAGCTGAGCGGATGCAGAGCGTCCCCCCAGCCCGCGGCCGCCTCGTCACCAGCAGCTCCTGAAGGAGACGGAGGACATGATTGCATTCATAATGGCTGGATGAGTCACAGCAGCCAAGCCTTGGCAGCAGCCCTCAGACGCATGCACATGCGGGGGGGTGGGGGGGTGGGGGGGGGAGGGGCTGCTGTGTCGAAACACTCAGCTCACCTTGGTTTAAGAAACAAAAGGGCGACGTGTCACTCGGGTTTAGGTTTAGATCAAATATTCTGTGAAGATTTGGGTAATTTCTACTGCAACTCACACGTGAACCTTCCTGCATTGTGGTGAATCTTAAGCGTTCACATTAGGCTTTATGCAATGAAATGTTATTTGTGTGTGCAAATGTGCACGACTTTCTACTCCCCTTCAACTTATGTGTGAAGATCAGGGTTTGACCACTCATGTTGTCCACTCCGAATGTTTGGTGTTGGTTGAAGTTACACCCACACAGACTTAGTGAAGTCTCCCTGCTGTGTGAATTGCCGCGACTGGAGAGACTGTTTTGTTTCCATGCTGTGCTGGCTGCATTCGGTATTGACGCCCTCGGCCTCCATACAAATGCATCTGTCTCAAATGAGCTGCTTTTGAATACTGAGCAGCTCTCTCATTATCTCATACCAAAACAAAAGAAAGAAAAACAGATAGTGCTGACAGATAAAGCCTCAAAGGGAGCAGGAACGTGGCATCTCCAAATATTCCAAATAAACTGCAGTGGCCTCACCCTGAAACAGACTTTCATATTCCAGACAAATTGCCCTTCTGTCCTTCAACCCGAGGGGGAGCACAGTTCTGCATTGAATAGGTAGGGCATGGGCAACGTGTTCACTAAGACAGAAGAAATGCATTCTTATGGATGGCTACACATGGACATTAGTCACGATTGAGAAACACTGAGACTGAGAAAGAGAAACAAGAGAGAGCTCATTTCTACTAACCACTCACTGCTAACTCCTCAGGTTACTTACTCTTCCTTTGCCCCTTAAGGAGCATGAGCACTCGCTGAGTCGTAACCAAAGAGAGAACGATATCCTCATACTCTTTATAGGCCGTATTATAGAGTGGGGCACAAACCTCCCCCAAGCAATCAGTCACCATTTAACACATTCGCTCAGGAGTTCAGTACGGATTGGTTGGCTTTAGAGACCTTGGTCTGCATATAATCAAGCCTGTCAATCACTCCAGCAGTCTCAATTCCAGTTCCAGAGTGTTGTGTCACAGCATCTTGACAACAGTGGGCGTCCGGGATTGCTTCAGGGTAGCAGCTTCTGTTTATCCACATTCTTTTTATCCGGCTTGAATTGAATGCCCTTGGGGCCATTCAACGTGTGTGTGTGTGTAAGTGAGTGTGTGAGAGAGAGAGAGAGAGATCGAGAGAAAGACAACGAGAGCACCAATTGTTCTGGCCAAGGTGCGGGCATATAAGCAGTCTCTCTTGGCGACTCCGTCTCTTGTGAGCGAGTACGCCTGCATGTTTACATCGATCCTCCTGTTATTTTTCTGTATTTGTGCAAAAAAAAAGACAGAAAAAGAAAAAAAAAAGTACGGAAAAAAAAGAGAAAAATCCGGATGACTAAGTGAACCCTGAGCAGAGTGCTCAAGGGTGCCAGCTGTTGGTTTAGCAGGGGGGCCTGACATGTGAATTAATATGTTTATATTCCACCAATAGCCCCCTTCTGAATGGGAGTTCCGTGAATGTTGTCTGGCTGTTCAGCGGCCTCCATCCATCTTTGTCATGGTGATAATGAATATCTGGGGAGAGAGGAGCCGTTACCTTCTGTTGGGCTGCTGCAGCAGTGGAGGTGGACCTCGTTATAGCTTTGAATAAGGCGAAGCGGACCATTTCAGCAGTGTCATGTTGCTTTCATCTGCTTCTTATGGTGGAGTCGTGAGCCATGCAGAGCTGAGTCGGGTGATTGCATGTCCTGTTGATTGCGTCTGTCCATACGCACGCCAGGAATGAAAAACTGCAGTGAATACAATACATAGCTTAGCTTACAGTGAAGCTACACCAGGCGCGTAACTGAAGCGTTCCGTTCGCATAGCGTTTGCTGCAACAATTAGCTGCCACTATAATCAGTGGAGGTAGCTACACCAGACGTGATAGCGGCGCGTACATTCGAAAAAAATAGACAATTCATTTAAAATGAATTTTACGCGTCGCGAACGGAACGCTTCAGTTACGCGCCTGGTGTAGCTCATACCTTAGAGATAAGAGAGAAATGTCTCCGAAATAGAGATTTTTGTCTTTCATCTTCAGGACAAGAGTCAGTCGCCACAAAAATACTGAATATGAATGAGTCTCCGGGATGGTAATGAAAACACGGAAGCAAGATATGGCACAGCGCAGGCCCAGATCTGGTCCACATCCATAGGCTCCGCAGCCAATGGCCTTCTATGAACAGACATCTAATGGAATCACCTCTGACCCTGAACCAATCAGCAGCATGCCCTCTGTTCACCCCGACACGCACCGCACCACCTGGAGAGATGGAGAGATGGAGAGGTGGAGAGGTTGAGAGGTGGAGAGGTTGAAAGATGGAGAGATGGAGAGGTGGAGAGGTTGAGAGATGGAGAGGTGGAGAGATGGAGAGGTGGAGAGATGGAGAGGTTGAAAGATGGAGAGATGGAGAGGTTGAGAGATGGAGAGGTGGAGAGATGAAGAGGTGTCGGATGCGGACAGAGGGTCATGTTTTTCCACATGATCAGCGCTTAGAGAAAGGTCAGGAGGTCACACATGCCGTCCACAGGGGTTCTGAGGATGCCAGACCCTGCGCCTGGCCTCTGAGGGTGGGTGTGTTCTGCTGTGGTTGTTTTCATGGTGTTTTGGTGTAGGCAGCCATTTTGTGATGGTCGAATTCACACAGCAAGCCAAATTCCCTTTATAGACACACACTCACACACAACTATACACCCACCTACTCTTCCATACAGACACATACACACACACACACACACATACACACTGTGTATCTACCTACACTTCCATACACACATACCTATATTTACACACACACACTGTACATTCAAACACACAAACACAGACACACCCAGAGACACACACACACACAGGTTTACGACTGGCCCTGATAAATGAGGGGAGAGATGCCAATGAACAGAGGAGTGTGAGAGATGGGCTGAGTCAGCACCCAGAAACAGCAGCCAGGTCAACAGCTCTCCTCACAGGCCTCTAATGCATGCACTTATTAACAGCATCCAGTATGCACACACACATTCACTCACGCACACACACACACACACACACGCGCATTCACGCACACACACGCACACACACGTGCATTCACGCACGCACACACACACGCACGCACGCACACACACACGCACGCACGCACACACACATTCACTCACGCACACACACACACACACACGCACGCGCAGACACACACACACACACACACACATGCACACACACAGACACACACACACTCACACACACACATGCACACACACACACACGCATAGATACACACACATACAGTATACGCAACACACACCCACACGTACACACTCACACATACACAGACACACACACACACCTAATCGTAGAGGTGGGCAAGCTCACAGCTCACATGCAATGACTTGCACCCACATACACCAACACAAGTGCTGAATTGGTTTGTTTTTTTACTGACACATTGAGAGAGAGAGAGAGAACAAGAGCGATAGAGAACATCTTTTGATCTCACATTCTACACACTCCACACTTTCACACACACACTACTGGGTTTGATGATAGACAAGTGCTACTAAAACACACATACAATATGACATACATAAAGAAAACCACAGGTTTCCTCACAAGCATAGTTCCTCACAAGCGTGCACACACACACACACACACACACAAACACACGCACACACACACACACACTCTCTCTCTCTTCTCTCACTCTCTGAGTTTCTCATCTGCCACACCAGTATTTCTGCTTCAGTGACTTGGTGTCCCACTGGCATTGTGCCGCCACCTCTCTCTCTCTCTCTCTCTCCCTCTCTCTCTCTCTTTTTCCCCTTTTCTTTCTCTCTGTTGTGATCCCCTGCCATGCGAGTCACCCGCATACCTCTTTCCAGACGAACAGCCACCATCTTCTCACCTGGCCTTGCGTCCTACCGACCACTCAAACCTCTCTCAGACACTGCGGCTAAGCCTCTGGGCTCAGTTGAGTCATCTGACCGCTGCAGGCCTTTACGCTGATGAGGCCGGATCCCACATCCGTTTTTGCAGGGTGGGTTTGCACTCAGAGGTCCCTGTTGATTATGTCAGTCGCTCTGTCAGCTTACGTTTCAGCTCCCCTTTGTTCTGGCATGCACACACACACACACACACACACACACACACACACACACACACACACACACACACACACACACACACACACACACACACACACACACAAGCGTCCCTTTGTTTACTGCTGCGGGCGTTCAGGTGCAACGCGTCTGCCAAATGACATTCACACAAAATTGCTAATTTAGAGCTGCTGCTGCTGAGCTAGTGCTGGATTAGTTGAGCATTATTTTGCAGTCAGACACTGACTCAAGTGAGAGAACTTTCCGCATACTCACTTCCCTGGCTAGATATCTCATTTCAAATACCTCATTTTAAATTGCCACACCCACTCAGTCTTCTCACCGATCAAATCGATCAGGGAACACAGGAGGTTGTCAGCTGGAGGCGTGCCAGCTCTGGGCCAGACCTGCGCCAACTCCAGGCCAGATCTCCGTCACACGTGCCCCTACTTCCTGGATCCTCTCCTCTGGCACGATCCCTATTGCACCATGCAGCGAGGAAGGAGACGTGCAGCATGGCAAGTCACGCAACAGGTCCCTCCCCGGAAAAAAAAACATCTCACCGCACTTCCCAAATTGGCACCATCTGGCCCGAGGTGGGAGGGCCATTTGTGCAGTGTCCAGTTCTGAGTGGTGAGGCGTCTACAGGCTTGGCATGATGAAGAGGAGGCTACATAGGGATCCTTGGCCGGCGTGCCAGCCCTGAATCTCTTCTCATTTACAACACCTGAGAGGCAGTGAGCTGTCAGGCACTCTGAGAGGCGTCCAGAAAAGCCTTAAAGGTGTACCGCCACACCGGTGTGACGGGAATGTTGGAAAATGAATGTTCTAAAGAATATCTGGGTTCATTGTATTGAATTTTGAATGTACATAGAATTTTAGAACCTTCAATTGTTGCGGAACGGAATCTTATGTTAGAATGTTCAAAAACCTACGGGTTAAAGCGGCCTGCAAACTCTAAAGGGGATGGCTAGCCTAGCATTGCAATAACTGAGACCAGTGCATTAAGTTATTTAAATGGGAGTTTTAAAAGGCTGCTTGCATTTGGTCTCAAAATAACTCAAAGGCCCTTGCTTTCAAACGCTATAAATGATTGGTAAAAGATATCGACTTAGAAGCAAGGCACACTTACTCCAGTGGAAACACATTTGCCTCCAGGGGAATTGTAGCGTAATGATAAGCATTTTTTTTTTCCTTAGAAAAAATGGAGCCGCTGACTTCTATGATGATCATGCTATACGATACCAGCTGAGATCTTGAAGGATTGTATTCTTTTTCTACGTTAACAATGTAATTAGGTTTGTTGAGACAGTTTAAAGCCCTAGGCGGGGGGGGGGGTGATGGGAAATGTTGCAGCCCTTGTGTTTTGGTTCTCTGGGGAGGAGAGCTATAATAACCTACTTAAACTCTGTGACCACAGAAACATATGCTCTCACACACGCAATGACTGCTATCAAGAACAAGCTGCAGAGGGAAATAAAAAATAAATAAAAAACACGGAGCGCACACGACCGCTCCTCTGTGTACTGGTCAAAGATGCTGATAGGAATTTCCAATCCTGAGGGGGGCCTGAGATAGGCATCAGCCGGTCCCTACAGCCCTCAATCTCAAGTCCATTTCCCCTCTCGCCGAGCGACCGGCACGAGGAGTGGGCGCACGGCTTGTTTGTCGCGTCGCCACCCGGGTCAGGGACGAGCGAGGCAATTCCGTCAGGAAGTGGGATTACGCCGACTTTGGATACGTCTAATAGTGTTGCATCGGGGGGTCCCCGGTGGCGAACACAAAGCTTAGCTTGGGCACGGCACATGTGTGTACAAAGGGCTTTAACCGATCGCAAGGCGGCGAATACATTTAGGGACGGAGAGGGCCCCGTCTGGAAAACACGCGCAGCTGAATTAGATACGAGCTGTATGGCATATCGTTGCATATCCGCGTTGATAAAGTCAGGCCCGGAGTATGTCGGAGGGCCCGTTTGTGGCTCGTTTCGGCAGCCGCGGGACAGATTAGCTTTCTGCGCTGGCCCCTTTTCATGAATGTAACAGGATTTGGGCAGATTTGTGGATTTAACGGTGAGCTGTGCTGAAACGTATCCGCCAGGCCCTTTCATGGCACTACGACCTGGCATCGGCTCATTTTCCGCTGTGTGACGGCGCCTTTTTTTTATCAAGGGAATATAAAACATTTGACCCATCACAATACATTCTCTTCCAATCAAACCAGATTAGTATTTTTTTGGCTTCACCTGTTATTCACTATTTACAGATTGCAGTAATGCATTATTTTATAAGACCCTAACTGTTTATGCTTCCAACAATTGTATATTTAAAAAAAATATATATCAAAAATGTGGCATTGCTATGCCCTGCCTGACACACATTTGCAGCATGTTTTTAGCTCTGATTGAGTCGTTGGTAATGAAGCCAGCTCAGAGCCATGTGCACTAATCTGGTACGCTGAGTTCTTATTGGTAGGGTGTGTGTGTGTGTGTGTGTGTGTGTGTGTGTGTGTGTGTGTGTGTGTGTGTGTGTGTGTGTGTGTGTGTGTGTGTGTGTGTGTGTGAGGGAAGCATCCTCTCGGGGCCAATTATGTATTCAGATCCACACCTCAGTAAACAGACCCCAGTGCCGGCAGCTCTGCTCCTCTATGTGCTTTAATCCGTCTGCTTTCTGCTTCTCTCCTCTCTCTCCTCTCCTCTCCTCTCTGCTCCTCTCTGCTCCTCTCCTCTCTCTCCTCTCTCTCCTCTCCTCTCCTCTCTGCTCCTCTCTGCTCCTCTCTGCTCCTCTCCTCTCTGCTCCTCTCCTCTCCTCTCTCCTCTCTGCTCCTCTCTGCTCCTCTCTGCTCCTCTCCTCTCCTCTCCTCTCTGCTCCTCTCCTCTCCTCTCTGCTCCTCTCTGCTCCTCTCCTCTCCTCTCTGCTCCTCTCTGCTCCTCTCCTCTCCTCTCCTCTCTCTCCTCTCCTCTCTCCTCCTCTCCTCTCCTCTCCTCTCCTCTCTGCTCCTCTCCTCTCCTCTCTCCTCTCTCCTCTCCTCTCTCCTCTCTGCTCCTCTCCTCTCCTCTCCTCTCTCCTCTCTCCTCTCCTCTCTCCTCTCTCCTCTCCTCTCTCCTCTCCTCTCCTCTCTGCTCCTCTCCTCTCCTCTCTCCTCTCCTCTCTCCTCTCTCCTCTCCTCTCTCCTCTCCTCTCTGCTCCTCTCCTCTCCTCTCCTCTCTCCTCTCTCCTCTCTCCTCTCCTCTCTCCTCTCTCCTCTCCTCTCCTCTCCTCTCCTCTCTCCTCTCCTCTCTCCTCTCCTCTCCTCTCTGCTCCTCTCTGCTCCTCTCCTCTCCTCTCCTCTCCTCTCTGCTCCTCTCTGCTCCTCTCTCCTCTCCTCTCCTCTCCTCTCCTCTCTGCTCCTCTCCTCTCCTCTCTGCTCCTCTCTGCTCCTCTCTCCTCTCCTCTCCTCTCTCTCCCCTCCTCTCTCTCCTCTCTGCTCCTCTCCTCTCCTCTCCTCTCCTCTCCTCTCCTCTCTCCTCTCATCTCTCTCCTCTCTGCTCCTCTCCTCTCTGCTCCTCTCCTCTCCTCTCCTCTCTGCTCCTCTCCTCTCCTCTCCTCTCCTCTCCTCTCCTCTCTCCTCTCCTCTCTCCTCTCTCCTCTCCTCTCTCCTCTCCTCTCCTCTCTGCTCCTCTCCTCTCTCCTCTCCTCTCCTCTCCTCTCTCCTCTCCTCTCTCCTCTCTGCTCCTCTCCTCTCCTCTCCTCTCCTCTCTGCTCCTCTCCTCTCCTCTCCTCTCCTCTCCTCTCTGCTCCTCTCTGCTCCTCTCCTCTCCTCTCCTCTCCTCTCTGCTCCTCTCTGCTCCTCTCTCCTCTCCTCTCCTCTCCTCTCTGCTCCTCTCTCTCCTCTCCTCTCTCCTCTCTGCTCCTCTCTGCTCCTCTCCTCTCTCCTCTCCTCTCCTCTCCTCTCCTCTCCTCTCCTCTCTGCTCCTCTCCTCTCCTCTCTCCTCTCCTCTCTGCTCCTCTCCTCTCTCCTCTCCTCTCTGCTCCTCTCTGCTCCTCTCTGCTCCTCTCCTCTCTGCTCCTCTCCTCTGTTCTCTCTGCTCCTCTCTGCTCCTCTCCTCTCTGCTCCTCTCTGCTCCTCTCTGCTCCTCTCCTCTCTGCTCCTCTCTGCTCCTCTCTGCTCCTCTCCTCTCCTCTCTGCTTCTCTCCTCTCTGCTCCTCTCTGCTCCTCTCCTCTCTGCTCCTCTCCTCTCTGCTCCTCTCTCCTCTCCTCTCCTCTGTCTTCTCTGCTCCTCTCCTCTCTGCTCCTCTCTCCTCCTCTCTCCAATCTCCTCTCTCCTGTCTGCTCAACAAAACTTGCCTCCCCTCAACCGAAACCTCACAATTCATTTGCTATGTTCTGCTGCTGCTTCAGCTGGAGGATACTTCTAAGCTGCTCCTCTGGGGGAGAGATGGTTAGGTGAGGTGAGGTCGCGGAGAGCATGCGTCTCATCTGCCCTCCATTGCATCACAGCTGAAAGGCTGGTACAGAGGGGGTTGATACCGAGGCTGTGTGTTTGTGTGTTTGTGTGTTTGAGTATAGGAGGTTGATACCGAGGCTGTGTGTTTGTGTGTTTGAGTATAGGGAGGTTGATACAGAGGCTGTGTGTTTGTGTGTTTGAGTATAGGAGGTTGATACCGAGGCTGTGTGTTTGTGTGTTTGAGTATAGGGGGTTGATACAGAGGCTGTGTGTTTGTGTGTTTGAGTATAGGGGGTTGATACAGAGGCTGTGTGTTTGTGTATAGGGGGGTTGTTTGTTTGTGTGTTTGTGTATAACGGGGTTGTTTGTTTGTGTGTTTGTGTATAGGGGGGTTGTGTGTTTGTGTATAGGGGGGTTGTGTGTTTGTGTATAGGGGGGTTGTGTGTTTGTGTATAGGGGGGCTGTGTGTTTGTGTATAGGGGGGTTGTGTGTTTGAGTGTTTGTGTATAGGGGGGTTATGTGTTTGAATATAGGGGGGTTGTGTGTTTGTGTATAGGGGGGCTGTGTGTTTGTGTATAGGGGGGGTTGTGTGTGTTGAGTGTTTGTGTATAGGGGGGTTGTGTGTTTGAGTATAGGGGGGTTGTGTGTTTGTGTATAGTGGGGTTGTGTGTGTTTGTTTATAGGGGGGTTGTGTGTTTAAGCATAGGGGGGTTGTGTGTTTGAGTATAGGGGGGTTGTGTGTTTGTGTATAGGGGATTGTGTGTTTGAGTATAGGGGGGTTGTGTGTTTCTGTATAAGGGGGTTGTGTGTTTGAGTATAGGGGGGGTTGTGTGTTTGTGTATAGGGGGGTTGTGTGTTTGAGTGTTTGTGTATAGGGGGGTTGTGTGTTTGAGTATAGGGGGGTTGAGTGTTTGAGTATAGGGGGGTTGTGTGGTTGTGTGTTTGAGTATAGGGAGGTTGAGTGTTTGAGTATAGGGGGTTGTGTGTTTGAGTATAGGGGGGTTGAGTGTTTGTGTATAGGGGGGTTGTGTGTTTGAGTGTTTGTGTATAGGGGGGTTGTGTGTTTGAGTGTTTGTGTATAGGGGGGTTATGTGTTTGAATATAGGGGGGTTGTGTGTTTGTGTATAGGGGGGCTGTGTGTTTGTGTATAGGGGGGTTGTGTGTTTGAGTGTTTGTGTATAGGGGGGTTGTGTGTTTGAGTATAGGGGGGTTGTGTGTTTGTGTATAGCGGGGTTGTCGTGTGTTTGTTTATAGGGGGGTTGTGTGTTTGAGCATAGGGGGGTTGTGTGTTTGTGTATAGGGGGATTGTGTGTTTGAGTATAGGGGGGGTTGTGTGTTTCTGTATAAGGGGGTTGTGTGTTTGAGTATAGGGGGGTTGTGTGTTTGTGTATAGGGGGGTTGTGTGTTTGAGTGTTTGTGTATAGGGGGGTTGTGTGTTTGAGTATAGGGGGGTTGTGCGTTTGTGTATAGGGGGGCTGTGTGTTTGTGTGTTTGTGTATAGGGGGTTGTGTGTTTGAGTATAGGGGGGTTGTGTGTTTGAGTGTTTGAGTATAGGGAGGTTGTGTGTTTGAGTGTTTGAGTATAGAGGGGTTGTGTTTTTGAGTATAAGGGGGTTGAGTGTTTGAGTATAGGGGGTTGTGTGGTTGTGTTTGAGTATAGGGGGGTTGAGTGTTTGAGTATAGGGGGTTGTGTGTTTGAGTATAGGGGGTTGTGTGTTTGAGTATAGGGGGGTTAAGTGTTTGAGTATAGGGGGGTTGTGTGTTTGTGTGTTTGTGTGTTTGAGTATAGGGGGGTTGAGTGTTTGAGTATAGGGGGGTTGTGTGTTTGTGTGTTTGAGTATAGGGGGGTTGAGTGTTTGAGTATAGGGGGGTTGCAGTGCGGTGGCGGGGGCCTGAGAGCTGCTAGAGAGAGGATGGGGTGGGATGGGGAAGGAGTGCTGTGGTGTGGTGGCAGGAGTCCAAAAGCTGTCTGCAAGTAATTTGCAGCAGGTCACAATGCACACTCGCCTCTTCTCCCTTACCATCACAGCCTGGAGTGGCTGTCGCTATGGCAACCTGATCACCTGACTCTGTTCTACTATATATACCAACGTGGGGGGTCATTTGTTTTTATTCGTAGGTATTTCAGATTACAGCTCTTCAGCCTTGAGGAATTTACATCTCATCTACACCCCCCCCCCACCCCCCTCTAGTTACCATGGTCACTGTCTGTGTCATCATCATCATGTAAAATATGGGCAAATGAATGCCAATCTTCTCGGGAGCTCTTGACTCCGATCAGACATGTCTCACCGGTCATCTCCCCGCTGTCCCTTGGCTCTTGAGCTCAGCAGCGTCTCCTCTTGAACTCGCGTGTCCTCATTCCGTCTCCTGGGCGCCACCTCGGAGGACCCTCTCCTGCGCCTCCCCCTCCTCCCATCCAAATTGAGCTGTCTGACCCCCCCTCGGCAGGAGAGTGATTGCCGGGGCGGAGACCGTCATTGTCGCTTTTTTTGCGCGATGGGCTGCTCAGCTGCGGATATTTATGACGTCGCCGTAGCACGGGGCATAAAATAACGCGGCCCAGTCAGGAGCTTGGCCACGCACGCCGACCCCTCAGTCATGCCCGTCCATGCGGCCTTATGATTGACGGCTGGAGCCTTTGCGAGACATCTGGGCGCGCTGTTATTTATTATTATTTTTTCTTTTTCTTCGTCTGTTAGGGGTGTGTGTCTTATCGGAACATGCAAGGCTCGTCTTGACAGAGATAAAACATCTCTGTGACAGGCTTGGCCCTCCTCTGGCCCCGATCTGGCCCCGGTCTGCCCGACTAGGCTGCCCCCAGGCGCAGGACACTTTCAAGTGGCGCCTCAAAGCACGCCGCATGACTCACCAGACACCTCGTCTGCTTCTGGAGTGGCAGGCCGGGAGCCGTTGCCGTGACGCCCTCCCGAGACGCTCCTCACCCTGCTCGCCTTCGCCGTTTGAAGGTGCCAGCGCGATGGAGGGCGTCCTCTCCTGATGCCGCCTCCCGCGTCTCCCTTCGCCACGGCGCCTAGAGCGGGCGCCTTTTAAAGCCGACGCATCTCGTCGTGTCAGCGAGAGCGCCGCTAAGTGGAGGTGATGGCTGTGGCCTCGCGGAGGCCCTGGAAGTCTTGATGTTTAAATTAAACTCTCTCCTTTTTCACTTTCTACTCGCATTCCTCTCATTTCCAGGCAGGACCAGCACACTGTAGCCATCTGGGTCAACACTTTCACTTTAAAATGGCATAATTGCCCCCAAGAATCCTTTTCTCCATGCAGCCCTGTCAGTCTCTTTCACACGCTCTCTTTAATCTCCTCATCACTCGCTCTCTCTCTCTCTCTTTTACTCTTCTTTCTCATCTTTCTATTCCTCTCATCTTTCCACCTCTCTCTTATCTTTACCCACCCTATATCCCCATCCTGTATGTGGGCTGGGAGAAAATAAATGACACCTGGGAACGTGTGTGTGTGTGTGTGTGTGTTTGTGTGTGTGTGTGTGTGTGCGTCGTGTCTGTCTGTTTGTAGTTTAGAATATGAAATAGCATGCGTGTCTGTCTGATGACTTGATGCTACAGCTGTTTAGCAGTGAGAAGTGAGTTAGTCTGCACGTGCGTTTCCCTATGAGAACCATGACTAAATGTGAACAATGTCCAGGTGACAGATGTGCTTGTTTTTTATACTGAACAAGTGACTAACTTTCTTCTCATGTAAACAGCTGTAGCATCAAGTCATCAGAAGACAGAATGCTATTTCATCTTTATTCTTAAACTTAAACTTACAACACACACACACGCACGCACACACACACACACACACACACACACACACACACACACACACACACACACAGTGTGTGCTCTACCTTCATGAGATAAAAGGCTGTTTTCACACCTAATTAAACCTTCTAAAATCTCTCTCCCCCTATCTTCCCCTCCTTTTTTTGTGGTTTTCTATCCCCCCCTCTCTCTCTCTCCCTGCTGGTTGCCTTCTGCAGGTGAATGAGTGCGCTACAGGCAGCGGAGCTTAACCTGAGCCTGCTCCCCATCCTCCCTTCTCCTCTCAGGGGATGGCCAAGGTCCAGGATGGACACACACCAGAATGTGACAGGTAACTATCTATCTTACTTCATCACTATCACACACACACACACCCACACACACACCAGAATGTGACAAGTAACTATCTTACTTCATCACTATTGCATGTGCATGCACACACACACACACACACACCAGAATGTGACAAGTAACTATCTTACTTCATCACTATCACACATACACACACACACCAGAATGTGACAACACACACACACACACACACACACACACACACACACACACACACACACACACACACACACACACACACACACACACACACACACACACCAAGAATGTGACAGGTAACTATCTATCTTACTTCATCACTATCACACACACACACCAAAATGTGACAAGTAACTATTTTACTTCATCACTATCACGCATACGCACACACACACACACACACACCAGAATGTGGTAGGTAACTATCTTACTTCATCACTATCACGCACACACACACCATAATGTGACAGGAACTATCTTACTTCATCAAGATCACACACGCAGGCACGCTCGCTCGCTCGCTTGCACTCACACACGCATAACGCTGATAGACATGACAAACTAGCTGATCACTGGTGAATCACTGGTTAAATCAGTGGTTTAATCAGAGCTGGTGTAGTCACTGTGAATTATTTTCTCTTCCAGAAAAGTCTCTTTTTTACAGTAGGCTTAACAGGATTGAGCATTATTGATTCTGTAAATTCAAGGAGAAATAAGATTATTTCTGGGTAGGCATGTGTATGCATTCCTGTGTCTGAGGTCATGTATGCATGTGTGCGCGTGCATAAGTATATTTGAATATTTGATTTGTACGTGTGTGTGTGTGTGTGTGTGTTTGGTATGTAATGTGTGTGTTTGTGTGTGCATATGTTGGGTATTTAATGTGTTTGTGTGTGTGTGTGTGCATGTGCATATGTGTTGGGTATTTAATATGTGTGTGTGTGTGTGTGTGTGTGTGTTTGTGCATATGTGTTGGGTATTTAATATATGTGTGTGTGTGTGTGCATTTGTCTTGGGTATTTAATGTGTGTGTGTGCATTTGTGTTGGGTATTTAATGTGTGTGTGTGTGTGTGTGTGCACGCATTTGTGTTGGGTATTTAATGTGTGTGTGTGTGCATTTGTGTTGGGCATTTAATGTGTGTGTGTGTGTGTGTGCACGCATTTGTGTTGGGTATTTAATGTGTGTGTGTGTGCATTTGTGTTGGGCATTTAATGTATGTGTGTGTGTGTGTGTGTGTGTGTGTGCGTCAGCCCTGCGATGTTAGAGGAGAGCCGTGATGGAGTGAACAGCGCTAGCCTGACAGCCGGCTCAGCTCGACAGGTCTACGTTCAGCGTCACCACACACACGGTTTCGGCTTCATCGCAGGCAGCGAACGACCCGTCGTTGTACGCTCCGTCTCAGCAGGTGTGTGTGTGTGTGTGTGTGTGTGTGTGTGTGTGTGTGTGTGTGTGTGTGTGTGTGTGTGTGTGTGTGTGTGTGTGTGTGTGCGCGCGCGTGTGTGTATAAGAGCGAGAGTAGAATTTTTAATATTTTCTTTAAATGTAATTTTAATGGGTGTTTATAAAGGTTTGCAACCTATATATGTGTGTGTGTGTAGGATTGGTCGAGTGTGTATGCATCACTGTTGTCGTTACACCCAACTGTACACGTGTGTGTGTGTGTGTGTGTGTGTGTGTGTGTGTGTGTGTGTGTGTGTGTGTGTGTGTGTGTGTGTGTGTCTCGTATGTGTGTGCATACCCCCTTCCTCCCCAGACGGCCCTTCAGACGGAAAACTCCTACCGGGGGATCAGATCTTGGCCATCAACGGCGAGCCGGTTCACGACGCTGCCAGGGAAAGAGTCATAGACCTTGTAAGGTAACATCCTTTACTGCCACTGAGGGAAGGGAGTGGGTGAGGGAAGGGAGTGGGTGAGGGCGAGTAGGGCAGAGGATGGGGTCTGTGGGATGGGCACATAGCCAAACATCATGCCCAGGGGCAGTCCATCTTCCTTCCATACTCCATACCCAATGACCATAAGTCAAGTAAGCACGCCTTCCTCCAGACAGCACTGAGGGTGTCTCCCCTGTTTTGTTGATGTCTGAGTCTTGAATTGGTAATGAGTGAATAAAAACAGACTGCTCTAAAACGCTGATGGCGATCCCATGTATGGGGAACTGTGTGTTTTCTTAATTTTGGGGTGTGTGTGCAGCGAGTTTTAAGTCCACTCACTCACTACAACACTCAAACACACACACACACACACACACACACACACACACACACACACACACACCTGTCTCTGTCTCCTCTTCTCCTCCAGACGGTGTAAAGACTCTATAGTGCTCACGGTTATCCAGCCTCAGCAGGTAAGAAGTGGACATCTGGAAAGTGTAACCATTGTTTACATGCAGTAGGCTTTGTACTAAGCAGTATACATAGCTGTAGCTATTCACCACCTGCACTAAGGTTTAGGCTAAACAGCGAAACATGACTCAGCTAAAATGGCTTCATATGCTAAACATGACTCAGCTAAGTGACTTCAGAGTCTAGTTAATGCATATACAAATACTGCTGGTACACTGGGCCAGCTGTGTGGTAATTGTGTAGTTTGTGCACTAAGCCTTGCAGAATACTGAATGTTTTGTTTAATATTCTCAATTGAGTCATCCAATAAAAATAATAGTTTCCCAATCCCTTTTATTAGAGTGAGTTTACTGTAGAAATGGCTTTAAAAAAAATTGAGTTTGTTCAATGCATCTGTGTACTCCAAATCTTCTAAACGTCCTTTTTCATTTTTAAAAAAGCAAATGAAATGAAATGTGTTTTTGCTCTGTTCTCTCTCCCTCTCTCTTTGTAGTCTCCTAAATCTGCCTTCATAAGTGCAGCCAAGAAAGCACGCCTGCGAACCAACCCCCCAAAAGTGCGCTTTTCTGAGCAAGTGTCAATCAGCGACCCAGACTCAGTATGTCTTCCTGTCTGCTACACACACACACACACACATACACACACACACACACACACACTTTGAGCAAGTAATCTACTCTTTACCCCACTGCATTTTCAATTGCCTTTCGTTACGAGTACAAGTTTATTATCGGAGGACAAATTTTCTGAGTATCTCGGGGGAGAAAGCGCACCCCTCCCTCGGTGCACAACGGCGTGGGAGAAAAGAAATAGGGCTTCAGAATGCATTGTTACGTTGCCCCGTGATTATAAAAGTATTCTATATGTAGATATGTAGCCTATGTAGAATCAGACCATGTTGTAGCCTACTACACGGAAGTAGATGTTCTATATATCTAACAGCTCAGTTAAGGCAATGACGTCCTGACAGCTGTATCGATGAGACTAGAGGTATGAAATGACACGGAAACTTTCACCTATATTAATTTCTGGCCAGGATCGTTCAACAATCACATTGGACTAAGGAAGTAGTCCTACAACTTCATTCACAAGCAAAGCAAATGCACTGGAAATCAAGCACGGAAGTTAGAAAAACCTAGCATTTGTTATGTAGCCTCAATGTTGTCAGTGCAGGACACTACAGAGACGGTCGGCTGGGAAAAAAGATACTCTGTCGCTCTGTCTGAGTGGACATGCCTAGGCTATGTAGCCTAAATATAGGTGTACCCAGAGCCATATAAAGGTACCTTTATATGGCTCTGGGTGTACCCATAATATAACTATTGTTTTTAGGTTACATTGTCTGTATGGTGACGTTATAACCAGACTTAGCAATGCCAAGCAGAAGAATCAGCTGGCAATGGATTGGAAATGACTGCTTTTCAATCCGTAGCCATAGTCTTAATGCTTATTCTGGCTATAGCCTACAGAAGTGTGTCAAATAATATTATATTAAATATTTTATATTAAATAAAATATATTTGAGACAACCCCACCTGTGCACAAATACACGCACACACACACACACACACACACACACACACACACACACACACACACACACACACACACTCAATCCCCAGCCAATCCAAAGCAAATCCATCTTTAAAATCAATTTCAAATTCCACTTCGATTTCCTTCCATTATTCTCTCTTGTTTTCCACCCCGCCGATGCGCTCCTATCCTCGTATCAAGTCTCGGAGCCCCAGGTGAACGCAGACTTACTTGTGTCGGTCACACTAAAGTGAAAGGCATTGGAGATGATCTTACTCTAGTTTAGCGAGCCTCAAGAGCTCGTCTCGCTTGCTCTTAGTCCAAATCCCTGGGATGTGAGGAGAATTGATATGTGTCTAAATGTAGGGGATCTGTAAAGCAACTGTACAGGAGACAGTGCACTGGCACCTTTATGAACTTGAATTGAATAAATTGAATGGGAAATTGCTATTTGGTTAGCAAAAAAATAGAATCTGAGAGTAGTTTAGTTTGGGGCTAAATTATGTGATGTGAAGCTTTATGAGAAAGATGGATAATCCTCAAAGAACCTCTTTCAATTCAGATGGAGTTCCGGAGATGGCGAGTTTTCCATTTGATTGGATCCCCACAGCTGAGAGATGCTGACTAGACTAGCCAGCGTCTGATTGGTTGGAGCGCTCCATTTTGAATGAGCAGGCATGAGGATCGGAGCACAGCTGCACTTGCTTGCAGGACCTCAGCTTTCCCTCAGTGAGCTGCAATGTTGTTGTTATCCGCAGTCCATTCATTTGCAGTATGTTTCCTTTTTCAAATCAATGCTAAATCTGCTAGCCGGCACCCTCGCCTTGGGTGATATGGAGGCTCTCGTGGTAATGTCTCCTTCCCTGGCTTGTGTTCCCATCCATACAGTCCCCCACCCTCCTCCTCCTCCCCCACCTACTTCCCCTACAACCTTCCCGGCCACACAAGCAACGACGAGCTCTGGGTGCCGCCTCTCCACTTTAGTAAGGCCACGTGATGGGAGGGGCGTGCTGTTCTCCGGAAGGACGCGATTGGCTGGTCAGGCCTAGAGGCCGCAAATCGGTAAAGACCAAATACCACCGCCACCACCACCACTTCTACTATCACCACTACCACCACCGCGCTGCCTACAGTCATGCCAAACTCCATCTCCCGTGCGATCAGCAAGCTCTGGCTGCCGGCCAAATCACCAGACTTGCTCATCGACGCAAAAAGAGAGAGAGACAGGAGGTGCTCGTCATATACGTCTACATACATGCATACGTAGACCTGGGGCCTGAATTTCTCCAAGGGACTGAAATCAGCCAGTGGCGAGAGGCAGGAGCAAAAAACACCAGAGAACTTGTTTATTTTATTTTTTTGGAAAACTGGCAATTAGCGTGTTGCAGGTGTAAACAATTTTTTCCCTTTACAATGCTGGCATGTTGGCTGGCCTGCTTTCAGCTGTGTTGGTTTTATGCTGTAGACCACCATGACCAGCAATACCATGCCAGATTTGGCATAGAAACCAGCAAAAAAACCTGCACAGATGTGTGAAAAACAACATTATGCAGGTCCGTGCTGTATTTCGTGTGCCTAGCATGCCTAGCATGACCTATACATTCCTCTGTGTTGACATACCAGTGATTGAGAGGGCCAGCATTCCAGAAAGCTGGTCTGTATCGATTACTCCAGCAGGGCATCACTTCCTGTGTTTGAATTTCCCCTTGGGGATCAATAAAGTATCTATCTATCTATCTATCTATCTATCTATCTTGAGACCTTACTCACTGTTTTGTCCACCATGCTATTCTCAAGCCCAGTTCACAGCAGACACGATGATCTCTGATTGGGAATTGAACCGTAGTTTACCCTTCAACTTGCCTCTTGTCACTGATCCCCACTGCTCCCTGCCCGCTCCGCCCACCCCCGCCCTGCGTCTCCCCGACAGGCCGATGGCACTGTGTTATGCTAAACTCAACCTTTCACTGTCTCCGTTTAGCAGGTGTGGCAGCCATAGTCATTATTGAAGGGTTATTTTGTATTTATTTTTTTTGACAGAGCGCCATGGACGCTGAGGCCAGACTTGAGTGACACCTTTGAATGGGATATGGTTATGCTCTTTCTGTGGCGTACACGACTTGGGTGCCAAAGAGTGTTTGTGCCCTTTCAGATGCAACATGCAGCCAATTGACTGAGATTGCCTGGCGCAGAGAAGGCAATAGAGTCGACTCAAAAACCTCCACCTCGTCCGTCTGCCAATCCAGACAGCCTCAGTTAAATGCTGCAGTAATTATGTGTGAATAAACACCATATTCACGGCTATAGGTTGTGGTGAATGTTAGTTGATTTAGATTTTCAGACAAGCTGATTGCTTAACTCTACAACCTTTAAGGGGAAGAATGGCTACCTTGTAAGCACATAATAAGCAAAAGGGGTTGTCTCTTATGGTCTGTTAAGTTCCAAGGAGTAGTTAGTAGGGATTACATTGGATGACGGAGATTTTCTAAGATTGTTTCTTTCATCAGCGTGTGTAAATAATGTGTTTGGCTGAAGTGCTGTTAATGAGGCCTGTGTCTGTGTGTTTCATGCTAATCTTCACACTGTCAAGGGTTGAGAGGGCTAATTACCAGCATCATCGCACAGTGTTAGAAGGAGGCCGATTCGTGATTTCAGAGAGAAAGAGGGAGGCATTTATTGGAAAGAGTATCTATGTTTGCAGAAGATGTTTTTGAGCTCTGGTCCTCTTGATGGAATAGGAAGCAATTTGCTTACTGTGTTTGCTTTCTGCAATGTTGAATGAGAAGATTACAAGAGATTGTTCAAAGTTCAGGAAATGACATATTACTTTGAGTATATTTAAAACGACAAAATTTTACTTTAGGGTTGTTTTATGTACATTTTCAAGACGTCTGTGTAAGCTCTTCATGACAACTGACGCAAGCAAAATAAAACATTTAAATAGGCCAATTCCAACTGGTATCTGACGTTTTAAGCACTGCTTTTGTCAAATGCATTGCTTCCATTTTCCCACTTGCCTCAAGTGATGTGTCACTTCATTAACATTTAGCTGAAATGCAAAAGTCAACAGTTGAAGGATGCTATGCTAGAAACAAAAACATGAAATAGACGCCACTTGAAACAGATGCATGTCCATTTGACATCAATATTGTCAAAAGCAGGTTTTATGACTGCTAAAATCAGTCGGAATTAGACTTTATAAATGCTTGTGTGCTTATGCCAGTTGTTAGAAAGGGCTTATGCTGAGGTCCTGTAACTGTGCTCAGGATGGCCTAAAGTAAAGTGCAGCCAAAATAACTGCATGTAATTCGCGACTCTCCCATTAGCTGCTATGCTAAATATGCTAAATGTACTCTTATTCCTCTCTTTAGAAAAGGGGTATTATTTTGTCCCTATTAGAGAGAACTTTGTTGATCACCATTGACTGCCTTGTGGTTCAAGAAGCTGAGGTGTTTCAGTTTCCTGTCACAACAGCAAAAAAAGTTCTAGAACCAGTTATCTGGAGCCATTTTGGATTGTCTACTAACTGCATGGTTCTAACTGACATCCATGGCAGGATTCTCCTAATACAGGGACAAAGTCAAATAACCCCTGGGATTTTTTCTTTTTTTTTCTTTAGTGCAATTGCTAAAATCTGTTGTAAGGCTAACTCTGCAATATTCCCTTCATGTAACATCATGGGTAGGTGGCGTGCTCTCACTACCCTTTCTGAAACTTCATGTGAGTGCAACCTTTAGAATGGAGCAATATAGGTGGAGAGAAAAAGAGAGAGAGAGGGGGGGGGGGCAGGAGAGAGGGAGGGGGTGGAAGAGCAGTGTAAGAGATAACCTTGAGTCAGGAGCTTTTTTTCTTCTCATTTATAGTTACACAACTCTCATGGGCTTGGGATGAATGCAGCAGCGCTGGCGGTGACTGCAGCCGTGGCGTTGTAATCATGCCGCATACATATTAAAGCAAAGCTCTGTAGCGGGCTTGAATAAGCTCTCTCTTTTGATCACTGCACAATGCACTCCTGTCGACTCCTAAAGCAGTTTTGTCCCCCGTCAGACCACAATGGTGCAATTAAGGTATTGGGCCCCTCTCTCCAGCCATGTACTGTACGGTAACAAAGCTTAGCCTTTGAACCGAGATGTGATTGGCTGTGCTTGTCTCTTTACGTTCTTCTCCATCCAATTATAGACCTCTACGGCCCTCTAGTTCTCTCGCTCCCGCTTTTTTCTCTCTCTCTTTCTCTCTCCCTTACTTCTTGGAACTGATCAGGTTTTCTTTGTTGACCTTTGGAGTACTTCCTCATATGTCTCTAGCTCTGTTCCCAGACTTCGGTAACTGGTCTGCTTTTTCTCTCCTTCCTGAACCCACCCCCCTCTCTCTCTTCCTCTCTTCTTTTCTGCTGTCCAATGTCCTCTCATTCAGACAATGCTCAAAGACGATTCTTTACTCCTCATACCAAATGTGCTGAAGGTGTTCCTGGAGAATGGACAAATCAAGTCGTTTACATTTGACAGCCGGACCACGGTTAGGGTAAGGTAACGTGTGCCGTGTGTGTGTGTGTGTGTGTGTGTGTGTGTGTGTGTGTGTGTGTGTGTGTGTGTGTGTGTGCTCCGCTCTGTGACTGGATCAAGAACCTGGTTCTGTTCCACATGAACTTAGAATTGAGACATATCTTGTGAACTGGATAAAACTCAGAAAGTTTCAGAACAACACTTTGTTGGGTCAGAACGTAATATACAGTATGAATGTAAATTTAAAACCTTTAGGGGCAATTGCATCCCAAAAGTGTTATCAAAAGAACGGACAAAATGAAATTACCTAACGGACACACCTGATATGTCATCACATTATTATTACTCAAAATATCCTTTCAACCGCCTGGAACAATCTCCCCCAAAGTAATACTGAAACCTAATATCTGATACTGGACACAGCAGAATATGTATCTTTTTTTATGATGAAAGTGAGATATTACTTTTGTAAGAAAAATCCTAACTTGGCACAAGGAGCTATTTTCTTTGGGTGCCACTAAAGCGGTTCTCTATGCAGATCCGTTAAGCAAAGCAATTTACCTTTACATTTAAAAAAGATACAGATCTTGTTCCCCCTGTGGCATCGTGTCAGTGTGCAGTGTCCATTAGTATCCTGTGGCCGTGCCCTACGCACGTGGACGATGCAGGCATATATGCCAGAGTGCTCATTAGGTGACATCATTTGATTAAAAAAGAGAAATGTTCCCTCTCCTCTGGTACTGTAATGGAAAGAAAGCCCTAGCTTCATGTCAACTTGATTAAATATGACTACATTTAAATAAAAAAAGGACTAAAATGCAAATCTGTAGGATGCCATACATAGAAGGCTAAGCATGGTGTAGCGCAACGCAGATGCAGGGATGCTTTCTCTAGTCTCAATGAAAGTGGTACCTCGAGCGTGGATGTGGGAGAATGACTTTGAGGACGTTGGGTTTGTAGACTCAGCAATGTTAGGAGGGTCACCTTTATGGCTGTGGGGGGGGAGGATGCCATCAGTAATCCCGTCATGCCTGAATTAATCAGGATGTTGTCTGATACACCCATGAACAACAGCTGTAATCAAATACAAATCAGTCTATTAGTGAGGCTATTTATCATGCGTACATTGACCTGTTAGCGCACACAGTATGTGTATGTGTGTTTGTGTGTCTTGCCTTGCTCGTGTGGTGAACAGATTAATATTTCTTTTCTCCATAATCTTTACATAACAGCATGTGTACGAGATGGCGTTTCCGTCATTTTTAAATCTTTGGTCAATATTTATCTGTATCCAAATGTCAGATGGGAGACAACAGGCGCGTAGCTTGCTCCTCGCGAGCTGCCCTGCTTCTGAGGGAATTCCATTTCCGTTCTAGCATTTTCACCTCCCTACCAAGGGATTTGTGCTGATCAAATAAAACTAGATGCAGGTCAATGCATATTGACAAGACCCCACGCGAGGCTTCGCCACTAGGCAACACTTTCATGATGTGTGGCTTCAGCCAACACGCTTCCCTCGGCTAAGGCACGTGTCTTCTCCTTGTGGGTGTGTGGGTTTACGCGACACAGTCTTTATTAACATTTGTCGACCTTTACCTGGGCTGTGGCCAGGAGGCTGGGGGCGCCCCCTAGAGGCTGAGAGCTGGAGTAGTTACCATTCATTAATCTCATTGATCTCCACACTACACAGGATGAAAGTAAATGTCAGCCCTGTTTGCTCTGTGTGACTGCAGCGCATTCAGGACATGCTAGAATGCAGCCAACATCTGCACCTTACAAACAGGAAAATACTGGCATCTGCCTGACATGGTCGATACAGAGACCGACATGGCGTCTAGGGTGTTTTTTTTTTAAAATTTTGAATGAAGGAGGGAATTATGAGCTAAAACAAGCCGAAGTGTATCTCATTTGTATTTTTTTGTGGTTTGCTTCCTGGCGCAGGATGTGATATCGTCCCTGCAGGACCGCCTGTCTCTGCGCTACATCGAGCATTTCGCGCTGGTTCTGGAGTCCGGAGGATTGGACCAGAACCAGAGACTGCATCTGCTACAGGAGCATCAGCCTCTGTCTCACGTAGGAAACCACCTTCTTATCTTCCCGTCTCCCCGTCATCTCTCTCTCTCTCTCAAATGATGCTTCACTGGAATGAATAAATCTCGTTGACAAGTTTAGCTCTGTCCTATCATTTCTCCTCATTCCCTACCTGCCTTTCATATCTGCTATCTGAATGTCCACTTTCAACACATCGTCCCTCTCCTCACTTGCTCCTCTCCCCCTTTCCATCATCGCCCCTTCACCATATGAAAGATCGCCGTATAGAAACCTGTGGTCAGCCAGCTGAAACCCCTGAAGCAAATGTCTGCGGATTGATTTAATATTCGGAGACTGGACGCCCTGCTGTGTGTGAAGCATTGATCCAATTTACGGCCGAGAGAAATAAACCTGTATGTGGCTAGCTTGGGAGGTCAGGGGCACAATTACAGGGCTGGAGGCCGTAAGCCTCCACATCATTGACAGCGTGACTGCAGGGCAAGATGAATCCTGTCATTACTCCCCTACTGATTGGATGTAGCTACGTACATTTTCTATAGCATAAAGGACATACAAATGCCAGATTCAGAGAGCATAATTTGCCAGTGAAAAGAACATGTAATGGTATAATTATAGTCTGTATAAGACTGCTATTAACCCTTTCCCATGTTATGGCGTAATTGCATAAATGCATGTTTGCAGTGATGATGCTCCTTTATAGTTCGAGAAAAGATAATTAGGGTAACCCAGCATTACCACTAAAATTCTGTTGTCTGAAATCTCAGACAGGCGAATGAACAAGGCAGTATGATTCCAGTAATTCCAGGTCACCAAGGCAACAGATACCTGACCTGTCTGCTGATGCTACCGCTAACTCTGCCTTTGTTGTTCCCACAGGTTGTGCACAGGACCTACTTCCAGGGGATGAGGTGTCTTTTCCGGATCTGTTTCTTTCCGAAAGACCCTGCAGACTTGCTGAGGAGAGATCCTGCTGCGTTTGAGTACCTCTATATACAGGTACTCTCGCCGGCAAGCCAGTGCGCCATCACACCTTACTGCACATAAAAGGAAGCTCAGCTGAAGGAGATTCATTCACACCAGAAGGAGGGGGGAGTAGGATTGACAACAAAAATGTGTGATGTGCTGAATGCCTTATAGATGGCGCCGAGTTATCTGACATATCTGTGGCACTGGCCATCTAGTTGTCAGAGCGACATAAACACTGATGGTGTGGCATATTTCAAGGGTGTCTTTATGGGGCATTACTTACAGGCTTGACTAGGCAGTGTAATGCCAATCTGGTGTACCACAAACACACTTAGTGGATAAAGCCTGTCATCATGACATGTTGGCATTTTAAAAGGGTAATAATAACACAAACTAATGTCCTACAAAAATTATTTCAGTTGTCAGTTCACATCAAAGTTGTAAGCAAAGAAGGCTTTGTGCTGTGCTACAGTATCAGTTGACGATGTGAAGAGGACTCAATATATGTGTTTATATTTGTATTTACTCCACTCTAAGATTAAATGTTTAAGGCTTATCCCTTCTCAAAAGAAGCACTCAGTTGATCTAACTCCAACATTAATGAACATATTTTTTTGAAGACTTGTGAATGCTTAACATCTTTCCTGTTAAGACTGCCATCATGGCTGTTGCTAATGGCACAGCACATTGAGTAAGGCTTCACATTATGTCCTCTCTTGTCTCGACAGAGTCGCAATGACGTCATCAAAGAGCGCTTTGGCACGGACTGGAAGTCGGAGGTCACACTGAGACTGGCGGCCCTCCACATTTTCATCACCGTTTCCATAGCGAGGCCCAATCAGAAGATCTCCCTCAAACATGTTGAGTATGTACATATCCATCTTTCCGAGTACCCATGCAGTATTTTTTATACAACAGTGGTTGTGGGTGTTTGCACATATTTTGCGCACAACTGGAGTACAAGGAGCAGACAAACTGAATATGTGACAATTTGGAGAAACTGTTTCCCAAAAAACTGCATAATCCATCCACCATTCAAACTGGAGCAACAAACTTGTATTCTTCAGACTGCTATTTGCATACACACCAGTACTGAAAAAGAAGTATCCTCATAAAAGCCAAAATTGAAGGAGACTGTTTTGGTTTGGCTTCTCTCTGCAGAAAAGAATGGGGTCTTGAGCCCTTCCTCCCTCTCACCCTCCTCCCCACAGTCAAGGAGAAGAACGTCTGCAAGACTCTTTCCCAGCTCCTGAAGACCTATCAGCATCCTCCCCCAGCTGGTAATAAGGTGGGTTCCCAGGGCAACCAAACGAGAGTTGTTATCAGCCATACTGCGCGAGAGACAATATTTTGATTGCTCACATCCCCACATCAAAAAAAGGTGTTAGGGAGTGAATGTGAAATCAATTAAGGAAGCGTTAAACAGGGAAAAAGAAAATTAACTATCCATCAACAAACATGCCTTGGCAAGCAAGCCACAAACTGTTTTTTTTTATTATTATTATTTTATTTTTTTTCAACCATGCCAGTTCTGGCAATTAGCGAGTGTGGTTGGTCTTATCGCCTTAGAAGTGGAGAGTTTGCTAACCTTGGTCTCTAATTAGAGAGGTGAAACCAGCATGCAGGGGAATCACTGAGGCTACATGCAAGAACTAAACTAGCAGGCAGGGGAATCACTGAGGCTACATGCAAGAACTAAACTAGCAGGCAGGGGAATCACTGAGGCTACATGCAAGAACTAAAAAATGTCATTAGCAGGAGTCATCCCTATGCAATGAATCATCCAAGACCAAAACAAAAGAAAATTATTTAAAATGAATGAGGGCTTGTGACTGCCTAGAGGGAGAAATGTTGGTTTTGTGATTAATGACACACAACAAATTACGAGGGCCCGTAATTTGAAACATGTCTAATTACTCATGAGCAAAAACCACAGGAAGAGGAGGACATTTTGGATATTGATGAAGCTACAAGCTTCAGTTGCTTTGATTGTGAGGGTGGTGCTAACCTTTGACTGGACAATGAGTCTTAATGAGGGAAAATGTTAGTCATTATTATTTTTGTTCCCTCTGATTGAAATTGATTTTTGTTGGCAGGATATTTATGTCAGTGGTCAGTGATCATTATTTCCCCATTGCATTGGGTGGCATGAGACATTTTTCTACATCTTTCTGTGTTACTTATACTATGTTGATTACGGCAACTTTTTTTACCATTACTTTATGACAAACTCAGAATTAATTTAATGAAGACATAATAGCATGTTACTTAAATGTAGAGATGTATGGCTACTTCCACTGTGTGTAATTTTAATGACTAGTATAATTAGAGTAATATAGTCAAATTAAAGATGTTGTAATAACTTTAAATATTTGTGTTTTATGGTTTATGGACTTAGGTAACAGCACCCCGTGCTGGTGTGAGCTCTCTTGTGAAATGTCCTCTCAACCCCCTCACACCACCTCCACCTCCTCTTCCTCTCCCTCCATCCTTCCGTCTCCACCATGTCATTTCTGTTCCTCTCACCTAGGTTCCCCCGCTCCAGGGCAAGCTTCAGTACATGCGCGTCCTGAACGACCTTCCACCTTTCGGAGGCCTGCTTTTCCACACGGTTGGCCTGGTAATGTGACTCATAAAACCCTCCCCAGGTTGCTCTCCGATGGTCACGTATATACAGGCCTTAGGTGTCTGATCAGAAGCATACCATGGCGTAAAGTGGGTTTGGATTTGGCACCCGATATCGTTAGCCTAGCTTATCGTTAGCCTAGAAGTGGTTAGACCAGTTAGCCTATAGCTAGGGTAACGGTGTCAGACTGGGTTATTGCACACACAGAGAACAGAAAGATACCGGTATGTATCTTTTTTATCTAACTCTGGGGTATGTGCAAAGCCATGTAGAGTTCTGACATTTAGGCTGTAGATCCCTTTCAAGAGAGTTCCATTATCAGCATCATAGTTGGCCCCACAAGACTTCCGTTTTAACATTCCATATGTTATCTTAATGCATAGGAAGTAGATTGGGGCCCAAATAGAACGTTCAAGCATTGTTTTTGTTTTTATTGTTGAAAGGGTCCATAGGTTGAGGTTTTTCACAAGGTTCTAAGTCAAGCTACACAAAGAGTGCAAAATATGTACTGGAAATGTCATTTTTTGTTTATAGTTTTGTTAGATAGATAGATAGATTGATAGAATAGAATAGATTACACAGAAAGGCTATGCAACACAGTTCTAAAAGTTTGAGAGGATCAAAGTTTTAAATGAGGAATCAAACCCCCACAACCCCCCTATAAATCACCCCAAGGCTACATCCCTACAGCAAATGAGTCATACAGTGAAGATCGTTGAGATCTGATATGAAATCACCCTTGATGTCTGTCTAAAATAATAATAATAATAATAATAATAATAATAATAATAATAAAACATAATTCCTTGGGCAGAAATCAGAGGAAGGATATAGTCAAGGTTACTGACCTTTCAAAGTGCTGTTTTTCTTAGCGGCATTATTTGCATTTTGCTTTTGCAGGACGAGAAGCACTCGGCCACAACTCTGTTAGTGGGGCCGCGGCACGGGATCAGCCACGTAATTGACCTGAAGAACAACCTGACCACAGTCCTGGCAGAGTTCAGCCGGGTGGCAAAAGTCCAGTTGTTTCGGGAGCACCAGGGAGTGGCAAGAGTGGAGGTCACCATTCTGGAAGCGAAGGTGAGACATCAATTACTCTCGATTTTAAGGGAATTTGACACAGTCATGTAAATTGACTCCTAACATAGCAACTCTACAGAGATTAGTGCCCTCATGGTAGGAAAAGAGGACACATAAACCTCTCTCTGACGTGCAGTGCAATAGTACTAAGAAATTATCCTCTAGACGACATTGAGCTTGAATTTGTGCTTATCCTTCCCCCTAGCGAAAGCAAATCATCATCCATTTAAACTGCAGGAGATAGATACACACATTTTGTGCTAAATTGAACCAAATACAGAGGAATTAGAATGGATATCAGCTTTCCACAGACTGCTTCAAACAACACATTATGACCTCATAGAACGTGTCCTTCCCTTTGCCACTTCCTCCTAGCCACTGGTGTTGCTGATGGAGTGGCCTGATGCCTCGAATTTTGCCTGTCTGATCTCCGGCTACTACAAGCTCTATGTGGACCCCAAACGGACTGTCTACTACCGGACACCTGGTCAGTCTCATATGATCAAGGCAGGTATGTTAGTTGTCACCCCCTTGGTTTTGTGTGGTTAGCAGGTCTAAAAAAAACCCTATGTGAAACAGTACTTTGATTATGTATTGTATGCCTTTTCTATACAGTGTGTGAAGCATAATGCTGTAAACTTGAACTAAAACACTCATGTCTTTCCATCTCACTCGTCTATGGATTACCTGTCGTTAATACAAAAAGCATTTGGTCCCTCAGGTGCTTTTAAAATATCATTGTCAAAGATGGCTGGATGGTTTGAAAATGTCATCACTTTGTGTCATCAGTGGCATTTAATGTGCATTTAATCTTATGTTCAACTGACATAACTAACAACTGACACCTAACATGCTTTTCCACATGAGTATGTTGTAGAATTTTACAACATATATTATTTGACTTGACAGGGCATTCTCATGTGCTTGTATATACACTGAGGCTCAAGGTCAAGGTCTTTGTGTAAACTGGTTTCCATCAGTGAGACTTAAGTTTGAGCAAAATGCAATCTGAGGAAACACAAAATAGCACAAAGGGGTGACTCGCATTTCAACATTTCTCTCAAAATTGCCTGGAGTGTCATCAGCTTCCTCCATTTGCTTGGACCAGCTCCATTGACTCCTTGGGGATCTCATTCACATTGCCACCCGCTTCTCGATTTCTCTCATCTCCATCTTGGTTCTGTCCCATTGGATTGGGGGTTCATTTTTCTTGTTTCTGTTCTCCACATAAAAAAAGTCACATTCAGGATTTGTCGGTCCCGCCTGCTCTCTCTCTCTCTCTTTTTCATCAAAAGAACGTGTAATGCTCAGTCATTCTGTTGGATGTCCCAGCTCCTCTCTCTGTCCCCATATTGCTGTGATCAGTCCTGTGAGGGAGACTCATAGATATCACCGCTTGCCATGTGTTCCCTCGGGGGTGACCAAGTTTTCATCTCAGAGCAAAACAAGCAAAAAAAAAAAAAAACACCCACCCCTTTCATACGACTCCAAAACAACATCCATTCTGCTGTCGCCTCTCATCATCAGGACGCTCCATCCAACTAAAATCTGAGGGTTGTTCCACCTGTCAACTCCTCTGATGATTTTGCCCTTAGATTACAGAAGTGCCCATGCTCACTCAAGGCCCTCGGGTGCAACGGGTTCAAGCAGCGGTGGCGGTGGCGGAGGAGGAGGGAGTAGCCGGCGAGGCGAAGAGAGGGAAGGGCTGTCCCGAGAGCCGTCCCAGAAGGCGTCCTCCGGCTCAGCCTCGCAGCTCCCCCCGCCATCATCGCAACACCTGGGCCTCTGCCACATCCACCTGCGGGAACAGCAGCAGCTTCGGGAGTTGCAGCAGCAGGCCGAGGAGCAGCTGGACATTAACCAGAACCTCGTCTCGCAGAGCCGCTGCCGCACCAAGTCCGACCCCACGCTCAAGAGCACCGAGGCCATCATCGCTCGCCCGGACAGTCCCGCGGAGAGAGAAGAGGAGGGGGGGGGCAGTGGCGGAGGCGCGGGCTTCAGGAGCCGGGCGAAGACCTTGGAGCGCCCGCACCGTTCTGGACGTTTCTTCTGCGACTCCTGTAAGGCCAGGCTCAAGGCTGAGGGTCTGATGGTGGAGGACAGTCGAAGCAGTGGGAGCTCCGGGAAGCAGTGCTCCAGCGCCTGTGCCTCACGAGACGCAGATGTTGTGGACCTCATGGCCCTGCCCCTGCCCGGCAGCGATGACGACGAGGAGATGGAAGAGGACGCTGTCGGAAAACTGCAGCCTCCGCCTCCGGCCATTGCCGCTCCTCCCCCGGGGTTTCGGGATAACAGCTCCGACGAGGATGACCCGAATAAAAACCGCAAGGCTACTGCCAAAGCGGAGGGCACCGCAAAAGCAACAGCTGCCACGGCAACTATGACAACAACCACATCAGCAGCAGTAGTGGCAGAGGCTTCAGCAGTAGCAGCAACAGCTGCTGTCACCGCGGGAACAGTGGGAGCGACTCCGCAGGAAGTCCCAGTGACTCTGATTGATAACGTGGCCACCAGGACAGTGCGGGACCATGCCCAGGAGCTGGATGATGCGTTAGTCTCCACCCTGCAAGCCCTGGAGGCCCTGGCAGCCTCTGAGGACTATCCCCACCACCACCACCACCACCACCAGCAAACCCCTCAAACCGCAGGTGGACCTCTCACTGCTTCTCAGAAACACAGTCTCCTCTGTCTCTAATGTCTCTATATTTAGTATTTCCTTGCTTGACTGCCTATTTATTGAGGTTAAAATGGTGATTACTTGTACCCCATATGAGGGCCAAACAGATTTAAGCCTTTTTAGTATTCAGGCCGAGAGACCATTTAGTCTGGTTCTCGACAGGATCCTTAGCAAATGCCTCATTATATGCTGCTGCTTTGCAATGAGTTGAAAATGTAAATTGCTCATATTAAGCAGCAATATTGTAATTACCGTTTTCTCCTAAAACGTGACATCATTACGCGCAATAGACAGGTCAGGTGTTTAGAATTTGTCTGCTATCTAAATGTAAAATACCACTGTGTGAGAACAACTCTCCATCTGTTAAATATGCATGTGGTTGATGCCTCGTTATCAGTTATGGGATAATGACTTCTTTTATGGCTTAGGTAGTCTATTTATTTGTGCATAGTTTATTTTTATGCATTTTTCGTGACCCTGATTTGTTCTGTGTTCTGTCCCTCACAGGGTTAATAGTGCTGGCAGCGATCACCCCCGAGTCATCACTCGACTCTGGGCATGAGACCAACTCCTCTGAGCTGACGGATGTGTCTGAAATGGTGTCTGCCATGAAACAGCATCAGAACCAAGCTTACCTGCTGGCCCACCACATCAACAAGGAGCGCATCTTCAGCCGCAGAGACTTCCCACTGGCCATCCCTGGCTGCACTGCCCAGACTCTGGGTAGCGGGGCCTTTTCCATGACACAGATCCGTGGCGGCTGCCCACCGAAACAGGTGATCCTGAGCAAAACTGTGCCCTTGAAGGTCAGCCCCAGTCAAGGACCAGGGTCTCCCTGTCCTCCGGGCGAGCAGAGCAAAATCCAAGATCATCCACAGACTGAGGCGGATACAGGAAAGCCTGCAAAGCCAGAGCCTGTGAAGTCAAGCACGACTGAATCCCCCTCTCCTCTGGCCTCCCAGCAAAAGAAAGTTGTTGAACAGGTGGATGTGTCCACTGGTGGGAAAATTCAGAAAGTATCAGAGGGTAAACTGAGTCCTAACACTTCGGAGAGCATCAAAGGGAAAATTTCTGGACAGGTGAGTCCAGAGGTGACCAACAAAGCCTTACCCATCCTTTTGCCTGTAGATAGAATCGCTTCTGCCAAGCTTAGTCCCACGGAAATGTGCCAAGATGCCGAGACTGCCTCTAGTGAGACCATCAAGCCTTCAAGCTTTAAGGGCCTGCTGCCAGTTGACGACCTCTTCTGCACATGCCCAGTGAGGCCTGAGCCAGGGCCCCAATTGAGACTGAAGGACCCCCAGACCCAAAAGGTGGTGGTGTTCCACTCCTCCTCACCCACTGATGATGAAAGACTTCGTGCCAAGGGACTGCAACTGGCAAGCTGCAAAGAGAACACAGTGCGGACATCAGATCCTAGTTTAGCCAAGCCTAGTATGCACCCGCCACCTAAATATTCTCCTCACATTCCAGTGAAAACGGAACGCAAAGAGACACCTGACGACAAATCTGAGAGCAAAGTCCTCCCAGAGCAACAGAAAAGTCTTGCCAAATCCTCCTTACCTGTCCTGGTGGAAACAACACACATAACTACCTGCGGGGAAAAGGGTGCAACCATCCCCGGGGCTGAGCGCAAAAAGCAAAGCAGCAGTAGGAGCAAGTCCCAGCGCAGCGCACCGTTCCAGAGCTTCAGGAACCTGATCTCGGCCACTTTCCCGGCGCGTCTGCGCCGCGAGACGGACGAGCGGCGGGCGCAGCTGCAGAAGGTGCGGCAGTACGAGCTCGAGTTCCTGGAGGAGCTCCTCAAGCCCAAGACGTCGCAGGGCGAGTTTTTGCCCCAGGGGTCCTCGCCCGTCCCTGGAGGCACTCCGTGTGCCTGCCAGCTGCGCACGAGTCCCGTGCAGAAGGTCCCGGGCATCTCTCGGGAGCAGAGGCGCAGCTGCGACTGCAAGCGGATATGTCGTGGGATGAGGCTACCCGACACGCCTGTGGGGTCCTCCATGGAGCCCCGTGGTGGGAGAGAGAGGCCGATTTCCAAAACACCCCCTGCCATTCCCAAGGCTCCCCATAGCCAAGGCGCACCGCGGAGACCTCAGACGCTAGAGATCAAGACCACCAGAATCCGCTCCACCAGCCTGGAGTCTCGAGAACTTCGAGACACGCCTGTTTCCTGTTTGCCCACCTGCACTGCCCGCCCTGAGTGTATGGGGGCGCCGCAATACCAGAAACTCCAGCGAAGGTACAGCATTGGCGAGCTGGACAACAACAGTGACAGCACACCTCTCTATGCTGAGGTGAAATCCACCAAGGCCAAAAGCTTGGAGAAAGAGATGGAAAGAGTCAGGGCAACAGGACTCAGACTACCGACCCCAGTAGAGCCCATTCACACTCAAGGTAGTGAGACGAAAAAGAAAGGCGTCTTCTTTATCCAGGGAGAGGAGATTGTGCGTGAGACCCGGGAGGGGACCAGCGAGGTGCTGTTGGCAATACCCAGTGAAGGCAGCAGTGACGACCGGGAGAAGTGCTGCTCATTCTGCTTCTGCTACCGCAAGTGTGAGGCTGCCGACTCGAGCAGTGAGAAGGACGAGCTCTCGTACTCTGTCCCTCTGCAAGTCCTGCCCGGCATGCAACTGGACTCCCGCACCATGCCGGTGGTCAGCAAAACCTTACAGGTGCTCGACGCAGAGGACTGTAGCGGAGAGGAAGAGGAGGAGGAGGAGGAGGAGGAAGAGGAGCCCCAGACACAGGAGATCGACCTGCGTGCCTGCAGCAGTCTGGAAGCCAGCTTGGCACGAGTGCAGTCCCTGCAGGACAAGACGTTCTGCCTGCCCGACGGCTTCCTCATTGCGCAACTGGATGCCAACGAGCTGCTGGCCATCCTCCGGCAGTGCGCCAACAGCCCCCAGATAGAGGCCGAGCCCCGCATGCCCGCTGCCCGGCTGGCGGAGTACAAGCAAGAGCTGGCCGTGCGCTTCAAGGAGTTCCGCGCGTCGTGCCGGCGCGTGGCGAGCGTGGAGAAGAGCCCCACGCGCATGCTCAGCGCCGTCACCGCCAGCTTCCAGGTGCTGTGCAACCTGACGCAGACGTTCATCCGGCTGGTGCACGGCATACGCTCCGAGACCCAGCGGCTGCAGCTGCTGCGGAAAGTGGAGGAGGTGGCGGTCAACTACACGCTGCTCCTCCGGGCAGCCGAGGAGGCCATGGGACACTCCAGCAGCCTCCCCAACAAGAGTGCCAGCCCGCAAGCGCCTGCTGCCACGAACGCAGGCTCCCTCCCGCGCTCCATCAAAACCTTGCCCACCAAGTGAAGCCCATGAACATGAACATCCCCCACATCCCCTCCACACAAAGGGAGTCCTTAAGGACAGGGATCTGAGAACCCACAAAGTGGCTATCGCCGCTGCTGGGGGAGCTCACCGGGTCATATCTCAGTTATTGTTTACATTTGTTTTTACAGGACATAGTAGGATAAAGTGCAGATTCATTCTCATTAAACTGCTCCACACTATGTTTACAGGGGGGTGTCCAGCACAGTTGCCTCCCCCCCTCCCCACCCCACCCCATCTCCTCCATGTTGTTTCCTACCGAGGGACACCTGTGTATCCTGTCCTGTGTATCCTGTCCTGTGTATCCAGTTCGGGGAACAGTTCTGTCTCTAACTTTCTTATTTTATCTCCCTCACCACTGGATGATAAACAGGGCTAATGATTGCATTTCAACACTTGCTTCAAGGGGCTAGCAAACAGAGGGTTTTGTACTTACTGTATTTAAATGTATGTAATTAATTGATTAATTTATTATTAATTAATTTTATTTATTTTTGAAGGCAAGAGAAAAGATTATTTATGGGAGGACAGGAGATCATTGTCATTTTCATGATAAAATTATAGTATTCAAGACTTTATAATGAATTAAAATGAATTTACTCCTACGATGTACCCTAAACAGAATCACTGCAGAGACTGTCAGATAGTGCATTATGTGGATTAGGTAGTGCCAAATATTGATTCTTTGGTGACGTGTTTGTACGATTGTTACTTTTAAAATCACTGCTTACTGATGTGATACCACAAAAGAGCACTCTGCTGCAAGAGCAGAATCATTCACAGCAAAGGGGGAGTATCTGAGCAAAAACCATCATGTCTGAAGCTGAGTTTCCTGACACTCCAAGGCCATAAAATGTGCACACATACACACACACACACACGCACGCACACATGTGCACACACACACACAGGTAAGGAAAGACTGCTCAGAGTGGGGCAATGTAGCCGAAACCCAACTTTACCAGACACAGCAAAGATTCAGTTACTTGGATTAAAGATGTGAAGCTCTCTATTTCACTAAATCATGGTATTGTTTTCACTTTGTCATAAAGATGTTTAAAAGTAATGATATATCAAGTGTTTTTTGAGTCTCACATAGTGTTGTAAAGAAGTTTTTTGTTTTGTTTTTTTGTTTTAACAAAAAAGTGAATAGGATGTGAGAGTAAGCTTTGTGATTTCCAAAGCCTGCTCAATTAAAAAAAAGGAAAGGAAATAATTCAGATTCCATTTGATACCTTCTCACCTTGATGTGTAATGCATTGTGATAATAATTCCACATTAATTTATATCCTTAGACTGATCATAGGTCAATACAAACATATTGATTTACTCTAGATTCCCAAAATATACAGTATATTACACACATTATATATAACATTTACACAGAGTGTTACTACATACATAATTGGAAGATTCCAACCCCAAAAAGAAAGAAAAGTTAGAAGACACCTTGTTGACACCACATTGAAGACACCACATTGTTTACCCATTTCTATACTGTTTTACATCTTGCATTTCAGGTTGTATCAAAAAACATACAAAAGAGTAGTTTTCTATGTATTTTAATAAACCCAGCACTTGTTTTCTGTCTGAAAACTTTCTTTGACTCCTGATCAAACATTTCTGAACCACGACCAGTTGCTCGCTGGCCTGAATTGGGTTGCTAATCACCTGTCTATGTTGCTCCCTGGTGAAAGATCACCGAAACTCATCCTTCCATGTTTATTTGTTCTCATTGTAATATTGTCTTGCATGTCCTCTTTCTGTTATCCTCTATTTTTGGATGTGTACAAACCAGAGAATATGGTGCCCACTCATCCTGGTATGTGTATTCTCTTTGAAGGCTGAATACACACAGACACACACATACACACAAAAGGTGGAAGAGGGATAAGTCTCTGCTTGTTCTATTGCAGAGGAATCTCTCCACTTTGAGTGTATTCCAATTAAACGTGTAAATAGTTGTAACATAACCCGGGACATTTGTGAAGATGTAAACAAAACTTTTAAAATATTCAACCCAAACAGTGTGAAGATTTGTCCAAATTCTTCACAGTTTTGTAAATCAGATATCACGTCTGTATCTTATTTATAGTAGTAATTTATCATAGAGATAAACAGTGAAAAAAATATATTTTAACGAATATATAACAATATCTATGAAAGCATGGGACATGTTTATTTTTATAATATATTTACATTATGTTTTTTCTCTTCAGTCCAGTTTTTCCTTTGTTTATGACATTAACAATACTGTGGATTTGTCTGTGTTCATCAGTGTGGATCTTTCACAATCTAATCCATTGTTTCTGTATTTACATTGTTTAAACTTTCATTTGATTCAATGTCTATGACTTTGTCTCCACTGTAGTCCTGTGTGCAACGTCATGTTTAAAAGCAATAAAGTACTGAAGTTATGCCATCCCCGGTCCGGTGCACTTACGGCCGCTTAATTGAGACGGGGGGGGGGCTTCTCGCACACACACACACACACACATACACACACACACATCTGTCTCTCTCTCTCTCTCACACACACATACACACGCACGCACACCAAGTTCACATGCTAAAAAGTCACATGCATTTGTTAATTACACCTAATCAAACATGGCTGACATTGAAGATATTCTATGTGCACATGAACACCTCTATACATATCTGCTGTCCATGTACAGAAAGAAATTACAGGCATCAATGCAGGCATTCCAAATCTAAAAATGTTTCCCAACAGTCTACAAAGTGTTCTTCCTTTTTCTAATGTGAGAGGAATTTAGCTATTTACCTGGAATTTACCTGGTAATCCTTTGCGATCCTCTTGTCACTCTGACTTCAAAAACTTCCCGCCTGAACTCTATCAGACGTAGAACTTGCAGAGTGATAATAGAACGAGACTGTCTTCCTTGGGGATCATCCTAACGCAGGAAGCATGGAATCTCACAGCGCAACTCAAGCCTACAATGAGAAGAGAGTAAGGAAGGAAATTAGCAAAGGTTTTGTTTAGGAACACAAGAGCTCTTTGTGTCCAATGTGGACAGTAAGTAGAGGGGCCATTCCACACTGGTGGAGCCTCATTGATTTTCTAGCTTCTAGCTAGTGCTTCCTCAAGTTTGTACGTCAATGCTGAAGTCTGAACAAAGCTCGGCGACCCCTGCAAGTGCAGAGAGCAGTAAAGCTCTCAGAGAAAATTGCCTGTGTGAGGAAGTCCGAATGACTCCTGGCTAGGCGATTACCCTCAGCATAATGAAGACAATAACAGTCTGCGGAATAATAGAGGCGCCATTTGAAACTGTTGGCGTATAAAAGGATCCCTTGCCCTTCTTTACAAGATTAAAGTTGATTCAGGGTTGGGCTCACCATGGTGTTGGTCTAGCCCTGCAAAATGTACAAAATAAATGTTTGTTTCTACAGCCAGCCAATGTCATTAAAAATTAAGATCAGAGACACACAGAGATTGTAATATGGCCAGTACTGTCACCATTAAGGCTTTAAATTACTTTGCCATTACAAAAATTGGTTGTTCCGTAATGGTTTGGGCCAACTCAGACCTAGACGGAGTCCTCTTCTCTACTGTCTACCATTTATTGATCAAAACAAAGGATAAAACCTCTGGCCATCTAAGTGAACACTGATTGTGTTATAGAGCTTTTAAAAATGTTTCCAGTTGAAATGTTGAAAGCTAACGCAGATACTTTGAAATGAAAATGAATTAGACTTTAGTGTAATGATCTACAAATTGTTGACTTAAATCTTAATTTTTTCATTTTTATTTGGTCCCCAAGTTACCATTAGCTGTTGTGTTGTTTTCTGTATCGGAAATCCCTTACGAACCCACATGTTTGTTTATGCAGTTCAAAGAGTCTATACTGAGTCTGCTTTACCAACAAACGCCAACAAACTCCAACACCAACAGTTGGGTCAGTGTGGGCCAGCTATCTGTGTTTGTTGGCGTTTGTTGGATGGAGTCATTAAGTGTTTGACATGACAGTTGGTTTTATGAACATTCTAAAGACTACCACCAACAGCTGCCAACTTTAGAATGTTGGAGTTTGTTGGAGCAGTGTGCAAGCTCCTTAAGATCATACTGAGCTGTATCATTCAGGAGAACAGGACCCACGACAGGCATCAGGAGGGGGAGTTGCAGTGACCATCTCTCAAAGAAAAGTATCTGTTGGTCTAGTCTCCCTGGGCCAATATTAAGCACTTTCTGTGAGAACATACATACATACATACACACACACACACACACAGACACACACACACACACAGACACGCACACACACACACACACACATACATACATACATACATATTTGTGAAAGTGAAGATGGCAAGAATATTCGTCAAGAGAACCAAGAACACAAATTCAGGTAAAACAATTTTCTGTGAGCCACAAGAGAAAATGACAGCCATTACAAGAATGTAGTTGTTTTTTATTTTTATTTTAAATAATCCTAATTTAGTATGCCTTGCCTGGCCTACACACTCATTCCCCCCCGCATACACACCAATAAAAAAATATAAAGAGAAATTAAAGTGCTCTTATTTTTTTTTGTTTACTAAGATATACACAATCTTTTTGGAGCAAAAATGTTACTTTACATAGAACATCAGACACTTGTTTCTTAAAAAAAGAAAAAAAAAAAAAAAAAAACTAATTGATTTGTTTACTGTATTCAGTGCATGTAAAAAAATAACACATGTAAGGCCTGACTGAGAGAGTTCCATAACGGTTGGCAATGCGTGCAAGTCAATCCACTTATGTAGGTGCTAACACATGAGTGCATATAATAACACTCACTCTTTCTCATTCACACACACAAACACACAGATATACACACGCGCACGCACACACACACACACACACACACACATTTAACTCCATAGTGGCAGGCCAGGGGGTATATCCATGACTACCTCATGGTAATTATCCGTGTCATGTCAACAAAATGATGTGACACACTGAGTCAAGTTAAAACACCACCATGTTACAGAATTTAAAAACTGCGCGTTGTCATGACACCATAAGGAGTGAGGGTCAGCTGCAGTGTGGATGACTAGTATATACTGCTCTGCTTGGTGTTAGCCACAAAGTACATTAGAGTTCAGAGTTACCAGAGACAGGTGCCCGTGTCCGTTACAGGAGTGGATGCAAACGTTTCCACAAACACACACACACAAACACACACACACACACACACACACACACACACACACAAACACACGTGCGTGAACGAGTGCAAAACATCACATACCACAAACCTGCCCACATTGATTTTTGACATGATTGAGTTGTGATTGGCTTTAAAAAGAACGACAGGTAAAAGGTCTTTTACATACTAAACGGTAAACAAAGACATCGCGCCCGTAGCCTGGGGCTCCGTTACGCCACGTCACGCCACGCCACGCCACACTGCACTGACGTGTGAAGCTGCAGATCGACGGCCCCGTTTTTCTGGGGGAAGTGCGGGGCTGGCACAGAGTTACTCTGAACACCACTTCCAGCTGATCGAGTAGCCTATCCACCCGCAGCGTTTCAGCAAAGTGGATATAAAAATAGACATTTGAGACCCTGAATGTCAATCAGTGTTTTCGTCGTTTCTGCGGTGCTAGAGAAACTAAAAAGTGACACAATTTCTCCTAGCTGGGCTCTGCAACTCACCACTCACACTCATTTCATTATATCTGTAGCTGTGAATTCGTTTAAGACCTATTCCTCGGAAAAGGAGTGGGGGAACAAACTAAATAAAGTAAAATAACATAAAATAAAACCAATAAAACGAGGACTGCTGCTGATTAGAGTGTTATCGCCGTTAGATGTCTAAATGCTCAGTTTTCCCCACAATCCTGGTGTGCGTAACAGCTCACCTGTGGCACCAGGGTGAAGAGGTGTAAGTATGTGTGTATGTGTATGATGTGTATACATTTGTGCGTGCATGTGTATGTGTGTGAGTGTATGTGTGTGTGTGTTATGTGTTGTGTGTGTGTGTGCATGCGTCTACATCAACGTCTCTTTGTGGTGTCTGATAATGTGTTGGCTCTTCTCCGAGGGCCGGCGGAAGCCCTTGGTGCAGTAGTCGCAGCGATGCGGGTAGTCCTTGGTGTGGATGGATATGACGTGGCGCTTGAAGCCCGAAGCGTCCGTGGTGTTGTACTCGCAGTACTGGCACTGGTAGACCTTGCGGCCGCTGTGCGTCTTCATGTGCTTCTTGAGCTCCCCCTGCTGGCGGAAGCCGCGCTTGCAGCGCTTGCACTTGAACGGCAGCTCCTTGGTGTGCACCGACAGGATGTGGCGGCTGAGCGCGAACGGGTCCGACGTCTTGAAGTCGCAGTGCCGGCACTGGTGCACGCGGTTGCCCTTGTGCGTCTCCGAGTGCTTCTTGAGCTCGCTGGGCCGGTGGAAGCCCTTCTCGCAGACCTCGCACTTGTGCGGGAAGTCCTTGGTGTGCACCGAGATGACGTGGCGCTTCAGGTCGCTCGAGTTGGTGCTCTTGTGCTCGCAGTGCGGACACTGGTGCGTCTTGTGGCCCTGGAGGGCCTCGGCGTGCCGCTGCAGCTCCTTGTCGTCGGCGAACGCCTGCGGGCAGTGCGTGCACTTGTACGGCAGGTCCGAGCCGTGCTTGCTCTTGACGTGCGTCTTCAGGTTGGACTGGTCGGCGCAGCGGAACGGGCAGTGCGCGCACTGGAAGGGCTTCTCGCCCGTGTGCGTGCGCATGTGCTTCTTCAGCTCGGACGGGTGCCGGAAGCCCTTGGCGCACTCCACGCACACGTGGGCAAAGTTGCGGCTGTGCACGGCCAGCAGGTGGCGGTTGAGCAAGCCCTGCTCGGCCGTCTCGTACTCGCAGTACTTGCACTGGTGCATCTTGGGCTCGTCCTTGTCGCGCAGGATGAGCATGTTGGAGCCCAGCGGGCTGGTGGCCTCGTGGTAGCGCCGCGTGTACTCGCTGTACTCCGGCGGCCGCTCCGTTTCCCGCTCCCGCTCGCGCTCCCGCTCGTTCTTGGCGCTGGAGCTGAGCTTGTGGCCCTCCAGGTGGTTGTGGAAGCTGGCCTTCTTGTTGGTGGTGAAGTCACAGTCGGTGCACTGGAACTTCTTCTTCAGCATGTGGTCCGGGTGGTTCTTCATGTGGCGCTTGAGGAACCCCCGCGAGCGGAACTTCTTGCCGCAGATGTGACAGGGGTAGACGGTCAGGGGCTGGCCGTCTGGACCGATGATGACCGCTGGGGAGGTCCGATGGGGCAGGGAGAAGACAGATTAAAATATGTTAGTATAGTATAAGATATATACATATACATTTATATATGTGTCAGACCATTTTTCTCATGTAAGAAAGAAAGAAAGTAGTTATTATAATAATATTAATATTATTAATATTAATATAGTTAGTATAATAATATCATACATTAATATCACAAATCCAAAACATTAGAAGACATTACCATGAAACTATATTATTTAAATATTCAATATGAGGTATTAATTTAAATAATAATCCATTACACAGCTTTATGTTATGCTATAATACACTGTAACCAAAATGAGTGTTTTGGATTTTGACCACAATAACTACATCACACATTCTTGCAGTGACTCTAATGCCCATGTGATGGCCATGTGATGCCCATGTGATGCCCATGTGATGCCCACCCGTCTGGCACTGCCGCCCTTCTGGGCCCTTCTTCTTCTTCTTGGCCTTCTGCTTCAGCACGCGGTTGGTGCTGACGCTGTCGCTGATCTGCAGGTACGGCGTCACTGCGCCCGGCTTGCTCTCCAGCCGACCCTCCAGGTTATTACCTGAAGCCAACACAGAGGGAGTTCATGGTCACAGTACGCATGTGTGGGCTTGGTGCACACTTGAAATTAAGTGTAACTGTGGGGGTAATCAAGTAATATATAATCCAGTGATTTTCTCTAACTCCGATTCACATTATTATATTTTTTTTATCTTCTTATCTTTCTAATACTCACCCACACTTCAGTCTTGTTTACTGAAATTTTGGAAATTAACATATCTTCTCTTAATTTTTCTATTTAATTTATTCTTCTTTACAGTTCAGCTGGCTCTTGAGCACAGTAATGTTCATTACAGATAAATGTCTATTTATGAGACATTTGAGACTATTTATGAGTACATGACAATAACACCTGCACTTATTTACTAATCCTAACCCTAACCTTAAACCCAAGTGTATATTGCAGCACAAATAATACTGGACTAACGCACTAATGTGTAGTACATTTCAGGTCACACAGGCTGCACAGACACACCCTACTTTATTCACCATCATTCCATTCTTCCAAAAATGGAACCCGTAAACCTCTAAATGACTTCAGACCTGTTTTTTTTCCTTGAAGTAGATGCGAGTCCCCTTCCTAATCCTGCCACCAACACAAAAGGGCCACAGGACACAGGCCAGAGGAAGAGACCACTGCCTCACCATAAGCGGCCGCCCAGGCCACAGGCACCAGGGTTTTGTTGGCGGGGGAGTCGTCCAACTGTGCCTCCTGAATGGCAGAGGCCTCCTCCTCCCCTACGATCACCTCCATGTACACCTGGTCTGCCATCTCAGCACAGTCTGCAAGGGGAGGAGAGACAGAGAGGGTCAGGCGGTGAAGGGACACAACCTTATACCACCACCACCATCATCACCATGACACCTCTATGGGCACGGTGAAGCAGTGGTAGTGCCATTGTTCAAATGTCCGAAACAGTGAAAAAAAAACATGCTACAGGATACAACATGATTTACCAATGCTTCTGATTATTGTATCACAGTTTGTGTGGTATGCAGATGGTTGGTGCCATAGGGGCAGCCGTGGCCTGCTGGTTAGAACTTTGGACACACACACACACACACAGACACAGACACAGAGACACAGACACACACTGAGTGTGCTGAGTGTGTTTCACTAATTCACGGATTGGGATAAATGCAGAGACTAGGGATGCACGATATATCGGTGGCCGATATATTATTGGCCGATAAGTGAAAAAATGAAAATATTATTATCGGTCCGATAACAGAATTCTGGCCGATAATTTGTGCCGATATTTTTTAAAGTCCTAATTTAGGCCTACGTAAGGTCCGTCTGGCTACACTGAGCTACTTGAGCTTGGTTGGCTATATTTTTTCCTCAATATAATGTCAGCGGTGTGAATGTATTTCACCACTCTTAACAAAATCTGTGGATATACGTTCATTTGGGAATCTGCATCTCAAAATCCTCTCGTGAATGATCTGCCATTTAACCTTAACAGAGCGGAGCTCAGCCCTATCTAGAGTCGTCTTGTGCTGGTGTGTTTGCACTTTACCGCGCTGGTCGGGGAAACAAATAAACAAACTCGTTAGTGGGACGAGTACATAAGTAGGCCTAGTTCTAAGTTGTGTTTTAGTATTATATTTGCATTACTTTAGCTTGGGTTTTGTATTATTACCTAGAAATATGCTAACCATTCCTGCTTCAGTTCCAGACAGGTCATCATAATATGTTATTAAAACCTTCGGGGCTAACCCCTTTCATTTCTGCTGCAGCAGGTTGTGCGCAACAGAGTAGACGGACATAAGATACAGTCTGAGGAGTTGCAGCTTTATTCAGTTACCCGCAGTTGAAACTAAACCTAAGTTTCCCTCACAAACTCTGATTTGGTCGCTATACTGTAGCTTATTCCCAGCTGAGCCGTTTATGAGTGTTTAGTCCTAAATGAAAACGATTCATACTCTCTAGCCACTCACTCGCAATTCACTGACGTCAGGTTCACTTAAAGGAGCCACACATACTGTAGGGCTAGGCTACTGTTATGTTGACTGCTGTACTATTGAGGACTATTATGAGTTCTGTCCATCATTTGGTGGTAGGTAAAATGACTGCAATACAATTATGCTTATTAAATGCTTTCCCCAAATCACTTTTCACAATTTTTTTTCAAGAGTAATATTATCGGTTATCGTATCGGTATCGGCCACAACAAACCAATAAATATCGGTTATCGTTATCGGCCCTAAAATTCCATATCGGTGCATCTCTAGCAGAGACCAAATTTCCCTCACAGGATCAAAAGAGTATATATACTTATACTTATCAATATAATCCATATTGCCAATAATGCCATTCATTTAAGTACGAAACAGACACAGATGACCTGAGTCCTTAGGTGATGGTAGTGTAGTGGCTAAGGAGCTGGGCTAGCGTGCAGTAGCCTGAAAAGTTGTGGGTTTATTTCCCGGTTTCCACCGTTGTGCCCTTGAGCAAGGCACTTAACCCAGAGATTGCTCTGGGGACAATGTAATCCCTTGTAATATAGTTGACATATGCAAGTCACTTTTGATAACATTAACATTAACATCTTAATGAATAAATGTAAATGTCCAGTTCCTCAGCCAGCAGCAGTCATTCTGTAGGAGGGTACGCTAGAGCCTAAAGGCTAGTGGTGACTCTTACTCATGTCCTCGTCTCCCTGGCTACTGTCCTTCACGGTCATGTACACCATCTTCTCCCGTGGCAACCGCGTCGCCACCGCCGGCTCCAGCACTGCATGGCCGTTCTGGAAGTCACTCTCCGTCACCACCTCTGTGCCACCTACACACACACGCACGCACGCAGGCGCACACACACACACACACACACACACACACACACACACACACACACACACACACACACACACACACACTTAGTGATTTATAACCCAAGTCATGGCAGACTATGCCTCTAATCGAGATGAATTTAATGAGCAGTCAGCAAGAGTTGTAAACAACATTTCACGTCTTGAAAAGTGCTACACAAATAAAATGAATGATTGGTTTTTTATACATTAAAAATCTCATTATTTCCGCCATTTCCATACAGAGAATGTAAGCAGTAGGATGGGGAGGTAAATATTATTTTACATTCAAAACAACCTCAGACAGCTATTAACTTCCCCATTATTTGAGCAATTATTTTAACAATCTCAGAAAGAAAACAAAGACGCTGCAAATGGAAACGCGAACGTGTTTATGTGCACTTGCCGATCTCCACGTCGTCGTCAGCCTCGGCCTTGAAGATGTACACCTTGATGACGTCGGAGCCATAGCCATCCTCTTTGGAGTCGCCGTCGTCATGCGTCACCGCCGTGCTGATCTTCAGGGGCGTGTCGCCGATGTCCAGCTTCTCGCCGACGTCATCCACTACACCACACAACAGCAAAGCACTAGTTCACCCATCGGAATGCTGGATAATTATTGCTGAGCAAAAGCATGTTTGGTCTGGTAGCTAGCTGTACCGTGGTACCGTGACAATGAGATGTAATGTAAGCTTAGAGCAACTAGTGACATAGAGAATAGGGAGAAGGTGGAAGGCTTTGTGATGCTGTAAGGTGTGACACAGTGAACAGGTAAGGAGGGGTAAAATCTCCTAGAAGGTGGAAGTGGGCTCCTTCCAAACTTTGTTTACAAAAACATCCTTTATATTCAATCCTTAACCCGTCCAACTGTGGCACTGTGACCCTTATCTGCAATATTATGATGAATATTTCATGTAGAATTTGTATAATGTAACACATTAATGAACATCACAACTGGAGTAATGTGACAGAAATGGATGCGTGGCTAATTTCCATCTGCATGTCCTAGGGGCAGGCTGATGTGAAATACATTTGAAGTGCGTTCCTGGAGGTCTAATATTGCAGCATGGCACCTTAGGCTAGTTAAATCCACTCAGTTAAGCACTGTGGAGTCTGAAGAGAAACCTGCTTCAGGGCTGGTTCCTGGATTTTGGTGTATTATCATAATGCCATGTGAAATCTAATAATTTTTTAGTTAAGTTAAAAAAAAACTGAAAATGTAGGGTAATATTTTCTTAACTTCCAAGTAACTCCTGTACGGCATTCTTGTATTGGACAATGGCAATACTTTTTGTCAATACATATTCCTATGACTCCAATTTCACATTCTGGAAAAACAACTTTCCAATAGGTCAATAGTAAACTACAACAGTAGAAATCAACCATATCATTGTTGATGATAGGCTTGTACTCTGTCTCATTAGAACCCACTAAACAGAATCACTGGAACTATGAAGTTTGTGAAGCCTGATTCAGTGTGTGGTTGGGCCTCCCATCTATCTGGGTTTGTTGACATACATCAGTCCATCCCAGTGTTCTCCCTGTAGTGACATTCTGTTAGTTCTGTGCTTGTGTATTTATGTATGTGTGTATGTATTTAATTTTACAGTGTGTGAGTGCTGTATGACTGCTGGCTATCTATATCTATCCTATGTCACCTGCCTAGGGACTGCAGATGAAAAGTAGTTCTTTTTACTAATTCTGGCATATTTACATGGTGTTTATTACACAATGTTCATTAATATGCATGGTCCCTATCAAATAAACCAATAAACATAAACATAAACATAAACATTGTACATGACCATGCAGCACTTACATGAGATCATGAGGTAGTCCTCCGATGTGGTTTTCCCATCCTCGTCTGCCTCCGTGTTGATGGTTACCGTGGACGCGGGCACGCCCTTGCGTGCCTGGATGACCGCCGCCTCTCCACTCTCGGCAACCATCACCTCCTCGGACACCAGCTCGTGCTCCAGCGGGCCACCCACAAACACTCCCACCTGCTCGTCCACACCCACCCCTCCCTCCTCCTCCTCCTCCTCTTCCTCCACCTCTGCCTCGATCAGATCGGACGCCATCAGCACATGGTGGTGGTGGTGTTGATCTTCATCCTCCCCTTCCTCCAGAGCCGCATCCTCTTCCTCCTCCTCCTCTTCATCCTCCAGGGCCTCCTCGATGGCCACCTCCGCCCCCAACATGGGCTCGTGGGCCATGATGACGTCAGCGGCCTCGTCCAGGTCGGACGCCTCCACCATCTCGGCCTCCAGCGCCTGCTCCAGCAGGATGCCCTCGTCGGTCACCACGTCTGACACCAGCACCGCCTCTGGCACCGACACCACGATGTGGTCGCCGTCGATGTGGGCCATGCCCCCCATCCCTGCCACTGGGGGGGCGATGGAGAGTAGGCGAGAGGAGATGGAGAGAACAAGAGAGGAACAGAGAAGAGAGGAGATGAAAAGAAAGAATAGGAGAGGAGGAGACAGACAGAACAGGAGGGGAAAACAGGAGTACAAAGGAGTGAATTATACGTCATGGAGGATTCACAGTACTGGCATACTTTTTCCACAGAAGACAGCACCAGACAGATCTGTAAGAGCTCTAGGCCAAATTGTGTGGAATAAAAGTAGTAAGGATGCACTCTGCAGATGGCCTTCATTATTACACGGGTTCTTAAAACACAAGAAGCCACTCAGCTTTGTTTTTGTTGCACCCCACAACAACAACACCAACAACAAATACCGTCCTCTCCCCTGAAGTAGCTCTGCTCTCCTCTTCTCTCCTTTTAAGTGCTCTCCATTTGTTTGGTTTGTTTATTTGTTGTTGTTGTTTTTGTGGTATTTGTGGGCCAAGTATGTCACCTTTATAGTAGGTCTTATTTTATAACATTCCGACAGTACTCAAAAATGTAATTGGGGAAGCTGCCTCTCCCACTGCACATTTTGGCACACCTGCATGCTTTGTCTGTAAAGCTCTATATAGCATGGTCTCTATACAATGTCTATAAAGTGTTTATATTATTCTGATTAATATTATCATGTTGACTTAAATCCTTCCAAACACTTTGAGAAACTGGGCTTCTAAAGGTCTACAATAATAAAAAAAGAGTGAAATTTCAAGAACATACAACCAACCACTAAACGGCCTCCTCACCGAAGTCCTGCATGATCATAGCGTGGGGCATCTTCAGATCCTGGGAGTGAAGCTCAAGAAGGCCTCCACCCTTGTCCATTGGCTATGGTTCCGCTGAGCTATGGGAAAGCACATAGAAGAGAGACACGGTGTTGTGACGTCGACTTTCCTAGGTTCACGTGTTTTGAGGGCTGAACCAAAACTATGAGATTAGTTGAACGAGCATACCTTCACATCTGATTACTGTGTGGGCTGAGTAAGTGCAACGTGAAGGTTCGGTTCAGCTGTTTCATCAGAGAGCTGTGAACTAGAGAAGGAAAAATAGAGTTAGAGCATCACTGCTCCAAAACAAATATGAAAACAACACTTCAAAGGCCCACATAATGTTCACTAATTCAAACTCCCTTATCCTGCAGCAATGAATAGCTAGTCCTTCCTTTCAAGACTCCATATCTCACTGCACTTTGGACGCTAGGATAATCATGTGTTTCAGATTACTATACAGAAGCCAGATTTGCTACAGTCGGCTACTTCACCTGAGCTCCCTCAATCACCAAGCTCATCTCCATTGAGTTTCCAGACTACAATCCAGCATAAACTGACCTGAGATACCCCAGCAGCACCACAAGGCTACAAATATACAAGTCAGGGTTTCCGTTATCCGGTAATTGCCGGACTTTGGCCGGTAAAAAATGAAATGTCCGACAAAATTAAATCTGTCCGATCAAATTGTCCGATTGAAATTGGCTAATAACCCCGTCCCTCTAACACAATCGGAATTTGAGAATAAGCCTAAAATGTAGGCCTATACCAAAGCAAGTCCTTTGGCTATGTTTTAAAGGAACAGGCTCTACCGTTTGAAAGTTATTAAACAACAAGCATATGCTGCATTTCAAATAGGAAGCGCACGCTTAAAACATCTGTTAAACAACGAACGAATGACTGAGACGGTTCAAACATGGCTAGGGCCAGGCAGACTAGTCTGAAAAGCTTTTTCAGAGGCCAGACGCGATGGATGAAGGTATTTGGTAATGCCTAAAGCCTCAGATGTCTGGTCGATTCCACCACCAAAAGAGAAAAAGCCGGAGTGTCGGAGTGTCTGTCAGAATCAGTGACGTTGGAAGTGGAGGTGCAATAATAGAATATTTGACCGGCATATCATCAAAATGTCCGGAAAACAAAACCTCTGCCGGTCACTTTGACCGGCACCATTTTTTTCAAGCGGAAACTCTGAAACAGGTTGAATACTCAGTATATACACACACACACACACACACAAACATGTCTCCAGGGATTACAGAATGAATGGTCTGAAAGAGAGAAAGTATCCAGAGAGCGGATGTTCTGTGTTGTTGATGCCAGAGGTCAGAGCACAATGGCCAGACTGTTTTGAGCTGATAATAAAAGGCAACAGTAACTCAAATAACCATTCGTTACACGCAAGGTATGCAGAAGAGCATCTCTGAACACACAACAACAAAGAGCCTTGAAGCTGGTGGGCTACAGCAGCATAAGATTGCACCGGTGCCACTCCTGTCTTCTGCTAAGAACAGGAAACTGAGGCTACAATTTGCACAGGCCCACCAACATTGGATAATAGAAGATTGGGGAAAATGTTGTCTGGTCTGATGAGTTGTGATTTCTGCTGCGACATTTAGATGGTAGGGTCAGAATTTGGCAAAGATGGCCAAAAGCATGAATCCTGCCTTGTATCAACGGTTGGTGTAATGGTGTGGGGGATATTTTCCAATTGAGCATCGTTTAAATGAGGGATCTCCAACAGGCAGCTCGCGAGCTACCAGTAGCTCCTCACCTGTTTCTGAGTAGCTCTCAAAATAAGGTTTAAGGAAAATGTTTTGTTTGATAACAAAGTCACTTTGGTGATAAATTTGATAACAAAGTCACTTGGTAAACCTGATAAAATTCCTATCAAATTAAATTCACAATCTACAAAGACAGAAGGTAAAGGAATTGAAAGGAGCATTAAAACGCATACAAAACGTATTCAGCTGTTTTGGGTGGAGATCAGCTACGTGAATACATGCTACTACTGAGAGCCTATAAAACACGAGTAGCTCTCGGCCATGTTCATTTTGTCAAAGTAGCTCTTGGAGGAAACAAGAAGGGAGACCCCTGGTTTAAATGCACAGCCTACCTGAGTATTGCTGCTGACCACGTCCACAGACCTTTATAACCACAATGTTCCCATCTACTGATGGCTACTTCCAGCAGGATAGCACACCATGTCACAAAGCTCAAATTATCTCAAAACTGGTTTCTTGAACATGACAATAAATTCACTGTACTCAAATGGCATCTACAGTCATTAGATCTCAATGCAATACAGCACCTCTGGGTTGTAATGCAACGGGAAATTTGCATCGTGGATGCACAGCCTGACAAATGTGCAGCAACTGTGTGATGCGATCATGTCAATTTGGACCAACATGTCTGAGGAATGTTTTCAGCACCTATAATTAAGGCAGTTCTGAAGGCAAAAGGATGCCCGATCGGTGCCCAAAGTGCTTTGCAATATGGCCAACGAGTGGAGGGACTTGTCTGACTTTGGTTCAACCCTGTACCTGGTGTACCTCAGTAATTCTTCAGCTATGGTAGGCGAGTCTTTCACCTGGACTTTTCCAGAAAATGTTACATCTTTTCAATAAAAATCTTGTTAGATGGTTTATGTATCCGCTCTGTCTAGATACTTGCCCTAACAGTGGCTGTGATGATTTTACTTAAATAATATATTTTGCCCATTTTATTCAAAAAGTCCAACTGTCATTTCCATCGCACAACAAAACATGTGTTCTCAAGCAAAAATACCTTAATATCTACTGTTCCAAATGTGTTTGATTAAATATTACACTCATATCTGCCCAAATATTAAATGTTTTAATTTTCCAGAAATGCATTTTGTTAACCTATATATGTTTAACTTAAAATATGTGCTGTGATGAAATGAAAGTGTGTAGAGGAAAAAACAAAGTGGGGTGGAGATGACATAATGACATAAATAGAAAGCATTAAGACAAAAAAATGCAATATTTTTACACAATATGGTATGTAATTATGTTTTTGTTTTTTTTTTTTACTATATTTTTTAGTACTATAAGGCAAATACACAGCTTTTTAGCATGGACAATGTAATTTCCAACACAACCTGTCACCATGTCATTTCCACCATCACCACTGGCACCAGGCTACAAAACCATGAAAAAAGCGGTGGAAATGGCTGTGGCAGAAATTACATTTTGCTCTTTTTTCTTTCTGCCAGTTGTGAGAGTTAGCATTACATACACAAAAAAATACACAATATGGCCTTGGATTTTTCCAAATGCTTTTACATCCACAAGAAATATGAGCCATTTGGAAATTACGCTCAATAAACATACTCTCATTTTTACTCATCTTTACTTGTATCTTTCTTCCTTTAATTACTCCCTACGGAAGTCAAAACCATGCATTTAAAGGCCTCGTATCACATACAAAAGAATGAGCCATGGTTATGTGTGACAAAAACAAAAAAGTTTTTCTTATTTCTTCCAGGGACAAGAAAAGTACCATAGTTGAAGAATTACTCCCCTTATAAAGTGGCCAGTGAGTGTATACTTATCAGACAATTCAACAAATTTAAAACAATAATAGTTTTTTTCACTAATTGAGCTTGAAGTCAAAGAGATTTATCTTTGTGTATTAAACTCACATCTTAAATTCAAGGCAATAAGTTAGTGATTCCTTTAGCTGAGCTTGAAAATGCTGCACCTAATGTGATATATTGATACCTTCTGTTACTTATATGACAGTTATCCCTCTGAAATTCTTCTGCGTCTTATTTGCTTACTTAAAACACAGTTTTATTTAGCTTATCTTTGTATGTTGTTATCAACGTTATGCACGAATGATTATGGATGAATAACCAACAATTATACTGTAGTTTAAGTGTTTGTGTGTTCTTGGTCAGTGATGTAGTTCTGATAACTCTGATTTTCTCACGGTACGTGAAGCAACTTCCCAAATGACGTAAATAGTCCCTCGCGTCACATCAAATACCCACTGGAAAAATACAGCCAGCGTGTGGAGTGCTAGTCTGAGAAGCTGAAAGCTAAATTTGGGCGGGATGCATACCGCTATCCCTAGCATAGTAGAAAGCGATGTTTGCATCGATTACAAATGTTGTAGATAAATGTTGATTCATGCATTCACGCAGGTCTTCCCTGCACCCGTCACGCCAAGTTTATATACCCAGAGCTCTTTGCTGCACAGCAGCTTGGAGCATGATGGCCGTCTGTTTGGTTGCTGGCTGCCAGGTTAGCGTGCAAGCACAGTCTCCCCTTTGAGGAACACTCTAGATGTGATGTAAATAACGCTTAGCCTGTAGGTTATTACAATTAACAGGTGAACTTTCGCTATAGTAATAATAACAGCTATGTGCTACGTTCTAAGATGTGTTATGTTTTCCGGTCATAACATGCATTCCGCGAACTTGATAACCAGGCGTTTCGATGCAGACATCCTGCGACAGCAGCCGACATCTTGTCTTCCGCCATTTTAATTATTGCTATGTGGCTAACTAGCGCTAGCAAGGCAGCTATTTGCAAATAAATGCGTTCAGTGCATTGCATACAAAAATGCAATGACGGTATGTTGACAAATTACTGCACCGTGCGGTAAACACATCCAATCACGTCCAATCGGACTATGAAGACATGTGTACTGTGTATTTTCGAATTAGTCGACGGACAAGCTAGCTAACTAGCTGGCTAGCTGGAAGGTGCATGCAGAGGCTAAAATTGCTTAGGCCCGTCTTCGGCTTTGTTGTGTTTCCGACAAGGCCCTAGCAGGCCAAGCGGGCCCGCGCCGAAAATTCACAGCGCAAAGTGCACTGGTGAAAATTATTTTACCTGTTATTACACTCCTCGTAAAGCGTCAGTAAATATCCTTGTTTCTTGTATTTTAATCTGTCGTAGTTTTCCTGTATTTTTCCTCGGTATGGCTACTGCGGCCTGTACATTCTGAATCCTCGAACACTTTTCCAGGCCTCGGCCAATCAGGCTGCTCGTTTACAACAGAGGAGGGAGGGGGGCAGACAATACCGCGCGGCCTCGCTCACTGCTGTCCTGTCTATTTACGTCACTCGCTTGAAAGCTGTAGCGGTTTCTTCTGCCATATGATCGACTTGCAAGCTGGTGCATAGGCTATGCTAAATATTATGTTACTACGCATATCAGTGACTGAATACAGATTATCTGAATCTATGCCCCACCACCTTGCCTACACACGGATCCAGTGGGAATAACAAAGAGCTATACAAATTGAATGCATCCCTAAAATATCAATGTGTGCTGAAGGCAGTTCACACAGCACCAAGACTGAATTTGAAATATCAGTTTAGCAATTCAAACCTTCACATGAGCAATAACCATACAAATATCCTTCCCAACACTTAGTTCCTACATTAACAAAACAGTTATAATGTATTTGCATACAGGGCAGGTCTTTGGACCTTGTCGAATATAAACAGGTGCAAGTATAGAGTTCAAAAGGCTGTCCACAATAATAATAACAACATTAGGAAGGTAGTCTTTTTCTGGGTAGATTTATTATTTTTTATTCAGTTACAGCTACAGATCTTCTGAGGCACTATGTAAAAGGTTGCATACCCAGTTCTGTCATAAGCACCTGGCTTTTTGCATACAGTTTTGTCAATGGATGAAGTGAGGTATCCATAACCAAGTGTCCAAACTTAAGACTTACTCACCGGGAGAAAGAACGCAGGACAGCGGTACACACAAAATGTAACATACAAGATGTCTGATTGAAAACAAATAATTAAAAAAAAAAAAATAATAATAATAATCAGGGAACAATATTTGCTGCAATAATTCACCTTGGCACAATGATGACACCGACAACATAAAACCTTTTTCCCCCCCATCCAAGATATTTTTAAAAGGGCTGTTAAATTCCCTACAAATATTGCGTTGATGTGCCCAAGAAAACACATAAAAGTCAGTTATTATTATTATTATCATCATCATTACTCTTGGCAGAATGCAAGGAATCAATAACTACTTCAACAAAACACAACCCATCTCACATAGACTGGAGCTTGCCTCCAAAGAATGTATCATACTGTACATAAATAGTCTCATCCATGGAATAAAAATACACATGCAACATCCAGTTGAAAGTTACTCAGGGTATGGTAGTCTAGCAGTGTCAATCCACACCAAGGGAAGAATGCTGGGAGAACTACCAAGTTCAAATAGTAAACAAACACACGTTTCTCTCTAGGCTCTAACGTCCAGGACAAAATACAGTACATCACAGCTCTTCTTTTTTTCCAGCAGGTCTCTTCTTCGTGTCTCATCAAAAATAGACTAGGTTGATTCCAGAAAAAATAAAGTGGGAAGAGAAAACAAAAATGTTTACAACTTCTGTTAGTCTTTAAACTGATTCCAGTGAGGTCTCTGAGCCGCAATGCATCTCTTTCGGTCTCTCGTTTTCCTTCATTTTGTCCTTGTAGTGTGGCGATTGTGAGAGTGCAAACAGACATGCGACGTGCGTGTCCATTACCTGAAGTGTCATGTTGCCAGTGCAGTGTGTGTGTCTGTGAGAGCCGCTCTGAGTGTCTGTGTGTGTGTGTGTGTGTGTGTGGGGGGGGGGGGAAGGGGCAGGGAGGCAGTAGGCTGGTGCAGGTTGCTCTGGGGGAGCAGAATGAGGCAGACGCCAGTCACTGTGTGTGTGTGTGTGTGTGTGTGTGTGTGTGTGTGTGTGTGTGAGAGAGAGATGAAAGCTTCAGTAGCAGCCGTCTTTCCACGACTCATCTGCGATTTTAGTCATCCCAAAAGACCTGTAACGACAGGAGACCCACATCAGCAACATGGGCCTGGGAAAGATGCCACAGCACTGACCAGCGTCAGCAGAACTGCTCTGTCTGAGGCCGACGTGCGCATAGTTCGGGCAGTAGTTTGGGCAGCATGAAAACACAGAAAATTAAACCCGACACAAAATGTCACATCAATTTATATATATACACATTTAAATACATTACATTTAAAAGTGTAAAAGTATTTATCTATACACATTTAAATACAATACATGTAAAGTGACAGTCAAGAAATCTTGGAGGATTCTAGTTAGAACATAATAGACATTTAGTTATAATAGCACAGCAGATAAATGCACAAGCTGGATAATGACTGCACGGTGACTAGTAAAGCCCTGCTCTCGGTCCATCGCCTCAAAAGTTGAAATTATAACTTTGTCGCTGTGTTTCATGTCACCAGTGGTTATTCCACCTGTAATCGCTGAATCACATTAACATTACATGGTCTGTATTTTCACTACACACGTGAAGGAGGCGACATCAACAAGAAATATATTATCCAGCTTCCACCTCCCTCCCTCCCTCCCTCCCTCACTCCCTCGTTGTGCCTCCTTACCTCCTGGGCGTTTGTGACAGACGACCTCTAGCGGGCGGCGCGGCTCCCGCCATCCCCCTCCCGGGCATCTGCTTCGCCCCCAGGCTGGTCCGGCCAGCTGGGTACGCTGCTCCTCCTCCTCCTCCTCCGTTAGCAGGCCCCGGGGACTGGACCCTGCGTGCCCCGGCGGAAGGGCCGGCCGCAGCCCCAGGGGCCCCGCGCGTGGGCTGCCTCGCCTGCCCAGCAGAGCCCATGGGGCCCAGGGCCTTCACTGGAGCACGCAGGGAGAGCGGGGAGTGGCCAGTGCTCCGGAGTCGCGTGGAGGAGGGCACTGCGCAGGGAGGTGTGTGTGTGTGTGTGTGTAGGGCGGGGGGGGGGGGGGGAAGGAGACACATGAGCAGTGAACATCTTACACGTTACAGTTTGAACCAAGCTAAATAATAATCATTTCCTCTGTAACACACTGCACTGTGTGGCATGAATAGCATAGGGAGGTGTGTAGAGATGGAGGAGGTCAAGTGGATAGGGGCAACAGGAACAAGGAGCTGCGTAGACCAGTTTGCATACTACATATTAAGTGTTGTATTTATAGCTTACTTGATTACTATTCAAATGCATTGACACCCCTTTCATTGTAACAATGCTGATGCATTTTTTCCCCCCCGCAACACTAGGAAAATAAGTTGTGGTGTTATTCCTACAAACATCCACCAGGGGGCAGGGCATCACATAACAATAATGAGCAAAACTGCTTTTGTGGGTAGTTCCCTGATCTGCACCGCTGCCTCATGAAGCTAAGGGACTGATGCCACATGGTGAGCTATAAACTTGGGAGCATGTGGTAGCCCAGTAGGGGATAGTAAGCCGACGGTGGCTGGGCTGGCCTGTGGGAGGCGTGGGTCTACGGTGGAAATGGGGGAAGGCACAGCGGTGACGTGTTGGGGAGAGTTTGGGTAGGAATGGTACCGACCTGAGGTGGGGGACAGGGGCAGGCGCGACATGCGGTTGCCGGAGCTCTGCAGGTTAGCCTCCATGCTGCGGCTGTTTCTGACCGCCTCTAAAGAGCGCAGGCTGGTACGCGGCACCAGGTTAGGCATGCTGTGTCTCAACTCCTCTGGAATAACACACACACACACACACACACACACACACACACACACACACACACACACACACACACACACACACACACAAACACACAAACACACACACACACACACACACACACACACACAAACACACACACGCACAAACACACACATACATACACCCTCAAAGTCAGACCACATTCATTCACCACTAACTTTACTTATACCAAAACCTCTTGTACCCGTTTCCGTAGACAACTAACCTATTACATTCAACATACTACCCGCTAATATTTCATCAAAGTAAATACTGACTAAACTTGTAAATGAAAGGAACGTGATTCTCCTTACACCCAACTTCAAGCCTTCTGATGAGGAAAAGCACAACTGTAAACAAACTGCATGAAGGGCCACATCAATTCTAAAACTGACTATTCTCCTGCATATTGAACTGATCTAGCAGGTTTCTCAGTATAAATATCCGCAATGGACATAGAAGTGTCCTCAACTCCTCTTACATTATGCATTATGCAAAGATCACATGCAGGGTCCTGCTGCTGCAGTGAGCTGTGTGTAGAACGGTCCTCTTAAAGCCATGCATAGTGCTCATGGCAACGGCTGACATTGCCATGTATGAAAGTCCAGTGCCAATGTGGAATTACAGTACTGGTGTCTAAGCACAGTGGCATACTGCCATACATGCTACAATGCAGGGCTAACGTACAGACCCACTAGTCCATACTACATTACCCACAATGCACTGCACGCACGCCTACCTTCACTGCGGGCGTATTTGAGGAGCTCAGCGCTGGGCCCCTGGAGGGAGCGCCGTGGGGTGTGTGTGCGCGGCTGACCGCCCACGCGTCCGTAGTCGTGAGGGCTGCTGGGCGACTGGCAGCGGGGCGATCCCAGCGGCGAGGGCGAGCATCTGGGCCGCCGCTGACCCAGGCTCGGGGGGCAGTAGCCCATGGCGTCCTCCTCATCCTCCAGGCTGTAGGAGTCCAGCTCCTGGTCGCTGTAAGCGCCTCCTCCTCCTCCTCCACGACGCAGGGACTGCAGTGAGGCCGAGGAGCTGCGGCGGGATGCGGTGGCCGAGCTGGACGCGTAGTCCTGACGCAGGCCTAAGAGACACACACACACACACACACAAATGTTACTACAGGGTAATTCAATAAAAACTGGAAAAATCTGCAAAAACACTTACAGCAAGTATTTCTTGGAGCCCATATACAGTGTGCAGACCATCTCCCTCTCACATCTCACCAAAATAACATACTCTGCAAATGTCATCTAGGAGTTTTGCTTCTGTAAGAGTTGCTGATCCCGGCTTTGAAAAGGTGTTTAAATTTAGCCTCCTCTCCACCGCTTGGCGCCTGCAGCACTAAGCTATTTCTCCAGGCGGTGGGAACACAACAGCAATGATAAGAAAGGTACTTTAAACATCCACAGCCCTTGGAGAGTTGCTAACATTGAGGGAAGCCAGATTACATTCTGAAGATCTCCAAGCGCAGCCAAATAGTACAAGCTGGGCAAAAAGCTGATTTCCTCTCTTTGATGTACAATATGCACCGAATGTGACAAGAATTTGAATACGGAAGTAGGTTTGCATAAGAAAACCCCAAGCCTTTCAGAGAAGGGGTCTCATAATCGCGCACACACACACATTTGCATACTAACAGACACATACTGCTAAAGCCCTTTCGGTGCCTACAATAGTTCACAAATACAGTAACAGATACACACCTGTGTGTTTTGAGGAAAACAGCTCCCTCTCTTTTTGTATACCCCAAAACTCATGTGCTCACACACACACACACACACGGGGAAGCACTCACTCTCCTCCTGCAGACGGGCCATGATCTGGACATCAGTGAGGTCCTGCAGCTTGTAGCCCATGGAGATGGAGTCATCGGAGGTGCTCAGCTCGCTGTCTATAGACGACTGGGAGCTCAACGCCGAGTGCATACTCATGTAACCTACACACAAAGTTATTTATTTAAAAAAAAGAAGAAACATGCATGCAGCACAAGCAGTATTGTGGCTTTAAAACCGTGTGTGTACATACTCACACAAACACACAGAGAAACACACACTCACACACAGTAATGTGGCTTTAAAACCCATGTGTGTACATACTCACACAAACACACAGAGAAACACACACTCACACACAGCAATGTGGCTTTAAAACCCATGTGTGTACATACTCACACAAACACACAGAGAAACACACACACACACACAGTAATGCGAGTTTAAAACCATGTGTGTACATATACTCACACAAACACACAGAGAAACACACACACACACACACACACACACAGTAATGCGAGTTTAAAACCATGTGTGTACATATACTCACACAAACACACAGAGAAACACACACTATGTGCAGACAAACTGGTTTGACTCCTTAAGCATGTATGCACATTACTGTGGCTCTCTCTTCCAGACAGACACACAGAGCCATACAGCAATACAGTTAGACGCATGCTCCAACACACACACACACACACAGCAATACAGTTAGACGCATGCTCCAACACACACACACACACACAGCAATACAGTTAGACGCATGCTCCAACACACACACACACACATAGCAATACAGTTAGACGCATGCTCCAACACACACACACAGCAATACAGTTAGACGCATGCTCCAACACACACACAGCAATACAGTTAGACGCAGGCTCCAACACAGAACACACACACACACACACACACACACACACACACACACACACACACAAATATAGTCAGACGCATGCTCCAACACCCAACACTGAACCAGAGTGGGATTATTCCGTTCCTTTGAACCAACCCCAGCTGGGCCACACACACAGACACACACGCACACCCAACACAGAACCAGAGTGGGTTTATTCCGTTCCTATGAACCAACCCCAGCTGGGCATCTCACAGCCACACACGCACATACACACAGTAGGGCTGGGATAAACGATTATTTTTTAAACGATTAATCTAGCGATTATTTTTTCGATGCATCGATTAATCTAACGATTCATTTTTTCAGTCCGATTCGATTTCGATTCGATTCGATTATCTCCCCATTAATTCACTAATAGCAACTTATACATGTTTATTTACATATCTGAATGAAAAAAACATGAATTATTTAACATTGCAATATATGTTTATTGCTCTTAAGATTCCAAAATAAAAGACTGAAGTGCAAGTAACTACAAGTGCAAAGTAATGTATTCTTAGTCAGAGGTAGCATTCAATAAAGTTTCAGTTAGTCATTTTAAGACGTTCTTGTGGGAATCATGTGTGGATGCAATTCATAACGTAGTTCAAATAACAGTTTGTACTTCTCCTTTGGACAAGCACTTTTGAGTCTTGGAAAACACTTTTCCATTTCCATCTGGATTTTGCAAACAGAGTCAATAAAATGAGCCCTGCATGAGTAATACAAGCAGCTGCAAGTAAGCATGCTAAACTTGACATCCAAACAGTATTCTAACGTTAACTTTGAGATAAGGTTAGGGACCGTTCGTTATTTATAAACGGGATCACCGGAGGGATTTAGAGTGCCTCGATCAAAAGTTACATGACCGTCCCCTGCCTGCTATATAATTTTCAACGACCCTTCAGCAGCATTTTCAAAAATGACATGACCCTCCCCAGCCAATTGTCGATGTCTTTCGCCCACGCTATACGCGCTATGAAAACACATCAACATGCTACCGCTCGAAAACCAACCTCTGCTTTCTGATCTTACACATCACACTTCACCAAGATGGTGGCCATTTCAGTAGATTTACTCACTAACATTGTTGTGGAAACACAATATAGTAGGGGGGCCTATGTGTCTAATTTGGGGGCCTGTGGGATTCGCATGTTAATTTTTGGAGAGTGTTATATCTTTGTTCTAGGGGTTCTTGAGAGTAAAAAAAAACATGTCTCCATTTTTTTTGATGGTTTTGAAGGACCCAAATCAAAGGTCAAATTCAGAAAACATCAAATTCGGTGTTTTGTCCATAAACCTCACATTGCTGGTATTATAGCATAGGGTTTGGTGCCAAAAAGCAAAGATATTCTACAAGGTAGTGTGCAAAAGTGGGCCACATAAACAATACAACATTATAAAACATTTTTAGGCTGATGATTGATCTATTTAACAAGAAATTGTGCCTAAAATTCTAGAAATTGTCTGCTTAAAAAAAGAATACTTTAATATCAATACTATCAATTCATGCCTATTAGTGTGCTTGAGTGTAGGCCTAGCCTGCTCTGTCAGTTCTTGTCTACACCCATTCAGAGCACAAAGTGCAGAGATCTCTGTTAAATCAAGTTTAATAGACTTTTACATAGTACCAGCTGAAGTCTGTAAGGCCTTCCGTAGCCTATGTAAGTGTGAAGAAAAAAAAGGGTAAAGGATCAGATAGACAGACAGGTGTGTGTGTGTGTGTAAGAGAGAGAAAGAGAAAGAGAGACACTACCAGCATGGACGGATTATGAACTTTCAGGCCCCTGGGCCCAGATGTATTAAGGGTCTAATTGTTGCGGGGGACATTTTTTTACATTTATTTGATGTGATTTCCTGTATTCTGGTGCATTTTGGGGATGGCCAATACTTTTATTCAATCAGATTCATAGCCTATGTGTTGAAATGATGTGTTGATATTGAGGCAATGATTCCATGCAATGGCTTGGGCCCCCTGACTCCTTGGGCCCCTGGGCTTGGGCCCGGTAGGCCCGTGCAGTAATCCATCCCTGACTACCAGTGACAGTTGGCTGATGATAGCTGGCAGTGATAGAATTTAGAATATCGAATAACCTGAAGCACATAGTGCTCTGTTCTTCATGGTTGGTGATATTAGTGACCTTCTAGCCTTCTACATTTAAGCAAGCACATTTTCATAGTTCATGGTGGCACAGTCTAGTTAGGTTATATTCTGAGGTGTGTCTTTCTGTTTGTCAGGTGATGGCACACATATTCTAAAAGAAACAGATTTTGGGCTATGTATCCAGTGGCAGATATGTGTGGACTGGTAAATGACCCATCACTAGAGACATATGCCAAATTTCTTGTTTTTGTCCATGAGAGAGTATGGAGATGGGGATCACAGATCAGCCAACAATTACATTGTTACAGTGCAGTTATTTTACAACAGAACAAAGCAGTTTGGCACAGGAACTGCTACAAATCCACCTGTAACAGTGAGCATCTGCAGCATGCTAAGATTCGCTACTAGAAATCATGTGAAGCAGGCAGGACTCAGTGTCTTCAGAAAAGACGTGGTAGACCATCTTCTGAACCTGCAGCAACACCTGCAACTGCATCAAGTCCATCTAGGGACTTTGTACACTTGTTCAGCAGCAGCTGCTGCCAGCATAGATAAGTGCTTCTTCTGTCAGAAGCAGACAAAAGAGTGTTTTCATGAGGTGTCCTCTATCAATGCAGGCAACCAACCAAGAACTATAAGTAATATTTTGAAGTCAGTGACTTTTAACAGGTAGCCAGTGTAAAGATGCTAGGATGGGAGAAATATGTTCATATTTTTTTTGTGTGTGAGCAGCTGCCTTTTAAATAAGCTGTAAGCTCTTTAGACAGGTATTATTACAGCCAGCATAATAGCATTGCAATAACATTGCAATAGTCTATCCTTGAGATGACAAAACATTAATTTCTCGGCATCTGGTAAGGATAAGGACTTCCTTATCTTTGAAATGTTCCTTAAATGGTAAAATTAAGTTTTGGTGATCTGTTTTATGTGATTACTTAGTGCTAGGTCCTGGTCAATTATAAATCCCAGGTTTTTAACACTTGTGGATGAGGTCAGTGGAAGATCACTATATGAAGCCTGTGATGTGGATAGGATATCCCTCATCTTTTTAAAACCTAAAACCATGACTTCTGTTTTATCTGAGTTCAAAAGCAGGAAATTATTCGTCATCCATGTCTTTATATCTCTTATACATGTGTCAAGTTTGGCTAACGGGGTTAATTCATCAGGTTTTATAGAGAGGTATAGTTATGTATCATCTACTAAACAACAGGGGCGCCAGTACTGAGCCTTGAGGCACTCCATATTTTACCATAATCTGGGTAGATGGTTTATTATGGACCTGTACAAATTGTTGACGGTTAGGAAGGCATGATCTAAACCAAGCGAGTGCTGAGTCTTTGATGCCTATCAAATTTTCAAGCCTAAGTAGTATGTCATAGTCTATGGTGTCAAAGGCAGCGCTGAGGTCCAGGAGGACCAGTATCGATACAAGGCTAGGTTTTTTGAGGGAGGGCTTAATAACAGATGTCTTAAACGACTGTGGTACATGCCCTGATAGAATTATTTATAATCTAGAGCAAAACATTATCCAGGAAGGGGAGACCAGTCTTAAGAAGGTGAGTACAAATAGGGTTTAGTAGACTAGTTGTAGATTTTGATGAGGAAATTGTGTTGTGGAAGTGAGATCTAATATGTTGTGTATATGTAAATGAATAAAATGTTGTTTGAGGTCTCATCTGTGAATCTGTGATTTTGCTATCTTTCAGCAATGGAGTATGTGTATTTGGTGAAACTGATTGGTTATTGATCTTATCTCTAATTGTTTGACATACAATCATAATACTGACATACAATCATACTGTTGAAAATAAGAAAATAACTTTTTTGTGAACTTTATTCAACATAGCCAGTGATTTAGGCGAAATTTATGGTGTTAATTATAGTGAAATATACAATTTCACAAAAATAGGGTTAAAACAGGTTAAATAAAATGGAGACATACTTTTTCTCCATGTTCAATGACCTCTAAAGACAGTCCAACCACTCTCCAAAAATTAACATTTCAATCCCACAGAAACCACATAGGCCCCCTGACTAATAAGCATGGAAACTAAATGCACACTTCCTGCAACTGCATTAGCCTACTTGAAAAGTTACTCCTCTAGTAAGTATTCACATGAAATAAAACAATAAAGCATTGAGACCATTCAACAAAGCACACTGGGTAATAACAAATTCAACACATGAACTTGTTGCTATGGACTCGTCTCTAGGCTTCCTCAGTCATTGTAAAGCTGCCGAAGCTGAACATTATCCAAAACTCAATTTCTCAGACGAGCGTCAATTTGGGAGCTTGCTACACTCCTTCCTTCTCAAATGACTTGAAAAGGCCGTTTGCCCAATTTCACAAATAATCACAGGGACCGAAAACTAACATGCCAACTTTTTCCAGGTTTATCATTTTAACGTTTCCCCGCTGTCTTGCCGTTTTAATATTTTCCCGTAGAATATCCCATATTACTGTAATACTATCATAACATTAGTCCTGCATTCTGGCTGTCTCTGTGTTGTCCTGTTGTTACCCCTTGCTCTTCCAGTGTATTCAAATCATCGTTTTGCTTGCTTGAATGCGAACTCAGAGTGATGTTAACCTAGGCCTATTTAAGTTAACGACGTGGTTGTCGTGAGAACACGATTCATGCGCACCTGCCAGGCTACTCAGCTAGACAAAGAATTCCCCCTGTATATTCACTCCAAGTTGGCCTACCACAATTTACCAACTACACTGTAGACCATAAACTGGCTATTTATATGACCAAATGTATTTGTTCAACTTTATGAAGCAGAATTACGCACTGCTACTTGGAACGTAACACATTTTTGTTGGCAGGAGAGAGAATGACAGCGAATTGCACTTGTTGCTGGTTACCAATAAATACTATATATTTTTTTGAAAACAACAAAAACAGAAAGGATGGAGACAGCAAAGCTAGAGATGGGCAGGAACAAGGTCAATTGGTAGAAATGCTTGTCAAAACGTTAGGAGCTGGATGTGTGGATGAATGAAGCACAAGTAGGCTATGCTTTATGTTAAGCATGCACACTGTTTAAAGTTAGGCTACTCGGTAAACTACAAGTAAACGTTAAATTTAAAGTTAAATTTAGCTTTTTAGGGCTGGATAAAGTTGACCAAATGGATATAGGCTGCGTGAATAAAGTAGGCTACTTTGTTGCTCCAACCCTTCCAACGTTATGGGGACGAATGTTGACATTTTCCGAATTTTGCGTGAGAAACCCGGGAAATCTCCCTTATTTTCATTGTTCAATGTTGACAGAGCTATGGAACGAAAGAGAACGTTATATGGCGACAGAAATCAACAATCAAACAAGCCACTTTGATTTTTTGCTGTTTTCATTAATACAAAAGATGGGTGACCCTCCCTCCTAGACAAAAAAAAGTTAGGTGACCCTCCCCTCATCAAAGAATAAAAAGACATGACCCTCCCCTATTTTCCTCCGGTGACCCCGTTTATAAATAACGAACGGTCCCTTACTGCTTGATTGCATACTGTAACTTAACTTCGTTTAGTCTCCTCAATGTACTATGTTGTGATAAGACCTTAGCAGAGTTTACTTTAACTTTAATGCAGCGGTTTTGAACAAATTTGTGCAGCATGGTCACGATGCTTTTAATAGCAATGTAGCCCACTGTGTTCTAGGGGTGTAACGGTTCATGTATTCGTATTGAACCGAAACGGTACGGGCGTCAAACTAAAACTCGTGTGCGGATTAATTAATGTCATGCGCAATTACTGTTAAGTAGCGAGAGTTACGGGAGTTCTTTAGCGACACCTAACGCTTATCTGTAGCCTCGCCTTAGCTCTGAAGCTCTGATTGGCAGGGTTGCCAGATTGGGCGGTTTCCCGCCCAATTGGGCGGTTTTGCAATCTATTTTGCGGGCAAAAATGGGTTTGGGCGGGTGTATAAAAATTGGGCTGGTTTCGGATCAGTTCGGCGGGTTTTTGTAGCCGAAACACATAGGCACTTCAGACCCTTCTTCCAGCGACCCTCAGCACTCTCACTCACTCACTCACTCACACACCCTCTGGCTGACGTGCCCCCTAAACTCACAACAGACACTCTCAGCTCACGTCACCTTATGTATCGAAACATGCATTCTAGCTATAAATGGCATAGTGCATGGTATTTCCATAACCGCGAGATATGCGCTTCACAATGACGGCAATTAGTTGTTAGATATTCATAGCAGACAGTAAAGCCCAGCAGTAATTTATCTAAAATAACACATATTAAGTACCATTCATGATGTTGTCAAATATTTAAGTTGTGGGAAGTTTAAGCTGTATGTTTCTTTCGTCCCCCATGTCGTTTCATTTATCCCGGCCAGGACGAATGAAACAAAACTCACGTTCGATTTCTCCTTAAATAACTCCTGAATGGTTTTGTTCAGACCTGAAAATGCAACTGTATTTGACAGAGGACAGATGTAGGTTGCTTGTGACAAAATATTAGCTTTCAGTGTTTTACGATGTCTTTGTAAATTACGTTTAATTAAAAAGTGTTTCAGTCTGGTTCTCCCCTACTGCGGCGCAGACCGCCCTTCAAACACACAGCTCGCGGGGTTTTCAAATTTAGCTAGCTGACTGACAATATCAATATGCCAAAGTGGGCAAAGATCATTTTCTCATTACAGTCAATCTCTTCATGAGGGTGCACACTGCTGAAAGATTACCTACGAGACAGGATGGACTTTCCCTTCTTTCAGGGTTGATGGATGTGCGCACAGGTCTTGCGCGAATGCTTGACATAGGACTACGGCCCACGTTCCGTCTAGCCCGACAGTTGTTGAGGAAGTTTGACAAAGCCTACTAGAACTTTTTTGTGTAGAGATTGCCCGCCATGCATGAACGTTCTGCTTCTGCATGAGCGCACTGACACCCCTGTTCGTTCAACTCGACTTTCATGAAAACTCTAGGTTTAACTGCCTGTCAGGTCTACTAATTGTTCTAAATTACAGGTGTCAAACTCAAGTTTGCCTTTAGCCTATATATCTGGCGTATGAAAATATTTTTTGCGTGTATAGAGTTGCCATGCATGAACGCACTGCTTCTGCAAAGAGCGCGCTGACACTGTCCTAAACAGCCTATGTTCAGCGCGATTTTCATGAAAACTCTGGGCCTAACTGCCTGTCTCAGGGAATAGATAGTGCCTATGTATTAATTAATTGTTCTAAATCACAGGTGTCAGACTCAAGTTTAACTCAAGCCTTTAGCCTACATTTGGCATAGGCCTATGAAAATATTTTTTTGTGTAGCCTAGAGTTGGCCCACCAGTTATGAACGCACTGCCTCTGCAAAGAGTCGACACCCCTGTTCTATAATCAATGCGATTTCATCTAATGTTATACATGAATATGCATGTCATGTTGCTATTATAAATAATTGAAATGTTGTGCGTTAGGCTATTTTGTATGTTCATATATCCACTCAATGTTTTTATGTTAGGCTAGCCTACTGAATGCTTTTGTTCCAAGCGTCTATTGACACAAACAGACTCATTGATAGTCTACGTTTATTGCATTATTTTCCGTAACATAAGCTTATAGAAGAATAGTCTGACTGAGGTCCGTGTAGCCTACTTTTGCGTTCATTTGATTGAATATTGTTTCTGAAATTGGATAGGCTAAGTCCAAAAATGGGTAATTTTAAAGCTTGTTAATGATTTCAATGTGTTTAAATGAGAAACAAGCAAAAGCAAATTTGGGCGGTTTTTTGTGCATTCTCGCGGTTTTTGACGAGGCTTTGGGCTGGAAAACCTTGCTGGCATCTGGCAACACTGCTGATTGGCGCCTATGTTTTTTTTTTGTCAGGTCGTCAGTCGAGTCCGTCAGTCATTAGCAGCACTAAGGTTAGACCCACAAGAGTTAGAGGATCCGCTAGTCTATTTAAGATCGCAAGTTTGAGACTTCAGTTACAGTAACGTTAGTACAGGCGAAAGAGTGGTGGATAAGATGAAACTGTGTGTCAGCGTTGTTCAGCAGTTATTGGGTATGTGAGTGGAAAACATGCTACACATATTCGAAGCCATCACCCAGATGATGTAGGCTACCAATCACTGAAACGAGGGGAAAAAAACTTCCCCTGCGCTTCAGCAGCCTTTGGATACACATACAAATAGGGCCAAAACCTATGGCTTAAATTAAATTATTTTCGTAATGACAGAAAGCTATGTAAATCGCGTGGTAATTACCTTTATGTTGGGGTAACTTGTAACTTCTCACATGAGGAGCTGGTAGTGTTAAGTGCATAGACAGTAAAATAAAGTGACAACGCTAACCAGGCTAATAAACAAACCATGCTAGTACGGTGAGTTAACGTCAAAGGGCAAAGTCACGTGACTTCTAGTTGTAGTCTGTAAAGGAGCAATTTCGTTTTTAAAAAAAAGGCAAAATAGTGTGATATTTTCACAGTTAGTAGGCTAGATTATTACTTTACACACAATTAAAAATATTGAGGCAAATTGTAGACCCTTCCATATACAACTAAACACAGATGTTGAAGGTCTTGCTTAAGTGGATTTTTAAAAATCATTTTTCTATGTAATTTGCACTTTCAGAAATAAGAGATGCTGTAGGCCTATTTTCAGTTTTATAGATTGTCTTATTTTGTTTACAAGTTACAGATGGAGTCTGGGTACTTATTGTACTGTTTAGCCTACATCTTACACACTTCAGGCTGTTGCAGATAGCTCAGGGAAGAGACTGTATGACACTAGGTGGTACAGCCTGAGACATGCACAATAAAAAAAATGCTTTCTGCATTTTTGTTTTGCTTTTCCCTCCATTGTACCGAACTCGTACCGAACCGTGATGTCCGAACCGAGGTATGAACCGAACCGTGACTTCTGTGTACCGTTACACCCCTACTGTGTTCTATGCAGTGCTTCTATGTGGCAACAACAATCCTTCAACAATCGTGACTATTTTGTTAAATGCACATGCAGAGGAGGAGCAGCGGGCTCGTTACGAGAGAGCGGGCGGGGCGAGGAAAGACTGTGTGAGTAAGTGGCAAGTGCAGCTCAATGAAATTATTTTATCTTATCTTTAATTTAAATAGCAGGCCTACAACATAGAACATCAATGTGTGGTGGCCGGTTTTGATTTCGTGGTGCCCAGCCACTGATTAGTCAACGTATGAAAAACACTGAAGGTGTAAAATTAAAAATATTTAGCAGCACACGTTATGCTTGACGAATCGACGCTCATATTTTGCGTCGACGTATTTTTTGCTTCGACGTCATCGATTACGTCGACGCGTTGTCCCAGCCCTAACACACAGGTTTGACTCCTAAAGCATGTATGCACATTAGCATGGCTAACAGACATATGTACCATTTTAGAGATCCCTAAGGAGAATTAGGCCTCCCCCCCCATCTCTCTCTGTCTCTCTCTCGCTCTTTCTCTCTCTCTCTCTCTCTCGATATGTGCATGTGTCTGCTCTGTTAGTAATGGCTCAGTGGCCATGCTTTTCAGTTCCATTCCTGTCTGGCATTCAGGGTTACTGAGGGGGGAGGAGTGTCAGAATGATAGAGCTCAGAGCCAGATGTGTGTGTGTGTGTGTGTGTGTGCCTGGGTGCGTGTGTGTGTTCATTTCAAAATTACCAACTGGGTTTTCAGTAATGACAACATAAGGGCATAAATTGAATAGGTGTGTGTGTGTGTGTGAGTGCATGTGTATGAGAGGACACACAGTGCCCCCGCCTTTCCCTGCACATACACTCAGGTGTGTGTGTGTGTGTGAACTGAAATCCTGAGTGGATGCCGTTTCACTGCTATAAACAAAAAGGTCAGACAGGAAAAGCTCAGCCTTTCACAAAAGAAAGGTGTATACATTGAAAGGTCATCAGGTCCGCACAGAAGCCATAAATTGCAGTGCAGACACCAAGGAGAGAGGGGGGCACACACACACACACACACACACACACACACACACACACACACACACACACACACACACACACACACACACACACACACACACACACACACACACACACACACACACACACACACACACACACACACACACACACACACACACGGGATGCGTGGGAACGACTAGGCAAGGCAACGCACATGTTTAAATACAACGCCAAGGTTAATCACATCCACAGCATAACATAACACACCCAACCCAGATGAGAAATGACTAAGAAAGAAAAACAACATTCCTGTACCCTTGGGGCAGTTGCTGACCTTGTACAGTGGGCATGTGAATCTGTGTCAGTGTGAGTGTACGTGTGTGTGTGTGTGGGCATGTGAATCTGTGTCAGTGTACGTGTGTGTGTGTGTGTGTGTGTGTGGGCATGTGAATCTGTGTCAGTGTGTGTGTGTGTGTGTGTATCTGGGTGTCAAAGTATGTGTGCTCATGCAAACAAAACATTTGTTCCCTCATGTGCACGACAGAGTTGGGATGCATGCATGTGTGTGTGTGTGTGTGTGTGTCTACATGCACATAAGTGTGTGTGTGTGTGTGTGTGTGTGTGTGTGTGTGAGTGTGTGTGTGTGTGTGAGAGAAGACCACAGAGAGTGTTAGGTCATGCCATACCTGAGCTGCCACAGGTTAGTAGCGGTTTGTTAGTGGATTTGTGGTACCCAGGGGAGAGCGAAGCCTCTGCTGCTGTGGAGCCCACCGAGCACTGGGAGGGACTGGAGTACACATTCCTCCATCGAGACGCCGCTGCAACACACACACACACACACACACACACACACACACACACACACACACAGTTAGTCATACAACATTAACAGTCTGTACATGTATGCACGTGTCTGCAGGGTTATTTCAGATGTACAGTGTAGCGATGTTCCACTTTGGAGCAAATTAAAGACTTGAACATTTCATGACATAGAAAACCCACACGTTTGAATTAAGAACTGAATACAGTGAGGTGCGGTTTATTGACCTCTTTTACACACACACACACACACACACACACACACACACACACACACACACACACACACAGCAATATTACAGCCTAAAGGTACCCTCTCTCACTTTCTCGATCATACAAACACATCCTCCATTCACAAGGCTTCATCCTGAGCTGGACTGACACTTGACACAAAGGTCAAAAGAGGTCAATGTTCCAACACATCACACCTATGACCATAAGCTAAGTACGGTCACAGTGCTCTACTAACATACCTCCACACACCCTTTATCGAACACCCTCAACAAATCCAAAAAGTGCTTTTGTCCTCGCTCACGTACCATCCTGACCTCGACCTTGACCCCAAGGTCATCAGCTCCCTCTCGGAGCCTAACTGACAGGGAGCAGAGCTCAGGTCACTGTTTATCATTAGCACAGGGAACCCGAACCAGCTGGAAACAGGGAAGATCAGGTGAGCGTAGGCTGCACTCAGACAGAGGGGACAGTGTGTGTGTGTGTGTGTGTGTGTGTGTCTGCACAGATACACCAGATACAACCATTTGCATGGTTCTGTTTGTAGCACATCCAGCCCAAGCCACTTCAAGCAGAACAAATGTCGAACTCTATCAGAACAAAACACTGTACAGGATCATTTTAACTCAATTTATCTGTATTGTCTGGCTATCAAAATGAATCCCAGAAAGTCGATCTCTCTCACGTTTGCTCTAGTAGGTAAGCTACATGTAACTAGTAATCTTGCTTCATCAGATAATGATATGGTACTGGGCCACAGGCCTGTTAAACAGCACGTCTGCTGAGGACTAAAGACCTGTGTGACAGTCAGGCTCCAGTGTGTGTGTGTGTGTGTGTGTGTGTGTGTGTGTGTGTGTGTGTGTGTGTGTGAATGAGTGAAGCAGAGCTACCTGGGGCTGGGCAGGTAACCCAAGACTGGGCCTTGGCTAATGATGCGCCCGAGTGCGTCAGCCGCACTGCTGCTCAGCTGGGAGAGGGTGCGGAGAGCAGCTGACCGTGGTGTAAATAATGGATCTCATAGACTGGCTGAGAGACAGGCAGGTAACTACACACACACACACACACACACACACACACACTTAGGACAGAGATGGAGAGAGACAGGACAGAAATAGAGAGACACCAACTTCGAACACTGGCTGAAAGACAGACAGATAACAAATACACTCACTCTCTCCATCTCTCTCTCTCTCTCTCTCACACACAGACACACACACACACACACACACACACACAGGAAGGTAGACATACTCTTTCAACAGCTCCAGGGGATGCTGTAAAGTGCTACGCCACTGAAAACGTATCTTCTCATTCAGACACTCAGTCGGTCCCTGAACATTAATTAAGACCATGAGAGGGATTCACTGCAGGACCCGCCTCAGCCTTGTGCACACAATGAAAGTCAAGAAAACCTTATGGGAGGGCCAAAGAACAATCACCCCACCCATATAACACACAACCAAGCACACACACACACACACACACACACACACACACACACACACACACACACAACCAAGCACACACACACACACACACACACACACAATCTGTCTGTAGTATCAGTACACAACTCACCACACACACCTTAGCAAACCTAATGCAAATGACTTCATTTGACAAAGCACAATGAGAGTGCGTTTTATCTGCGCCAACGAGGCTGATCATATCTAGCAAAGCCTTTCCACAGCGCAGACTACGCCAGCCATTCCCAGGAGTCTTCGCCATCCAGGAAGAGAGGAGGAGAAAATAATACTTGGCCCTGCTGCAAAGGCCACGTGAACTCTTATTTGCATAGAGCGCGTTTAAATGACCAGGATCGCTTTCATGGCCTGAGGCTGGCCACGCCACATAAGGACAAAAGGAGCAGCGCTTGGAAACGAGTACAGGTTACACAGACACACTGGTATTGGTTTAACTTTCCCCTGCGCCCTCCTTGGAATGAAGGCATCCACACACATACATAGAAAGTTTCATCTAATTGATCATCTTGTGTCTCATATAGCAGTGGGTCCAGTAGCCCAGACACACACAGGGGATAACCAGAAGGGCTGAGAGCACAACACACACACACACACACACACACACACACACACACACACAGACAGACAGCAAAAGGAACTGGGGTTGCTTTTGAGGCGCTGGAGGTTGACTTTAAAGACGCTTTGTGTAAGAGAGGTAGGAGAGGGAGAGGGGGAGAGAGAGAAGGAGAGAAGGAGAGAGAGAAGGAGAGAGAGAAGGAGAGGAGAGAGAGAAGGAGAGTGTGAGCGAGAGTGTAAGAGACTGAAAGACAATGAGAGAGTGAAAGAGTGAGGGACTGAGAGTGTGTGTGTGCAAAGACACATATATCTTTATTCATTGGTCAGTGTGTGTTAACATACAGGATATGTGCTGGTACGCAATTTGTGTGTGTGGGTGTGTGTGTGTGTGTGTTTTGAGCGTGTGTGGCTTACATTGGTCCAAGCGGTTGATGAGGGTTTTGCAGGCCACCTCGGTCTCTGGGCTGGGATGGTCCAGGACCTGGCGACACCACTTCAGAGGAGACTGGGGGCCCTGCTCGGCCGCCTGCTTCTTAGGGGACACATAGAGCCTAGACAGGGAGAGTGAGAGAGAGAGGGGGAGAGAGGGAGAGAGGAAGAGAGAGGAAGAAAGAAAGAAAGACATATAGAGACATTGTCAACCCTGAATTGAGGAGTACTCTATTCACTTGTTGCCGACATGCTATTCTAGCCGGTTGTTTTAAAGTCACATTTATAATGAACGCTACTACATGCTCTGCATGGCAGTAAACCCTTAACTGCACCAGATTACAGAACAGCACAGAGATGGAGGACAAAACCGTAAACAAAAATAGATGGAAATAGCAGGCCACCGAGCCACCGGGCCACCGAGCCAGTTTATCAACTCTCTCTCGGTCTCTGTGTGTGTGTCTGGAAAAATCTGCATAAGCTTTTTAATAACCGGTTAGGTATGTGTTTCTTTGTACGCGTATATGCGTGCATGCCTCATTAATGTCACTGCAACCATTAATTTGCTCGCCTGAGTGACATTAACCACACACACACACACACACACATCTCTGGAGGAACTCACTGCATTCTCAACACTCAGGCTAGCCAAGGCTCTGCAGTCATGAGAGGCTTAACAGACCTAAGGCTGCAACAATACAAAACAATCTCCTTCTTATGCAAACACCCTAACTTGTGATCAGCACCAGTCAGATTCATCCGTCTGCCTTTATGTGGCCAAGACCCAGGCTACTGAAATATAACCCCATCATAATATCAGTCTGAAATGATGAATTGAGTAAGTGAGTTGGTGGTTTGGTATCTAATGCAGAAATTACACAGATGACCTATGCAGCAAAATAAATAGCCTAGCTTGTTCTAATAGATTAACATAACTAACACTATCAGTAAACAAAAAAGCTCTTCCCTGACCGGGAATCGAACCCGGGCCGCGGCGGTGAGAGCGCCGAATCCTAACCACTAGACCACCAGGGACCGTGTGTCTGGTCTCCTCATCTTACACTAAATAACTCCAGCAGGGGGCTGAGAGGCCACGTGGCGCACACACACAGGGGAACAGCTGACTGCGGCACTCTGGGAAAGAGCCCAGCACAGCTGAGCTGAGCCAGCAGCAGCCATGCAGCGCTAACCCCACACAGGCCCAGCACACAGCAGCAGTTCTGCAGCGCTAACCCCACACAGCAGCAGTTCTGCAGCGCTAACCAAACACAGGCCCAGCACACAGCATCAGTTCTGCAGCGCTAACCTCACACAGCATCAGTTCTGCAGCGCTAACCTCACACAGCATCAGTTCTGCAGCGCTAACTCCACACAGGCCCAGCACACAGCATCAGTTCTGCAGCGCTAACCTCACACAGCATCAGTTCTGCAGCGCTAACCTCACACAGCATCAGTTCTGCAGCGCTAACCCCACACAGGCCCAGCACACAGCACCAGTTCTGCTCTGAGTATCAGTCAGGAGGACTACATCAAATAAATTGTCTTCAAGGAACCCTGCAATTAAGATACGAGTACTAACTTATAACATGTAGGATGAGAAAAACACGAAACGGTGAAACCTTTAACAGTTTCGAAACAAATATTGACATAGTTGTAGATTCCTGAGACCTTTGTACCTTTTTGAGACCCCCCCCCCCCCCCCCCACACACACACACACACACACACACACACAGCGCACGTCTAATAGCTGTGTCTGAAACTATGAAAATCCTGTCTTCCAAAATCTCCAAATCTTCTCCAAGTTGTCTAGTCTCTACTGCATGGGCAGCATAGGTGGTCACACTCATAATAGATAGCATTTGACAAAGACTGCTGTAGGGGACTCTGCCTCTCTAACTGGAAGAGACAGGTTCGGATGGGGACACACACACACACACACACTCATCCGAACTGCAGTCGAGTGAGCGACTGCCGTGTAGCATTGAATGCTCTCCATCCACACCAAGTCTGTCATGTTTAACATTCAAAACAGCAGAACAACTTAAGCGACAGAAAGGAAATAGGAACAAAAGTTCTGCCCAAAATGTCACGCCACATCTCGGTGCACAACACTCTGATTCTGTTTAGGACATTCCGATTAAAAAACAATGTAACTTATTTTGTCACTAAGGCTCGCTCGCATCGCATGCAGTTACGACGTGGTGTTAGGGTCATCTCTCTCTCTCTCTCTCTCTCTCTCTCTCTCTCTCTCTCTCTCTAAATGAGCAGCCTACACAGCACACAAGTTCAAAGGTCACCAGATCTAAATGTTTCAACATAAGTTACTCATCATGATTGTTATGCTCCGTTCAGTCAGATTTCACTTCATGTGAGTAGTCCACGGAGCGATCTGTTATGTCTGCATCATAGTGTTTAGTTTATCTCAACATTCTTGTCAAAATCCCTAAACTAAACAACAAAGTGAAAAGCACTATAGTCGTAGGCTATAATTCTAACTTCTCCCGTCCTCAATAACTTAACCCCCTAGCTAGCATCTCGGCCCTCACTTATTGGTGTGTATTCATTTCCTGTTCGTACAGTACAACCCTTATTTTTCTAGAAAAAACTAGAAAAAGTATATTAACTTAATCTTTTACATTAAAAAAAAAGAAGTGCTTTGTGGCATTTCACTGAGTGACGTGCACTTTTGAAACTCAAGCTGCCACACCATAAAAAGGTGCAGGCTTAATGATTGAACATTTTTAAGAGAGATCAACTGAACATGCTTACATGCATCACAGAGGTCTTCAGGGGTCATTTTGATGATCTTGCAGACTAACACATGACTATACATTTTTTATATGATTTCATAATGGTCTTCTTAGTTTGTTACACTCAATGAGTTGAAATTAACTGCATTTTCAGGACAAAAGTCCCCGAGTTATTTCAAAACTTAGGAAATATAAAATTACAATTATAAAGTTATAAATTATAAAATAAGGCAACATATTTTATTTTCCCAAAACTTATTTGAAGTATAACAGGTTAGATCATGTAGTGTTATCTAATACACTTTGTACGTAGGCCTATGTAAAATAATTTGGTGAGGACACAAAAAGAGACCCGTCACGTCTCTCAGCCCAAACCAAACATACATAGCCTAGCTGTGCAGCAGTAAGCACATCCGCTGCCAAGTTCATCAAAAGGCCTTTTCAAAGCCACTGCGGTGAGGATCGGCGAGGGGGGAGTGTCATCCATACAAAAGCCCCTGTCAGACGAAGCTCATCCAGCCCTTCACACAGGGACATACACACATACAGGGACATACACACATATACACACACATACACACACACAGGGACATACACACACACAGCTCCTGCTGGGATGAACACAATAATATAGAGCGCTGCATTGAGGTCATCGTTCCTGTTTTGTTTTTTTTCCTTTCTCTAGAGAGAGAGATAGGAAAAGAGGACGATAAATAAGAGAGAGCAAGAGAGGAGAGAGCGTGAGAGAGAGAGCAAAAGAGAGAGAGAGCGAAAGAGAGAGAGATAGAGATAGAGAAGAGAGAGAATAGAAAGAGAGAATAGAAAGAGAGAGAGAGATAGGAAAAGAGGACGATAAATAAGAGCAAGAGAGGAGAGAGCGCGAGAGAGAGCAAAAGAGAGAGAGAGCAAAAGAGAGAGAGAGAGAGAGGGAGAGAGAATGAAAGAGAGAGAGAGAGAGAGAGAGAGAGAGAGAGAGAGAGAGAGGGAGAGAGAATGAAAGGAGGGTCAGTCCAAAAGCATAGACGGAGACCTGGCATGCCCTGGACAGGAATCTCCACTGCGACAGTGAGCACTAAGCACAGTGAGATCAGATCCGGGATGTGAGCCTTCAGCTGAACTGCAGCCGATTACCCACAACACCCCAGTCGCTCACAGCACTGCAACCCGCAATCCACGGCCACGCCGGGCTTCTTTAGGCAGAGCCGGTCGTACATCTTCACTTGCATAACAACAAACCTGATTATGTCTCTTCACTTATACTATTATCCATTCTTAGTACAGGTGTAATACAGGTGTGTTTCAAGGAGGTAAGCCGAACACTCGAACACTAACACGAATGCGCACCACTTATTGAAGGGTCTGCAGGTATCACCTAGAGGAGACCACCTAGTTAGCACTTCATGGACCACCATTCACTTTGCCTTTTATGGACATCAAATAACTGAAGCATAGGGGTGGGCGATATGGCCTAAAATTCATATTGCGGTATAATTTGGGACACAAACGGTAAACGGTATATATTGCGGTAAAATTTGGTGTGTGAATTTCAATATAGGTCTAGCAGGTTCTTGCATAAAATAGTCAAGATTGTTAATTATTTAAAAATGTCTTGGCTATAAAAATGATCAAAGTTTTATTTAGCCTATTCACTGCAGTAGACCGGCATCACTGTATGAAACATTACAAAAACATGAAACATGACATATTACATAGAACTGTAAATCATCTGATCATCTAATATTTACAGATATCTAGGCTATATATAACATTTATTTAATATGTGGCCTGTAATAAAATCATGTATTGAACAATTTAACCACAGCTCAGCTTTAAGAAACTCAAATAGCCTAGATGCATGCTTAGCATTTTGTGATCATTAGGCTAAGGCTACTTTCACAAACTCAGTCAGCTGTCCTCTGATTTACCAATATCTAGGCGATATTTGTAACATTTATTTTGTATTTGGCCCGTTATGAAATCATGTGGAACAATTTAAACACATTGTAAAACTTAAAGCCCAAATTTGGAGACATCCATGCATGTAGAAATTTACTGCAAATTCAAAACTGGATTACTCTGGAACGGCTAACTGTACAGGGGACTGATTTACACCTTTGTGTTCGGTAAGGTCTGCTGTTTATTTTGATATAAGGTTTGTCGTGTGTTAAAATAAGGGTTCGTGAAGTATTCCACCGAGATGAATGGGTTGGGAGATCATGGGACGCAAAACCTTCAGTAGAATGTATGATTAAATTGAATTATATTATTTACTTTAATCGCGAACCGTTCAACTAAGCAATTATCGGGTAACATCGTTTAAAAGCTGAGAAAAAGCTCTTTCGTGTGATACTTGTGATGTCTGTGTGATGAATAGGCTACTTCGCGAGTAGTTCAACTGAGATAAATGGAATTTGGACGCACTTTCTTTCTTGCGCTGTCACTTTCTCCACTGCGTAAAATACTCAATTAATTTGCGCTGTGAATGCTTAGATTATTTTGACAGGCCACACAGGCTAAATAAAAATCGCTATTAGTAGGACGCAAAGCAGAAAATTGAAAGAAGGGGGCACCAAGGCCACCGTGGCCTGTAAACCTCTGATTTTCAAAGGGGCCTCACGGCCAACCCAAGAGGCAACGACGTGGCCGCTGTGAAATTCCTACCCTGTTTGGGGGTTTATGTCTGTATTTCTCCTAAGTTATAAGTCTAAAGTTAGCGTCTTTGTCGTGACATGTTTCCCTTTTAGTTCTCCCTCGTGTGTGATCCTTTTTGTGTGGGGGGCTGCGTCCACCCCTGTATGTGTAGCGTGTGTGTGTACTTGACCTGCTCCGTGTGTATTGTGTTCTGGGTCTGTGTCCCTGCTCTCGTTCTCAGCTAATAAACCTTATGATTGGACAACTGTCTGTGTCGCTATCAAATCGTTACAATACCTTCACCGCTCGCAGCCATTTTTCCACACCTGTGGCCTCCTCGTGGTTGCTGCCGGTCCCGGCAGGCCAAGCGTGTTGCAATTTATTGACATAATGACCTATCGCAATATGCCGGTATAACAAAAATCTCTATCGTTGGCCAAATTTTTATCGCATACCGCTTATACCGTTTATATCGCCCAGCCCTACTGAAGCAATCTGTTGATGTGAGCATTGTTGTTATTTTCCAGAGAAACAGAACACTGGGAGACTGGCTCCACCAATACCTCATATCTCATGATATGGCTCCACCTGTCATCACCACACATACATACAGCACACTGCTTGCTACAGTAAGCCTCCTCTACATACTTGCTGCACACTGCCCCCCCCCCTCCCTACATACACAGCACATTGTCTTCAGGATCTTCCACACACATCCTCTACATACTTACAGCACACTGCCCCCACCTACCCACACACACACACTACACACACACAGTCACTGCTCCACTCCCCTCCCACCCACACACACATCTTCACTGTCATCACTCACATACATCATACATACAGTACTCTGCTTGCAATAGTAAGTCCCTTCACCATACTTGCAGTACACTGCCGCCCCCCTCTCCCCTACATACACAGCACATTATTTCATCAGGAAGCTTCTCCAACACACATCCCCAACATACTTACAGCATACTGCCCCCCCCCCCCCCCCCAATACACAGCACATTGTCTCATGAGGAAGCTTCTCCAACACACATATTGCACACTGCCCTCTCCCCACATACACAGCACACTATCCCATCTCCCCTGTCATCCCCCCAACACACACACCAAGACCCCTGGCAGAGTTGGGTTAGCCCCTTGAGCCATGGATCTGCCCAAGGTTTCTTCCTCGGTAAGGGAGTTTTTCCTTGCTCCTGTTGCTCTTGGGTGCTCCTTGTTGGTGCCCCCCCCCCCCCCCCATCCCAATCCTCCCCCACCTTTCTTATGCAGCCCTTGCCACTTAATCTACTAAACCCCTCTTCTTCTGCAGGGTTTCCCGCAGCACTTTGCAGTCAAGGCGGCCGCCTTGGCAAAACAAGCCTGCCGCCTTAACTACGTCGTCAAAAAAAAACCCAAAAAAACGTGTTACTTTGTCCTGTTTTCTCCCTTTCATTCCAAACCGTGACCAACGCCAATCTCCCTTTTCCACAGAACGCATTAAAAAATAAGAAGAAACGTGTCATGAATCGAAAAATAATCAGATTTTATAATCTTTACATATGTGATATGCCTCCGAATCAGAGCTAGTGAGCGGAGCTGAGCGGTGCAAATATCTCGCTCCTCGTTCTCAAGAATCAGTCAAATCGCGAACAGCAGCTCCGTTCAATTGTCAGGTGTGATGAAATGCGTTCATATTAAACTTTTTATGTCATAAACGTTGCAGGCCTATGGAAAGGTTTAGTGGTAGGGTTGTCCAATGATCAAGTTGTTGCTTCAATTTATGACGCGACGCACCGATGCTGGGTTCATCCGTTTGGCGCAAGTTTAAAATGTTTAGCCGACTGCGTGATTTGTCATTTTCGTTCTTTTGGCAATTAATCCCGACAGATCCCTTTAGTTAACGTTGCCAAGCTTGTTTGTTGTTGCACTATCAGTGTTGCAGTCTTTTAAAATAAATGTTCTGAGTGAAATATATTGCCATTGCTCTTAGTTCTTTGGGAACGGGGAGCTAAATTGACCTGACGCGAATTTGACCGGAGAAGCGGCCGAGTAAACAGCCACCTGCTCTCAGCACAGTGTTGACGACTGACAGGCCCATCCGTGCCTACGCGTATGGTTTCTAAATTATTTAGCTAACTCCATCCCCATCAACGAACTTAGGCTATATGGCCAATATCTTTGAAATTTAACGGTCTTGGTTTTATTAGAAAGACAGTTGGACATGCCTCAGACTCGTGGTGTGAGCGGTATGAGAGCGGAACAGAGCGGCCACTCCGGCCTCTAAATTAAAAAGCGGTCCGCGCTCAAATTCCATCCATATTACACAAAACTATTAGCCTAGAAAATCTAGACGCGCCCCTAGCGCAGGGCTACAAAACTATAAAATGATCTAAACTTCATTCACTCTCGGTGTATAGATCAGGACAGACTTGCGGAACCGGCTGCAGGTCAACAGTCTGACAGCCTGCATGAAGATAAGCATTAACAGTGCTATTACCAAAGGGCCCTTGAAATTATCTTTTTAAAGCCAAGGAGGATGGCTTGTAACAATGGTAGTTGTTAGCTCTGCCATAAGTAGTGACTGATCACATTTGCACATTTTGTTGTTTTGCACTTTCTTTTGCACTTGTTCTACGGTTTGTAATAGTCTTTGTTAAAATTGCACAAATACTGTTGTATAGTTTGTTTGGTGTTGTCACTTTGTTCTTTGTTAACTGTTATTTTGAGAAGCTGGTTAGTTATTTATAATGTAGTGTTTAATAAATAATTGTTAAATATACAGAGTCTGTAGTGTATCGCACAAACAAGACGCCAACACCCACACCCCCCCCCACCAGCGGCAACCGATACAAGATCCCCCCCCCGCTCGGATGCCAACCGATACCAGACCCCCCCCCCCCCCCCCCGGGACCTACGACCTACCACCTTGACTAACACATTTCCTGCGGGAAACCCTGTACTGCACCCCCCCCCCCCCTCCATTAATGCACAAATAGGCAGACATAATTTCACTGCATTTCTTACTTCCAGTAACTATATGCATGTGACAATAAACTTCCTTGTATCCTTGTTTCCTCCCATGATGAATGTTTTTGTAAAGCTACGTTAAAATTGAGGTCATGAACATGCGGAGCTGATGCACAGGAAAGAAGTTACCGTGTTATTTGGATAAGAAACTCGCAGGTAATCTGGGAAATGCCCTAGGGGGAGGGGGGGGAAAGCATAAAGGAGACGCCATTCTGAGATGTCTTCATTGTCTTGTTAGATTGGCACTTTAACGGAACAGAACTCTTGCAAATACAAGCTGAACTCAAACATGAAGCATAACTTGTCGTGGCTGCATCCAGAAAAATATTATGTTATATGTAGAAAAATATGTTCATGATTTTGAAAATTAATTTAACATAATGGTCAATGTTTTTACTCATTCAGATCTTACTGAGTGTTTAATGACACCCTTTTATGTGATGTGAAAAACAAAACTGGATATGTGTTGAGAATTTCTGGGACTTTAAAGCCACACTTTCTTTTCGCTTATCAGATAGAAGCAAAACTTGAATTACATAGTGTGACTTTGGAAAATAGTCAGGCTACTTTACATACTTGGACATAGGATGGAAAATGTAGGCCAACTCTTAGGAGTAGATTCTTCACTGGCTGCATGCTTCAAATTGATAATCTCACTTCCAAAATTGTGTAGTGCCATGAGAAGTCATGTAAATCACTGAGCTTTACTGCAGCTACACGGCCTCATCCCAGTTCATACACTTGCAGGACGCGGCATTGGTCTGCTTCTTGTCCTCAATCCTTATTTGTCTGCCCATGATTGACCCCTAACCCTAACACCCACCCCCTGACCCATCGACCTGCCATACACCTCTCGACACCTCTCACACGCACACACAAACACAAAAGTGCACACTTCACACACACAAACGCGCACACTTCACACAGACACACACAGACACACACAAACACACACAGACACACACAGACACACACAGCTTGTCCACACCCAGTACCAATCAGAAAGAGCAGGATCACATGTGGCCTAAGTCCACCCAAAGCAGTTTACAGGGTCTGGTCAAAGCGGCTTAGTGGGGCTGACCGGATTAGCCCGTGCTGTGGTTGTGTTTGCCCCACGCATAGCATATGGGAGAAGGCTAATGATGTGAAACTGAGAATAAGTCAGTGCTGTGCTGCCTCTGCCATTCCAAACCCAGGGTAAGCTGCTAATTGTCCAGCAGGCAAACAAAGGCCTACCTGTTTACAGACAGCACAAAAATGGAATTATGGGGATTGCTTAAGGGAAACATTACTGCTACGTCATCTCATTACATATGCATGGGAGAGATATGGATTAAAAATGGATTGCACTGGATTTAGCAGCATTCTTGCTAATTAGCTGGTCTGTAGCATGTCTACATTTTGTGAGCTGTTCAAGAAATAGTATGGCAATATTGCAATGCCGGTAATTTTACAACTTAATTGATTTCTTTTTCAAATCTGTCTTGCTGGGGTTTCCTTGGATGAAAGAAAAAGAAACTGATGTTCTTCTGACTTCCAGACTGGCAGCAAGTACACTGGCATTTTCAAGCAGACATGCCCAGTAGGGGCAGAGGCACTCACCCTCTCTCCCGACTCTCAAGTAACACCGTCACACACACACACACACACACACACACACACACACACACACACACACACACACACACACACACACACACACACACACACACACACACGGCAGGACTGTGGCATGCCTCGGGTGAATCACGTTGACTGGGCAGTGGGCACTCCGTACAAACAGAGGCCCACACTCCTCTGTTCCTCCCCCAACTCTGTCCATCTTCTCTTGTCCTTCATTTACCCTCCCTTTGCTCTAGTCTTCATCTCTTTATTTTGCGCTCTCTGACTTACCATCTCTCTCTCTCTCTCTCTCTCTCTCTTTCTCTCTCGTGCTCTCTCTCTCTCTCTCTCTCTCTCTCTCTCTTGCGCTCTCTCTCTCTCTCTTGCGCTCTCTCTCTCGCGCGCTCTCGCTCAGTTCCTGCATGTCTTGTTCTCACTCGCTCGCTCGCTCCACTTCCCAGGATGCTTAGTGAATCATATGATGCTGTATGGTGCAGAGCTGCAGTGCTGTGATCTGTACATTCAGTGCTCCCTCAGAGCCTCCACAGAGGGACAGAAAAACACACACAAAAAAACAGCCCAGCTACACTATATTCCCACGATGCCACAGCAGGCCCCCTAACACACTCCTCAACGACAGATAACCCCCCCCCCCACCCACCCCTTCCCAAAAGATCGATGTAATCATCCAATTTGTCCGTCTTCTTCTCACAAACACAAGTAGGAGGACGACAGAGATGCGTTTCGTCCCAGATGAGGCCAGCCTGAGTGTGTGCTCACTGCGGAGCTGCTGTGAGAGCAGGAGGACCCATGGGCTGAAACGAGAGCACCAGGACCCACTGGAGCAGAAACTCGCCAGCGGCCACAACGCCACACAGTGAATCTCAAGGAAGCATTTAATTAATGCTGATTGGCCCCGGAAAAAAAAAAAAAAACGATGAAAGTGCATCATCACCACATCAGGTGATGACAACCTGGGCACTTTTAATACCACCAACAATGGCTGATATTAAAAATACATTAAAATGCTGTATGCAAAAGCCAAACATGCAAAGGGGTGCTTCTGTGCATGTCACAATGAAGCCTGACCTTACAAAGTTGGTGTTTTGCATTGGGCAAATGCTCTTTGATATGCGGCTGCCTGCTGCTTGCTGCCTTCAGGAAGTCTTACCAGAACCTCAGGAAACTTACAATTAGGCATGCACTTTTCAGGAGCTCTTTAGCTGATACTAATGTTAATAGTTTCCAGTTTATCATTTACAGTGGCAAAGGAAATGCCTTCAATGGGGTTGTAAATATTGACATCAGTTGGACGGTTATCGTTAAAGGTAAAAGTTGCTGGGAAGCAACTCAGCCAGTCTGAGTGGACCAACTAAGAGGGCTTTAATAGGTTTGACTCTTTTAGTGATAGCATCGACAGTTGGCCTACTCAGCTTGCCAAGCTCCCTAGTCACAGAGCTCTGATGTGTCTTATTCAAAGGGTGCAAATATAACCCCATTGGCTAAATGTGGGCACCACTGCACAGAGGGGCTATTCATTCCTTCCCAAAAACATAACATAGCTTTTATGGAGCCCAGTTAACGGATCTGTAGTGCATCTGCAGATGCAGCCTTGTAAGGTGTCAAAGGCAAACATCGACAAAGTATCCGGACCATCTTTAAACTCAAATCAGACTGGATCAGTAACAATAGGGACTTACCAGCTGTCCTCGTCCTCTGCCTCGACACAGTCCCCCAGATCAAGCACATCCACATCGTCCAGGGCAGAGTGGTCCATGACCGCATCGCTCCCACCCAGCGTCTCCGATTCGCAGCTTTCCAGAGAGGGACTTGACTGTGGCTGTCCTAGGGGCTGTTCCTCTGTGTTGCCGCCAGCGCAAGTGAGATGAAAGCCGGCGGACTCCGCGTTCTCTTCATCGTCTTCGTCCTCTAGCCTTGAGGCTTCGGGCAGCGGGGACATGTCCTCGATGCTGTTGCTACTACTGTCCGGCGGGGGGGACAGTTCAAAGTCTCGGGCGCTAACCTCACCTCCGTCCTCCGTCGTAACGGAAGAGTTTGTAACTCCCTCGCCAAGTGTCCTTTGGTTATTTATGTCAGTACCAGTCGAAGTAAGGTTGCTGTTGATAAGTTTGCTGCCCCTGTTGCGCAGGGTCTGGTTCTGAACTTCCAGTCTCCGCACTAGCTCCTGCAACTTGCGGACCTCTTCTAGCTCCACCCCTGCAAGGTCCTGTTCGGTTTCAAAGCCGGGCTGCGCGCTAGCCATGTGTCCGCTGGTACTACTGCCATTGTCGGCTGTCTGGACCACATTTCCACTGTCCGGAACCACCATTCTCCCCAGCTACTGTGAAACAGACGGACTGGTAATGTTAGCGTGCTTTCTACGGTTATTCAGAAAATAATGCAAAGTCAAAGCCACATCTGAATAACCAAGTTGAGAGGGATTAATCAACCGCACTCCAACATATCGTCAAACTTTGACCTGCACGAGATCCTTTGGATCACGGAGACGTTGCCCAATCACAAACCCAAGCAGCAATTGAGAGAAACACGTTAAGAATAACTGTTACGAGAGCTAGCGATCAACCAAATCAGTATGTTACCATACTTCCATGTTGATCAACCATGAGGCACACGTTAGCCGCACATGAACGAATCAGCTGCCGTTTATATATAACGTTATACGTTTGAAAAACAAACGTCATTTTTGCAGCGTGGCAATTTCTCATGCATGACTAAAGAAACTAAACGTGACACAAATACAATCAAATGGCCTAACATTTATAATTTTATGTAGTAAGTTAAATTAATCAGGCAAATACGGCAATCAATGACCTACACTACATTCCGACAAATCAATCATGTAACGTCCTAGCAAACTGTCCGACCAATGTTAATAAAGAAAAAAGTCACTGTTGAGCCAAGGGAAGTCAACTGCAGGACCTTTCAGCTTCAAGCGAATCGTTTGAACATAATGTCCACAATATGAAGCTCAAATAATCTACCCATGCAGATGCTCTCTTATTTAGTTGGCTAGTTACTTGACTATCTGCTTGGTAGATAGATAACAGACTCGACATGCTATCTAACTGCCGATTTAGCTAGCAGCAAAGCTAACAGCAAAACAAAACCTACCACCGGTGTGTGATCCGTAATTTCGGAGGAGGTTTGAATTAACGTTGACGAGGTTTTGCTTTGTTTTTCATCGATTCGGTCACCGTAGCATTTTCGTAAAATGTGGCCGAACAAGCAGTGTAAATCGGAGAATAAATCGCGCAAATCCCCCTGTTACCTTATCGCAAGGTATCTATCTGCAAACGCTAGCTAGTTAACTTTGCTAGCTAAGTGGCTACTATCGTTCAGCTAACTAGCTTGACTGGTACTACAGAGGTGTGATGCCTATCATGCCTTAACGACAAGGAATACACCAATCAGAAGCTTAAACCCGCCCATTTGCAGAGAGCACGCTAGACCTGTAAATTTAGCGCCATCTGTAGGTAACTCAGAGCACATCTATTTTAGCCCAACGGTGCATAATCCAGCAGACAGCCAACAGCAGATGGCAGCAAAATCTACAATTCTGTTCTAGATAGCAGTTTGGACGCATCTGATTCTCATGTGTTCTAAAGCAGGGATGGACTATGTATATATAGGCTATATATTAAAAAAAAAGGGTCTGCAAAAAAGGTCCTGCAATAAACATGACATTTTGCAGCAGTCTCGTTATGTTTGTCATTTTTAACACCTTGCTTGCTGTTCGCTGATCCATTTAGGCCTATCACTCTATTTTTTCAACACTGAGCCGAATATGTGAAATGGACTCGAGTGGAGAGATGATCATGGACCTCAGGATACACCCACCCTTACGTCCCCCATTAGTAGATCCCCATCCGTGGAGTCCAGCATGTTGCTCCGCTATCTTGCTACAGTAGCCTGTAAAGGACAAACAATAGAGATAGTGGATTCATACTGCCTCATTAGTCATCTGACCACAGGTTCTGCTTCATCAAGGATCAGGATCACCATGAAACAGTTGCTGAATTCTGAAACCTGCTGAAGTCCATCACTCTGATCAACAACACTATCCTAACTCCCACCTGGCAGCATCGCCAATACCCCTTCCCAGCACATACTCATGCAGGCACATGCAGTTTCACACACACACACACACACTGTATGTGACAATGCAACCCCTACTAATATAGACCCATCCATTGCTTGGACTCTGCAATGTACTTTCATTATTGCACTCATACTGTATATTCCTGTACTTAACTTTTAAGCTATATTTCATTGGGTTTATTTCATTCTGTCGTGTTTCTCATACTCTCACAGTTACTGAGTCGTATTGTCTGTCTTATTCTGCTTTTTTCCTAGTTTCACTTCTGCATAGCATTGTGCTTTTGGTAGACAATTCTTTGGTAGACAATTTTGATTAATACATATGGAAACACCTTTTTTTTTTACTTGACTTAATTACCATTAGTAGACTTGCAGTAGTAATAGCATTTTAGAGTGTGAATACACAGTAGCATAATTTATTACTCCTTGACAGATAAATACTGTTTTCGCTTTATCAAAGAAATATCTAGCATATCTGCAAATGCAGATATGGTGTGTGTAGCCAGCATTGTGTGTACATAGCTGCATAATATAGAATGACGAGTCTGATCATGCACACCCTTTGTACATCCTGTAGTAGATATTTCACTGGAATTTCCGAGTGTTTACAAGAAGGTCTGTTTCAGCAGGCATGGCTTGTGTTTGTACGTGTGTGTGTGTGTGTGTGTGTGTGTGTGTGTGTGTGTGTGTGTGTGTGTGTGTGTGTGTGTGTGCGTGTGTGAGGGGGTGGGGGTGGGGGGATAATGCTATCAGGTGCTGTAAGCTAGAAATGATTTTAAATGATTTCTGGCAATCCTTATGCAGAGGCCCTTCTCACACCTTTGTGAGAGTCGATCTGTGGGCACACCTCTTGCACAGGCTGCCAAAGTAACTACCACACACCCACGGGTTCTGCTGTTGCTCAGATATTTTAATTGCAACGTGGAATGTTTGGTTGCCTTGGTGACAATGGAGAGCCCAAGCATGGTGTGTTTCTCCTTTAAGATAACGGCAAACATTGTGGTTATCAATGTACAGTGTTTGAGTGTGTGTGTGTATGTGTGTGTGTGTGTGTGTGTGTGTGTGTGTGAGAGAGAGAAAGAGAGACACTGAGACAGCTGTGATTTCTCCTATATGATCTTATAAGCATGGGACATGTGAAATTACTCACCTTGCATCTGAGTAAATGTGTCCAATGACAGGGAAGGAGAGCAAGGGACCAGAAAGCGTATGAAATGTGTTGACATGCTTTAACATGCATCTGCCTTCATCTCTATATCTCCCTCCTCCACCTCTGTCAACTCTGCGTCCTCGTCTTTGGTAGTTTTCCATTCCGGGGGTGGGTTACTTTTTGACAGAAGGCATGGGAACGGGAATTTAACGGGAATTTATTTGAGAAGTTATAGCTGCTCTGTGTTCTCACCATAGACTCCCCACATTTGCTGCCCTTCAGTGTCAAACATATGTGAAGAAAGTGCATAGGGGACGGAATGGACCCGCGGCAGTGTTAAAAATAAGTCAGGTTTTGGTGTCTTTCTTTATCCAAACTGTTGCCAGTTGTTAACATTTAATTACAGTTTGTGTGCACTAGGAATATAAGTACATATACAGCTATAAGAGTGCCTTTCTGATCTACCGGTACTGGATGGGCATGTCTGCTTTCAGCCATAGAGTGCGGTGTGGTTGACTTAACTTTGGCATCACACCTGTTAGTTTTCAAATTTACACACAGGCAAATTCTGTGACCAACATCAGAGATCATAAAAAAAAATCTAGTTTGACCAGTTTTGTTTTTCTTTTCTTTCTTTGTTTCTCTGATTCATCCTGCCATCGCTAAGATCAGACAACAGTGCTGTATAATTAAACCAGCAAAACAGATGGACGCATCAAACTGAATGTCAGGCATTAGACGCAAAGAGAATGAGATGGTTAGTCAATACCAAAGATTCTAGAACAGAGCTCTGTTCTAGAATCTTTGGTCAATAGGCCTACTGTGTTGGGTTAGCGCTAGCTGCGCCAAAGAGCCCCGTGGGTCTACAGGTTCCCACTGATGGTGTGTGAGCTACAAGGGGGATTAGGGTTGTGTGTGTGAGGCAGACGAGTGGCTCTTGTGGTCAGACCTGCTGGATCAGTGCGGCTACGCTGCTGTGGTCCTCACAAGTCTCAGATGGTATCTGCCCTGGCACCAAACATGTTCCAATTATTCGCCACAGTCACAGCAAGGAAGATAAGCATCTCGGTGCAGCCGAGGAGACATAGAGATACTGTCCGCAGCACAACATCTACACCAAACATCGAGAAAACGTGCCTGGGCTGCCATTTTAGTGGAGAGGAATACATGTAGCCAAAGAGTATTTTCCTCATTCAACTTAAAAATGCAATCGCATGTAACTGTATCTAAATTTGCATAGTCAGATGGCTGCCTGGTTCTCCAGGTTAAGGGAGATGCCCAGGGGCCATGTCCACAGGACGCAAACAACCAGCTGTGTTTGGAAACATTGCATTAGGGTTGGGTCTGGAGCAGCAGTGGCACCGGCAGCTTCTGCATGGAGCTCCCATCAGATCACTCTTTTCACCTGCTACTGTACACACTTAATCTCTTTACAGTGTTTTGCAACCGCTTACACACTAAATCTTTGCTTGTCACACAATTTTCTAAACATTTCATCCACATAACCCCACACCAAATCTGCAAAACCACACAAATTCTTAGTGTTTAACTCAGTTTTCAATTTACTAAAACACATTTTGGAAAACACCACACACAATTTTCTACTCAAAACACAAAAATCTAAAAGGAAGTAACTTGATTTCATTTTTCAAACACAACCCATCCAAATGCCACACTAAATCACCACTGCTCCACTCTCTCTCTTCACATGTGTAAACAGTCATTACTTTACTGAACACCATCCAATCATTGCCTTAGTATAGGCCTGTAGTCTATATGTATGGACCCTTTCAATCTGCTCTTAGAGGATTTGTGGTTGAAATGTTCAGAACCAATGCAGATACAGTCTGACTTTAGCTTTCAGTAATGTTCGACTTTATGTAATTCTCTCTCAAAAACTCTCAAAAACTCTATTTTTGTTTCTCCCCAAGTTACCATTAGCTCAATACATTTTTCAATAGACCTATGAATACATACACAACCCCCCCCCCCCCACACACACACACACACACACACACACACACACACACACTTTTCTTTGGAAGAAGCAAAGTCATTTATTACCGTAACTTTCACTCTTGTATGGAAATACATAAAGTCTATGAAAGACAAAAGAGCTTTAGGTTTTGAGCAACAGTGTGTACATGATGTATCCAAAATGTCATATTATGACGAAAGTGTTTATTGTGAGGTGAATGTTTGCTTTACTGTAAAGATGTGTTGACATTTTGAATGTTGTGTGTCATTTTGCTGGAGATTTGAGGCATTTTGCATTTTGTGTGAGCAATTGTGTGCTTTGTGTGTGGAGTTTTGAAAAATAGACACAGATTTTTGTAAACGTGTGTAAACAGTTGTAAAAAATTGTAAGTGAATTGTGTGTGTGTATGTGTGTGTGTGTGTGTGTTCATGTTTATGTGTGTGTGTGTGTGTTCGTGTATATGTGTGTGTGTGTGTGTGCCGGCCCCAGCACATTCCTTCAGCCTCCTCCTTTGCAGGCCCTGCCCTCAGATAGTCTGTGCTGTGCGTACGCCAGGATCCTGCTCATCTGCCTCAGCATTCCTCCACCCCGTTAACTCCTCTTAAGAGCATTAAAAAAGAGTATCAGCCATGAGCATGGGCCCTTCTGGACAGTCGCAGACACGTTTGCGCAGGCTTGAATTTAAAAATTTTAAAAACAAAAAAGTGCAACCCCCACGTTTGCGTGCGGTGTGTGTGGACGAGGTTGTGGCTTGCTCCAGACGTGTGGAGCATGGCTTTGCTCAGGGGCTGTCAGGTGTAGGAATTCCAGATGGGCTTGAAGATTCTGACTCTAATCCCTCAACATGCCAGTACCTGCATAAGACCACAGGTAGAGAGAGAGAGAGAGAGAGAGAGAGAGAGAGAGAGAGAGAGAGAGAGAGAGAGAGGGCTGTACTGTTCTCACAGGCATCTGTCTGAATAATTCAGGCTCAACTCTGAACACAGATTACTTAAGCAACACACCCATAGCCTTATAGTCCTCTAAAACCAGAAGATTAAGTTTTACCTAGAGATGCAGAATATGACATAATTCAATACCTACAGTATGAGTGAGCTACAGGCCCAAACATGAAATGTGTGCAGTTTTACCTTAATATATTTAGTTAAACCGAAGTGTGTGTGTGTGTGTGTGTGTGTGTGTGTGTGTGTGTGTGTGTGTGTGTGTGTGTGTGTGTGTGTGTGTGTGTGTGGTCACACCTTTCCCACTAGTAGTAGTAGTAGTAGTAAGGTAAGGTAGCACACTGTTCTTTGCCTTTATCGGCCACTCAGTCTTGTTGAGTCGAGAGGACACACGGCATGTGTGCCAACCACACCCTGCCAAGCGCCTGCCAAGGGGAGAGTAAGGCAGCAGAGGGAGGGAAGAGATCGGAGCCAACGCTCGCGACCTGCTGAGACCTGGCTCCCAAGACTGAGCCACCTGCACATTTTCTGGTTGTGCGGCAACAATGTGTATATTATGTGCTTGTAATGCACTTGCTTTCAACTCATTGTATGTGGTTATTGCAAATCATAGTACAGTACATCACACCTTTTGATAGTGGAAAGTTGAATGTTATCTAATACATAATTATCTAAAACAGTCATTGATAGTGTACACCTGGAATGGATAATATGCGGTGCACATTTGTTTATGTGTGGATGTCGCCCACAGCTTCAGAGTTGTAAATGACAGGGAAGCATTTCAGCAGTGCGGTGGGTTGATGTGTGAGGACGTGTGTGCATGCAGAGAAAACTGGAATTTACGAAAGTTACGTAGCAGCCTTGGGAATTTATGGCACAAATATTGCAAAATCTCTTGAGACAAGAGACAAGATGTTTTTTATTATCAACACATTCACAGCACCAAGCTATGGGTTGAGGCAGGCTTTATGTCTCTGAAGTTCAGACAAGCGTCTCCTCTGCTCATAATTGATAGTGTCTCTCTGTTCTCTGAAACTATGCGAACAGAGCAGACTTGTTGTAACCCACTGCATTCTATTCTGTTGAGGAGAACTACACGCTAACTCAGATACGCTAAACTGCAGATACTGTAGATTGGAATCTGATAATGACCCCTCCATGACACTTGGGGTTTCAACAATGTTGAAATCATACGGACTCTCCGCACACAGTAAATATTTACTTCTTGTCGGCCTGTGGCGAACATGTGGAATTGTTATTGGTCTCGCATTACAATAGGAGGTCTAGACTGGGGTAGTGGGCTGTGGCCTGGCTTGACCCGAGCGGTGGCTTGCGGTGGGGGTCGGGCCCAGAAAGTTTTGGCTCAAGGCCCCTGGTCACACTACGCTATTGTGCTCTGGGTGTAGCCCAGTAATGACCCTCTGGGAGAGCGGATAAACAAGGGGATTTAAAACAACAACATTAGCATTATAGTTTCATCTGATTAAAATGTCAATGACTCATACTTC
>NW_027468657.1:11772088-11807088 GCF_046254945.1 Alosa pseudoharengus
CAACAAAGTGAAAGTTACAGAAAAGAGCCATTTCACGACCAAGAACAACCCGGAGCGTCCCGGGACAAATTCAGCAATCACAGCAGGGGCAGCCTCACCTTCCTTGGTCGGGAGACTGTTCTTCTCCGCTGTGTTGGTCTTTTTTAGACACTTCTTGTCGAAGGTCTGCACCTCCTGGGTGACGGGGTTGTTGTCGCTCATGTTGGCAGTTGGCTGTGGAGAAGAGGTCAAGGAACTCTGTTAGGTTGTGACTCAAGTTTTAAATCATGTCCTGCAAACAAGCCCCAACAAGTCTGGATAAATAGCAGGGCTGGGGAGTCAATGCACACCAGGGCTGGGTGGTTACTGTTGAAACGATCTCGCACAATTACTGGAGAAAGGGAGTAGTGTGTGTGTGTGTGTGTGTGTGTGTGTGTGTGTGTGTGTGTGTGTGTGTGTGTGTGTGTGCGTGTGTGTGTGAGGGTGGGGGACTTGGTAGTGTATGACTTCCACAAATATCAAACAGGAAGGCTGGCCGCACATTGCCTTTTTGTATCTTGCAAAAAAACACGAAACACTCCTACAGAAACTTCCTCAAAAATGAGTTATGAGTTAGTGCCCACTAAATACTATACTTCATGCCAGTACCTGGACAAAACAAATCTAACAGCCTCAGCATGCTCCTACAGGAAAGTCAGCCACCAGTTTTGTTTAACAGGTAAAACTCAAGGTGACTTCAAGGTTTCCACGATGTTGGAGTGGCCAGTTTATCTTTGACATGACTTCAGATGCAATACGGGAGTTGAGGTTTTATCTGACCTTCTGTAGATTTTTTTTTCGAATGCCTATTGAGTGCATAGTGACCACACCCCTGTCTTTCCCACTCTTACATAATCCCCTCAACCACAACAGTCCCTCTGAACTTTTGCAATGACTACTGCGCTTAAGAAAGACGCAAAGCAGAACTAACTTGAGATACACATTCTCTTAACTTACTATGGGGAAGATTTCAATACATGTGAAAATGTTTTGAAGTCTATGACATCTCATATTTTGGTGTTTGTCAATATCCCCATAATAAGGTGATTTTACTGCATAAAGATAATTTTACTGCATAAAAAGACCTAATCCATTATTCATATGTGTGTGTTGCAGTTAAAGTTTGCTGAAGCAAGTATTATCAGAAATGTGTAGTATTGTGCAGCAGGTAAGAAACAGATCACAAATTAAGCACTCGCCTATTGAAATAGCTTTGAATCACATCAACAAACCTATCATTGTCTTTGGGACATGTTTGAGTTGGACAAAGTAGCCATGGTTATGCTTAGGCTATATTTTCACTCATATCGTGAAAATACTACATGCTATCTAAGCATAGTTTCAATACAAGCCTTAGTTACATTGCCATGCAGTCTTGTGACAACACAGTGATCTTTTGTTCTCCTTCAGAAAAAAAAGAGAAAAAAGCCTATAGGCCTATGTACCACGGCCCTGACGTGTTCACAATGCAAATATTAAACTCTCGGTTTGTTCTCTCCAGGTAAATGATATTGCAAACCAGGTCCATGTTATCGCCAAAACTTATCCAGAGCGCTCTGGCGCAATGAGTGGGTGTGTTCACAAGGAGAGGCTACATGAGTAATGTGCTTTTATGTGTCTTTTATGGCTACTGAGAAATAACTGATTTAAACCAAGTCGTTAGATTGTCTCTGCCCTAATTGCAGGCTGTTCGACGTGGAATGGGTAGTACATGGATTGCATTCTGTGTCATGATACTGATCAATACAAGAACGGATACCCACCCCACCCTAAAACCACGAACCTGATGTGCCTGTCCTACTAATGCCCACCACTGTTCTAAAGCACCGGAATTCCTTATATAAACCAACGCGGTCGCCATTCATCATCATCGTCATCATCATTTTTTAATTAAGGCACCAATTAACTTGTCTAGACATGTTACATGTAAATTGAGGAACTCTATGTTCAATGCATACACTGCGCACAACCCTATCACTAGTGTCAGTCTACATAAATGACTGCGCTTGCCATCCTTGCAGTGCGCTATAGCATAAGGAGTGGTCGGTAGCCTAGAACTGCTGTTGTTACATGATGAACGACTGTCAGATAGAATAGAAAATACGATTAATCGGGATGCGACCCGCATGGCAACAGCAGCATATAGTACATCTAATACCGTGATAGTGTTTTACCTAACACATCACCTGCTAAACCTATCACCAAGTAGTCTGAAAACACCACTTTAATCTGCATCATCAATACGATGCGCTCCCTCTACTCAGAAGGAAAATTACGCATTGCCAACATATCATACGCCTCGGCACAGGCAATCGAGATGTTTATGTCAGTTTTCTAAATCAGTACTTTGCCTTACCTGAGAATGTCCTCGTCTGAGTCTTGCACGGCAAGGCGTTTAGGGAACTTCTGTAATCCGTGTGGGAGGTGAGCGGTTTAAATAGTAAATCACGCCCTTCTTCCCGGGTAACATGGAAACCAACCCGCGGCCTGTCATTGGCCCAATCTCGCGCATGGGAGCTGTCCGCTCACGCAATAGGAACACATGCAGGAAGAGAACCACACTTCCCTGCATGAATGAATGGGGATGCAGAAATGATCCCCAAGGTAATGAAGGTAAATACTGCATGTCAACAATCTTCTTCATTTGGACTTGACAATGTATTTCCGCCCCTAATGATGAAGGCAGTGAATACCTTACAAAGCTATCCTATGTCACATAGGATAGCTTTGGAATAGGTATTCACTGATCATTAGTGAGGAAATGCATTGTCAAGTCCCTTTAGCATAATATTGTGTGGGAAATAAAATCAGTTTGGATGTGCAAGAGTAGGCTACTGATGACGTGCCATTAGATATGACAATAGTTGTCGAGCCAAGCTCGTTTGTTAGCGCTGCTTCTCAAAATTCAAATTTGCTGGTTGGTCTGGGCGCTCCCAGGCTAACAGTTTATGAGTCAAACTATAAAATACAACAGTGCAGGTTCTCTGCTGCGGAAGACATCCTCCCCTGCCTCTAATGCATTTTGCGTTCATTTGAATGAAATGAAAGGTCCTCTTGATCCAGTACCTGTGGGAATGTGCACAATTTCCTCCATTCCAATAAGCTACTCATGCAAAGTAGGTGTAAATATAACGTGATATGGGGATTTAAATAGTCTAATACGTGGCAAGGCACAACCATTCCAGCATTTTGCTCCATGCGCATATGTAGAACATATGAAGCATAACATTAAGGCTAAGTTAGTAGATGCAGTACAACAAGAAATAGTATTTTCAAGTAAAGCAGTACCAAACTAAAATGAAGTTTTCCACCATATACAGCATAAGCTAGATGTGCAGTGCATGGAGAACCACTTCATTACAATGGTTGAAATTCTTGAGTCCAGTGATACAGGACATGCAAAGCATGGCAATGCGTACACATAGACATAGCATAATAATTTGACCAGCATCAAATCAATATAATACGCCTGTGGCAAAGAAAAAAAAGTATACTTGGAGATGTTTTGTAAGGAGTCCTAATGTGTCTATACTGATCAAACTCCTGATCATGTGAACTGCTGATTAATTACTCTACCACATGATGGTATGACCTCACGGTTGGCCCATTGTCACATATTGCTGCTAGAACAACTTTTGATTATATCTCTAACCTTTGCCTTTTTCACAGGAGAAACTAACTAGGAAGCAGGAAATGTAAATAATGTGCACATTGTCATGTCTTGATTAATGCACTCTCACTACAACAATGGTCTCAAGTCTCATCAAAGTACTTCTCATGTGACCCAAAATCAGCTGACCTCCAATCATGTGATCCATTTCAATGTAACCAATCACAAACTAGGTAAACTATTTAAGTGAGGTTCACAGAGCATTCTAGGAGCCATTCTGTAGTCAGAATCTCCCACACCACTTTGGTGTTTAGCCATCATCCTCTGAGCTGGTATGTTCATTCTCTGATTGCTTCATATGGTTTCCTAAATGTTCCTTTAACCTGTTTTCGTAACTTTCACATTATTCATTTAGATGTACCTTCTATAATGTATTGGATGAATAGCTTGTATCTGAACAGCTAGGATGAGTCTCCAGGGCCGTGGGGGCTAAATCAGTGAAAGTGTAGGCATGCTACCAGGAGAACTGGCCATCGTATTGTACTGTGGTGGGTCACTGATTTTATTAGTAGTCTGGGATTAGACAGCTAACCTTAGCACACCATGAACCCTCTAGCTTCGGTAAGATGTTCTGTCCAGATGAGCATAGTGGTCCAGGTCAGCACTATAGCCTCTGACCGACTTTCACACTAGGATCATTACTCAAGTAAAGGTGCCTCCCGAATTAATCGGCCGAGGAGGGCCTCGCACACTATTCTTGGGGAAGATGTGTCTAATTAAATAGCTAGAAGGCATTCTTGTAACAGCATTGTGGGTAGGCCTACATCGGCGTACTATGGATAGTAATATTACTTTGACTGAAACTTCTCCATATCTAGCGGGGTCAGAATCATTAGGTTAACATGGGTTCTATAATCAATTGTTATTTCCAACAGCGCGCGGACAGCTTCACAATTTCCTTCGACCACTCCCAGTTCCCTCATTGGTCCTGACGAGTGACGTCTACAGAGATTCTGACTACAGAATGGCTCCTGGAATGCTCTGTGAACCTCACTTAAATAGTTTACCTAGTTTGTGGTTGGTTACTTTAAGCGCTTTCAGACATACGTGTAAGACCGGAGGTTCTGCCGATGTTAAACGGTGGGGCCGTATATCTGAACGACATAACCGGTCATATGGAAGTCCGAATTCACCCGGTGTTTATACTACCCCCGACCTAGTATTTCCTCCGGACATTATGTAAATGTACTGTGTCTGCTAACTAGCATGCTAACATGCTAGCATGCTAACCATGTGACTTAGCTAACTTAGCTAATCATTTTTAGTAGTTTTGCAAAAAATGCTAACTAGCATGCTAACTAGCATGCTAACATGCTAGCATGCTAACTATGTGACTTAGCTAACTTAGCTAATCATTTTTAGCAGTTTTATAAAAAATGCTAACTAGCATGCTAACATGTTAGCATGCTAACTATGCTAACCATGTGACTTAGCTAACCTAGCTAATCATTTTTAGCAATTTTGCAAAAAATGCTAACTAGCATGCTAACATGCTAGCATGCTAACTATGCTAACCATGTGACTTAGCTAACTTAGCTAATCATTTTTAGCAGTTTTGCAAAAAATGCTAACTAGCATGCTAACATGCTAGCATGCTAACATGCTAACTATGCTAACCATGCTAACTAGCTACAGTGGGTAGGAGTCATAGTTGATGACAAGTAACAGTTACAATGGCTGAACAGTTAAAAAGTTCAGTAGTTTAAAGGGTTAAATTGTTTAACAGTGAAATATTGTAGTGAGGACTTTTATTTTGAAACAGTTTTTGGCAGAGGAAGCAGTTGAACAGGATGTGTAGTCTTAATAGGGCCAGTTTGTATGCTTAAAGCCTGAGACTGGCAGTTGATGCAGCTGGCCCGAACACCTGCCATAGGATTCTAATTGCTTAACGGCCGTATTGTGATGTCATAATCATAATGTTAAGTCAATGGGGAAATTTTGATTAGTTTTTAATTAATAGTTTAAAAAGTATAAAAGTTACAAAGTTGAAAAATACAAAGCTCACATGTCCTAAGTAAGACCTACGTAACATAGTTTGAATGAAGTTTCTACGTTAAACGGTTGAAGCTGCATTAGCTGCGTTAGAAGAAGAATAATAATAATAACTAGAAAAGCATTTCCTGAAGGAAATACAGTGCATGAAAATGCAAAAATATGATGAGTTCATATGGTTAAATTATTTGCTTGGTAGATAAGGTTTAATATAGTTGGAATGACTGAACAGTTAAATAGGTTGATAATTGAAATGGTTAAATTATTTAGGCAGATAGTTGACGATAACTAACAGTTGGAATGGCTCCAATTTTTGCTAGCAGTTATGCTAACTATGTTAACAAAGATAATAATGTTAACCAAGTTACTATGCTTTACTAGCATGCTAACAATGTTAAAATGTTAACTATGCTAACCATATGACTTAGCTAACTTCGCTAATCATTTTTAGCAGTTATGCTAACATGCTAGCATGCTAACTATGCTAACTATGTGACTTTGCTAACTTAGCTAATCATTTTTAGCAGTTATGTTAAAAATGCTAACTAGCATGCTAACATGCTAGCATGCTAACTATGCTAACCATGTGACTTAGCTAACTTAGCTGATCATTTTTAAGCAGTTTTGTAAAAAATGCTAACTAGCATGCTAACATGCTAGCATGCTAACTATGCTAACCATGTGACTTAGCTAACTTAGCTAATCATTTTTAGCAGTTTTGCTAAAAATGCTAACTAGCATGCTAACATGCTAACTATGTTAACCATGCTAACTAGCTACAGTGGGTAGGAGTCATAGTTGATGACAAGTAACAGTTACAATGGCTGAACAGTTAAAAAGTTCAGTAGTTTAAAGGGTTAAATTGTTTAACAGTGAAATATTGTAGTGAGGACTTTTATTTTGAAACAGTTTTTGGCAGAGGAAGCAGTTGAACAGGATGTGTAGTCTTAACCCTTAAAGGTGTAGGTTTTTGAACATTCTAAGTTCCGCAACAATTGAAGGTTCTAAAATTCTATGTTGAATTCAATGAACCCAGATATTCTTTAGAACGTTCATTTCTCAACATTAACTCCTTTAAGGGTTAATAGGGCCAGTTTGTATGTTTTAAAGCCTGAGACTGGCAGTTGATGCAGGTGGCCCGAACACCTGCCATAGGATTCTAATTGCTTAACGGCTCTATTGTGATGTCATCAGCCCATGTTAAGTCTATGGGGAAATTTTGATTAGTTTTTAATTAATAGTTTAAAAAGTATAAAAGTTACAAAGATGAAAAATACATAGCACCCATGTCCTAAGTAAGACCTACGTAACATAGTTTGAATGAAGTTTCTACGTTAAACGGTTGAAGCTGCATTAAGTGCGTTAGAAGAAGAATAATAATAAAATGCCTTGGAATAACAGTACAGTGCATTTTCATGCACTGTAATAATAAAATGCCTTGGAATAACAGTACAGTGCATTTTCATGCACTGTAATAATAAAATGCCTTGGAATAACAGTACAGTGCATTTTCATGCACTGTAACTAGAAAAGCATTTCCTGAAGGAAATACAGTGCATGAAAATGCAAAAAATATGATGTAAAATATCATACAGAGTAAAAACAAACTATATTGGTTGCTAGGTAGATGAGGTTTAATATAGTTGGGGTGACTGAACAGTTAAATAGGTGGATAGTTTATATGGTTAAATGATTTGCTTGGAAGATAAGGTTTAATATAGTTGGAATGATTGAACGGTTAAATAGGTGGACAATACTTAACTTAGTTAACTTAGCTAATGCATTTTTAGTAGTTAGCAATGCTAACATGCTAACTATGTTAACCATGTGACTTAGCTAATCTAGCTAATCATTTTTAGCAGTTTTGCTAACTATGCTAATTAGCATGCTAACATGTTAGCATGCTAACTATGCTAACCATGTGACTTAGCTAACTTAGCTAATCATTTTTAGCAGTTTTGCTAAAAATGCTAACTAGCATGCTAACATGCTAGCATGCTAACTATGCTAACCATGTGACTTAGCTAACTTAGCTAATCGTTTTTAGCAGTTTTGCTAAAAATGCTAACTAGCATGGTAACATGCTAGCATGCTAACTATGCTAACCAAGTTACTTAGCTAACTTAGCTAACTAGCTACAGTGGGTAGGAGTCATAGTTGATGACAAGTAACAGTTACAATGGCTGAACAGTTAAAAAGTTCAGTAGTTTAAAGGGTTAAATTGTTTAACAGTGAAATATTGTAGTGAGGACTTTTATTTTGAAACAGTTTTTGGCAGAGGAAGCAGTTGAACAGGATGTGTAGTCTTAATAGGGCCAGTTTGTATGCTTAAAGCCTGAGAATGGCAGTTGGGCCAGCTGGCCTGAACACCTGCCATAAGATTCTAATTGCTGTGATGTCATAAAGGGCAATGTTAAGTCAATGGGAAAATTTTGATAGTTTTTAATTAATAGTTTAAAAAGTATAAAAGTTACAAAGTTGAAAAATACAAAGCCCACATGTCCTAATTAAGACCTACGCGTCAATGTTTGAATGAAGTTTCTACGTTAAACGGTTGAAGCTGCATTAACTGCGTTAGAAGAAGAGGAATAATAAGAACTAGAAAAGCATTTCCTGAAGGAAATACAGTGCATGAAAATGCAAAAAATATGATGTAAAATATCATACAGAGTAAAAACAAACTATATTGGTTGCTAGGTAGATGAGGTTTAATATAGTTGGAGTGACTGAACAGTTAAATATGTGGATAGTTTATATGGTTAAATGATTTGCTTGGTAGATAAGGTTTAATATAGTTGGAATGATTGAACGGTTAAATAGGTGGATAATACTTAACTTAGTTAACTTAGCTAATGTTTTCATTTTTAGTAGTTATGCTAACTAGCACTATGTTAACCATGTGACTTAGCTAACCTAGCTAATCATTTTTAGCAGTTTTGTTAACTATGCTAACTAGCATGCTAACATGCTAGCATGCTAACTGTGCTAACCATGTGACTTAGCTAACCTAGCTAATCATTTTTAACAGTTTTGCTAAAAATGCTAACTAGCATGCTAACATGCTAGCATGCTAACTATGTTAACCATGTGACTTAGCTAACTTAGCTAATCGTTTTTAGCAGTTTTGCAAAAAATGCTAACTAGCATGCTAACATGTTAGCATGCTAACTATGCTAACCATGTGACTTAGCTAACTTAGCTAATCATTTTTAGCAGTTTTGCAAAAAATGCTAACTAGCATGCTAACATGCTAGCATGCTAACATGCTAGCATGCTAACTATGTTAACCATGCTAACTAGCGACAGTGGGTAGGAGTCATAGTTGATGACAAGTAACAGTTACAATGGCTGAACAGTTAAAAAGTTCAGTAGTTTAAAGGGTTAAATTGTTTAACAGTGAAATATTGTAGTGAGGACTTTTATTTTGAAACAGTTTTTGGCAGAGGAAGCAGTTGAACAGGATGTGTAGTCTTAATAGGGCCAGTTTGTATGCTTAAAGCCTGAGACTGGCAGTTGATGCTGGTGGCCTGGCCACCTGGCCTAGGATTCTAATTGCTTAACGGCAGTCTTAATAGAGCCATATTTATTGTATGCTTAAAGCCTCAGACAGAGTATATAGTTTAAAAGTTAAATGTAGATAGTGTAATGGATGTTGATAGACAGAAAGTTGAATGGATGTTGATAGGCAGATTGTTTAATGGATGTTGATGGATAGTTTAATGGGTGGATGAGTGAATGGTTTGAAGAGGATGAATGGATAGAAAGTTGGATGAAATGTGTCTTATATCCTTGTAGAATGGAGAGACAAAGAGAGTTTGTCTAGTTCAGTAGAAAGCAGTTGATACAGGTGCAATCAGTTGAACTGATTCTTTGATGGGGCCTAGATGAGCAGCTGGAAGATGATACCAGGTGCAAATCAAGTTAATTAGTCCATTGTGATGTCATCAGCCCATGTTAAGTCTATGGGGAAATTTTGAGTAGTTTTTAATTAATAGTTTAAAAAGTATAAAAGTTACAAAGATGAAAAATACAAAGCCCACATGTCATAAGTAAGACCTACGCAACGCAGTTTGAATGAAGTTTCTACGTTAAACGGTTGAAGCTGCATTAACTGCGTTAGAAGAAGAAGAATAATAAGAAGAAGAAGAAGAAGCCTAGGAAGAACAGTAGAGTGCATTTTCATGCACTCTAACTAGAAAAGCATTTCCTGAAGGAAATACAGTGCATGAAAATGCAAAAATATGATGAGTTCATATGGTTAAATTATTTGCTTGGTAGATAAGGTTTAATATAGTTGGAATGATTGAACGGTTAAATAGGTGGATAATACTTAACTTAGTTAACCTAGCTAATGTTTTCATTTTTAGTAGTTATGCTAACTAGCGCTAACATGCTAACTATGTTAACCATGTTACTTAGCTAACTTAGCTAAACATTTTTAATAGTTTTGCTAAAAATGCTAACTAGCATGCTAACATGTTAGCATGCCAACTATGCTAACCATGTGACTTAGCTAACTTATCTAATCGTTTTTAACAGTTTTGCTAAAAATGCTAACTAGCATGCTAACATGTTAGCATGCTAACATGTTAGCATGCTAACTATGCTAACCATGTGACTTAGCTAACTTAGCTAATCGTTTTTAGCAGTTTTACTAAAAATGCTAACTAGCATGCTAACATGTTAGCATGCTTACTATGCTAACCATGTGACTTAGCTAACTTAGGTAATCATTTTTAGCAGTTTTGCAAAAAATGCTAACTAGCATGCTAACATGCTAGCATGCTAACTATGCTAACCATGTGACTTAGCTAATCATTTTTAGTAGTTTTGCTAAAAATGCTAACTAGCATGCTAACATGCTAACATGCTAACTATGTTAACCATGTGACTTAGCTAACTTAGCTAATCATTTTTAGCAGTTTTGCTAAAAATGCTAACTAGCATGCTAACATGCTAGCATGCTAACTATGCTAAGCAAGTTACTTAGCTAACTTAGCTAACTAGCTACAGTGGGTAGGAGTCATAGTTGATGACAAGTAACAGTTACAATGGCTGAACAGTTAAAAAGTTCAGTAGTTTAAAGGGTTAAATTGTTTAACAGTGAAATATTGTAGTGAGGACTTTTATTTTGAAACAGTTTTTGGCAGAGGAAGCAGTTGAACAGGATGTGTAGTCTTAACCCTTAAAGGTGTAGGTTTTTGAACATTCTAAGTTCCGCAACAATTGAAGGTTCTAAAATTCTATGTTGAATTCAATGAACCCAGATATTCTTTAGAACGTTCATTTCTCAACATTAACTCCTTTAAGGGTTAATAGGGCCAGTTTGTATGTTTTAAAGCCTGAGACTGGCAGTTGATGCAGGTGGCCCGAACACCTGCCATAGGATTCTAATTGCTTAACGGCTCTATTGTGATGTCATCAGCCCATGTTAAGTCTATGGGGAAATTTTGATTAGTTTTTAATTAATAGTTTAAAAAGTATAAAAGTTACAAAGATGAAAAATACATAGCACCCATGTCCTAAGTAAGACCTACGTAACATAGTTTGAATGAAGTTTCTACGTTAAACGGTTGAAGCTGCATTAAGTGCGTTAGAAGAAGAATAATAATAAAATGCCTTGGAATAACAGTACAGTGCATTTTCATGCACTGTAATAATAAAATGCCTTGGAATAACAGTACAGTGCATTTTCATGCACTGTAATAATAAAATGCCTTGGAATAACAGTACAGTGCATTTTCATGCACTGTAACTAGAAAAGCATTTCCTGAAGGAAATACAGTGCATGAAAATGCAAAAAATATGATGTAAAATATCATACAGAGTAAAAACAAACTATATTGGTTGCTAGGTAGATGAGGTTTAATATAGTTGGGGTGACTGAACAGTTAAATAGGTGGATAGTTTATATGGTTAAATGATTTGCTTGGAAGATAAGGTTTAATATAGTTGGAATGATTGAACGGTTAAATAGGTGGACAATACTTAACTTAGTTAACTTAGCTAATGCATTTTTAGTAGTTAGCAATGCTAACATGCTAACTATGTTAACCATGTGACTTAGCTAATCTAGCTAATCATTTTTAGCAGTTTTGCTAACTATGCTAATTAGCATGCTAACATGTTAGCATGCTAACTATGCTAACCATGTGACTTAGCTAACTTAGCTAATCATTTTTAGCAGTTTTGCTAAAAATGCTAACTAGCATGCTAACATGCTAGCATGCTAACTATGCTAACCATGTGACTTAGCTAACTTAGCTAATCGTTTTTAGCAGTTTTGCTAAAAATGCTAACTAGCATGGTAACATGCTAGCATGCTAACTATGCTAACCAAGTTACTTAGCTAACTTAGCTAACTAGCTACAGTGGGTAGGAGTCATAGTTGATGACAAGTAACAGTTACAATGGCTGAACAGTTAAAAAGTTCAGTAGTTTAAAGGGTTAAATTGTTTAACAGTGAAATATTGTAGTGAGGACTTTTATTTTGAAACAGTTTTTGGCAGAGGAAGCAGTTGAACAGGATGTGTAGTCTTAATAGGGCCAGTTTGTATGCTTAAAGCCTGAGAATGGCAGTTGGGCCAGCTGGCCTGAACACCTGCCATAAGATTCTAATTGCTGTGATGTCATAAAGGGCAATGTTAAGTCAATGGGAAAATTTTGATAGTTTTTAATTAATAGTTTAAAAAGTATAAAAGTTACAAAGTTGAAAAATACAAAGCCCACATGTCCTAATTAAGACCTACGCGTCAATGTTTGAATGAAGTTTCTACGTTAAACGGTTGAAGCTGCATTAACTGCGTTAGAAGAAGAGGAATAATAAGAACTAGAAAAGCATTTCCTGAAGGAAATACAGTGCATGAAAATGCAAAAAATATGATGTAAAATATCATACAGAGTAAAAACAAACTATATTGGTTGCTAGGTAGATGAGGTTTAATATAGTTGGAGTGACTGAACAGTTAAATATGTGGATAGTTTATATGGTTAAATGATTTGCTTGGTAGATAAGGTTTAATATAGTTGGAATGATTGAACGGTTAAATAGGTGGATAATACTTAACTTAGTTAACTTAGCTAATGTTTTCATTTTTAGTAGTTATGCTAACTAGCACTATGTTAACCATGTGACTTAGCTAACCTAGCTAATCATTTTTAGCAGTTTTGTTAACTATGCTAACTAGCATGCTAACATGCTAGCATGCTAACTGTGCTAACCATGTGACTTAGCTAACCTAGCTAATCATTTTTAACAGTTTTGCTAAAAATGCTAACTAGCATGCTAACATGCTAGCATGCTAACTATGTTAACCATGTGACTTAGCTAACTTAGCTAATCGTTTTTAGCAGTTTTGCAAAAAATGCTAACTAGCATGCTAACATGTTAGCATGCTAACTATGCTAACCATGTGACTTAGCTAACTTAGCTAATCATTTTTAGCAGTTTTGCAAAAAATGCTAACTAGCATGCTAACATGCTAGCATGCTAACATGCTAGCATGCTAACTATGTTAACCATGCTAACTAGCGACAGTGGGTAGGAGTCATAGTTGATGACAAGTAACAGTTACAATGGCTGAACAGTTAAAAAGTTCAGTAGTTTAAAGGGTTAAATTGTTTAACAGTGAAATATTGTAGTGAGGACTTTTATTTTGAAACAGTTTTTGGCAGAGGAAGCAGTTGAACAGGATGTGTAGTCTTAATAGGGCCAGTTTGTATGCTTAAAGCCTGAGACTGGCAGTTGATGCTGGTGGCCTGGCCACCTGGCCTAGGATTCTAATTGCTTAACGGCAGTCTTAATAGAGCCATATTTATTGTATGCTTAAAGCCTCAGACAGAGTATATAGTTTAAAAGTTAAATGTAGATAGTGTAATGGATGTTGATAGACAGAAAGTTGAATGGATGTTGATAGGCAGATTGTTTAATGGATGTTGATGGATAGTTTAATGGGTGGATGAGTGAATGGTTTGAAGAGGATGAATGGATAGAAAGTTGGATGAAATGTGTCTTATATCCTTGTAGAATGGAGAGACAAAGAGAGTTTGTCTAGTTCAGTAGAAAGCAGTTGATACAGGTGCAATCAGTTGAACTGATTCTTTGATGGGGCCTAGATGAGCAGCTGGAAGATGATACCAGGTGCAAATCAAGTTAATTAGTCCATTGTGATGTCATCAGCCCATGTTAAGTCTATGGGGAAATTTTGAGTAGTTTTTAATTAATAGTTTAAAAAGTATAAAAGTTACAAAGATGAAAAATACAAAGCCCACATGTCATAAGTAAGACCTACGCAACGCAGTTTGAATGAAGTTTCTACGTTAAACGGTTGAAGCTGCATTAACTGCGTTAGAAGAAGAAGAATAATAAGAAGAAGAAGAAGAAGCCTAGGAAGAACAGTAGAGTGCATTTTCATGCACTCTAACTAGAAAAGCATTTCCTGAAGGAAATACAGTGCATGAAAATGCAAAAATATGATGAGTTCATATGGTTAAATTATTTGCTTGGTAGATAAGGTTTAATATAGTTGGAATGATTGAACGGTTAAATAGGTGGATAATACTTAACTTAGTTAACCTAGCTAATGTTTTCATTTTTAGTAGTTATGCTAACTAGCGCTAACATGCTAACTATGTTAACCATGTTACTTAGCTAACTTAGCTAAACATTTTTAATAGTTTTGCTAAAAATGCTAACTAGCATGCTAACATGTTAGCATGCCAACTATGCTAACCATGTGACTTAGCTAACTTATCTAATCGTTTTTAACAGTTTTGCTAAAAATGCTAACTAGCATGCTAACATGTTAGCATGCTAACATGTTAGCATGCTAACTATGCTAACCATGTGACTTAGCTAACTTAGCTAATCGTTTTTAGCAGTTTTACTAAAAATGCTAACTAGCATGCTAACATGTTAGCATGCTTACTATGCTAACCATGTGACTTAGCTAACTTAGGTAATCATTTTTAGCAGTTTTGCAAAAAATGCTAACTAGCATGCTAACATGCTAGCATGCAAACTATGCTAACCATGTGACTTAGCTAATCATTTTTAGCAGTTTTGCTAAAAATGCTAACTAGCATGCTAACATGCTAACATGCTAACTATGTTAACCATGTGACTTAGCTAACTTAGCTAATCATTTTTAGCAGTTTTGCTAAAAATGCTAACTAGCATGCTAACATGCTAGCATGCTAACTATGCTAAGCAAGTTACTTAGCTAACTTAGCTAACTAGCTACAGTGGGTAGGAGTCATAGTTGATGACAAGTAACAGTTACAATGGCTGAACAGTTAAAAAGTTCAGTAGTTTAAAGGGTTAAATTGTTTAACAGTGAAATATTGTAGTGAGGACTTTTATTTTGAAACAGTTTTTGGCAGAGGAAGTAGTTGAACAGGATGTGTAGTCTTAATAGGGCCAGTTTGTATGCTTAAAGCTTGAGAATGGCAGTTGGGCCAGCTGGCCTGAACACCTGCCATAAGATTCTAATTGCTGTGATGTCATAAAGGGCAATGTTAAGTCAATGGGAAAATGTTGATAGTTTTTAATTAATAGTTTAAAAAGTATAAAAGTTACAAAGTTGAAAAATACAAAGCCCACATGTCCTAATTAAGACCTACGCGTCAATGTTTGAATGAAGTTTCTACGTTAAACGGTTGAAGCTGCATTAACCCTTAGAACCCGATTGACGCAAAGTGCGTCAAAAAACACACCCCTTCTTCTCTGTTACATTGCTCCGGAACGGTTCATCGCAGCGAGATGAAACCTTTATTGCACGACAGAGCAGAAGTGGGGCTTTCCAACGAGACTACACACTTGTCTGTACGATCAAGTATGAAAATTTAAAAAAATCATGAAATTAAATCAAATTGCATCATATTTACAGTCTATACTTCTCTGCGTTCACCTGCACACACATTACTCTAGTTTGAATTACTCGCGAACCCGTGATCGCATCGATATGGCAAGCATATCAGATGAAAGAGGAGGCACAGGGCTATCCATTGGTACCATGTTTATCGATCCTTCGGGCTTATAAAACCAGACGAAGTGACTGCAAAATAATAACGTCATGTACACAAACCAACGCTGCACACTCATTACTCTCGTTTGAATTACTCGCGGACCCGTGATCGCATAGATATGCCACGCATGTCAGATGAAAGAGGAGACTCAGATCTATCATTTGATACCAAGTACATCCTTCTGGGTTATAAAACAGACGAAGTGACAGCAAAATAATAACTTCATATAGCTGGACTTACCCCACGTTTTTGTCTGTTCTTGTGGCAAAGCATGTTTATAATCCAATGCTATCATGTGTTTCTCTATGGCAAAGCATGTTCATATTCCGGTTTTGAGATCCTAGCAAATTCCTGCATGGCATCCAATTCAAGGCTCACATTGCATCCCAATTTGTTCAACAAATAAACACCTTTTTTGCCTTTACTTTGTTCAAGGCAATGCAGTAAAAAGTTGAGAATTATTATGACAGCATACACACAGGCACGCAGGCTAACACATAACCTCGGGTCAAGTCAGGTCAGATCAGTTCGTGTCACAGATATGGAGCTCAGAAAGGTCACTATAAAAAATGGCATTTATTTCCGTAAAATCACACAGCAAATATTTCTGTAAATTGCTCAGCCCCAGAGTATCCCTCCAACATGGCAATTATATTGCCCGATTCAGGACAGTCTGCCCTACAACCACATGAAATGCATGTAGAGCTGTGAGCTTGCTGTGGTGAGATACATGTCAAAATATAAGAATTTTTATAATACACTTTTTATATTTTAATTCTTTAAAAATCTAAATAAAATCAATGCTAGTATTAATACATGAAATGATGGCAGATCTGAATAGCCTAGACTCTCCTGAAAAAAACAATATATAATATATGTGTGTGGCACTTACAATGACCAGAATAAATCCTTATGAATAAAGGTAGTGAAAATGCCCTAAAAACAGCTTAGGGTTCTAAGGGTTAACTGCGTTAGAAGAAGAGGAATAATAAGAACTAGAAAAGCATTTCCTGAAGGAAATACAGTGCATGAAAATGCAAAAAATATGATGTAAAATATCATACAGAGTAAAAACAAACTATATTGGTTGCTAGGTAGATGAGGTTTAATATAGTTGGAGTGACTGAACAGTTAAATAGGTGGATAGTTTATATGGTTAAATGATTTGCTTGGTACATAAGGTTTAATATAGTTGGAATGATAGAACGGTTAAATAGGTGGATAATACTTAACTTAGTTAACTTAGCTAATGTTTTCATTTTTAGTAGTTATGCTAACTAGCATGTTAGCAATGCTAACATGCTAACTATGTTAACCATGTTACTTAGCTAACTTAGCTAATAATTTTTAGTAGTTTTGCTAAAAATGCTAACTAGCATGCTAACATGTTAGCATGCTAACTATGCTAACCATGTGACTTAGCTAACTTAGCTAATCATTTTTAGTAGTTTTGCAAAAAATGCTAACTAGCATGCTAACTAGCATGCTAACATGCTAGCATGCTAACTATGCTAACCATGTGACTTAGCTAACTTAGCTAATCATTTTTAGTAGTTTTGCAAAAAATGCTAACTAGCATGTTAACATGCTAGCATGCTAACTATGCTAACCATGTGACTTAGCTAACTTAGCTAATCATTTTTAGCAGTTTTATAAAAAATGCTAACTAGCATGCTAACATGTTAGCATGCTAACTATGCTAACCATGTGACTTAGCTAACCTAGCTAATCATTTTTAGCAATTTTGCAAAAAATGCTAACTAGCATGCTAACATGCTAGCATGCTAACTATGCTAACCATGTGACTTAGCTAACTTAGCTAATCATTTTTAGCAGTTTTGAAAAAAATGCTAACTAGCATGCTAACATGCTAGCATGCTAACATGCTAACTATGCTAACCATGCTAACTAGCTACAGTGGGTAGGAGTCATAGTTGATGACAAGTAACAGTTACAATGGCTGAACAGTTAAAAAGTTCAGTAGTTTAAAGGGTTAAATTGTTTAACAGTGAAATATTGTAGTGAGGACTTTTATTTTGAAACAGTTTTTGGCAGAGGAAGCAGTTGAACAGGATGTGTAGTCTTAATAGGGCCAGTTTGTATGCTTAAAGCCTGAGAATGGCAGTTGAAACAGATGGCCGAACACCTGCCACAGGATTCTATTTGCTGTGATGTCATAAAGGGCAATGTTAAGTCAATGGGGAAATTTTGATAGTTTTTAATTAATAGTTTAAAAAGTATAAAAGTTACAAAGTTGAAAAATACAAAGCCCACATGTCCTAATTAAGACCTACGCGTCAATGTTTGAATGAAGTTTCTACGTTAAACGGTTGAAGCTGCATTAACTGCGTTAGAAGAAGAGGAATAATAAGAACTAGAAAAGCATTTCCTGAAGGAAATACAGTGCATGAAAATGCAAAAATATGATGAGTTCATATGGTTCAATTATTTGCTTGGTAGATAAGGTTTAATATAGTTGGAATGACTGAACAGTTAAATAGGTTGATAATTGAAATGGTTAAACTATTTAGGCAGATAGTTGACGATAACTAACAGTTGGAATGGCTCCAATTTTTGCTAGCAGTTATGCTAACTATGTTAACAAAGATAATAATGTTAACCAAGTTACTATGCTAACTAGCATGCTAACAATGTTAAAATGTTAACTATGCTAACCATATGACTTAGCTAACTTCACTAATCATTTTTAGCAGTTATGCTAACATGCCAGCATGCTAACTATGCTAACTATGTGACTTAGCTAACTTAGCTAATCATTTTTAGCAGTTATGTTAAAAATGCTAACTAGAATGCTAACATGCTAGCATGCTAACTATGCTAACCATGTGACTTAGCTAACTTAGCTAATCATTTTTAGCAGTTTTGTAAAAAATGCTAACTAGCATGCTAACATGCTAGCATGCTAACTATGCTAACCATGTGACTTAGCTAATCATTTTTAACAGTTTTGCTAAAAATGCTAACTAGCATGCTAACATGCTAGCATGCTAACTATGCTAACCATGTGACTTAGCTAATCATTTTTAACAGTTTTGCTAAAAATGCTAACTAGCATGTTAGCATGCTAACTATGCTAACCATGTGACTTAGCTAACTTAGCTAATCATTTTTAGCAGTTTTGTAAAAAATGCTAACTAGCATGCTAACATGCTAGCATGCTAACTATGCTAACCATGTGACTTAGCTAATCATTTTTAACAGTTTTGCTAAAAATGCTAACTAGCATGCTAACATGCTAGCATGCTAACTATGCTAACCATGTGACTTAGCTAACTTAGCTAATCATTTTTAGCAGTTTTGTAAAAAATGCTAACTAGCATGCTAACATGCTAGCATGCTAACTATGCTAACCATGTGACTTAGCTAACTTAGCTAATCATTTTTAGCAGTTTTGTAAAAAATGCTAACTAGCATGCTAACATGCTAGCATGCTAACTATGCTAACCATGTGACTTAGCTAACTTAGCTAATCATTTTTAGCAGTTTTGTAAAAAATGCTAACTAGCATGCTAACATGCTAGCATGCTAACTATGCTAACCATGTGACTTAGCTAACTTAGCTAATCATTTTTAGCAGTTTTGTAAAAAATGCTAACTAGCATGCTAACATGCTAGCATGCTAACTATGCTAACCATGCTAACTAGCTACAGTGGGTAGGAGTCATAGTTGATGACAAGTAACAGTTACAATGGCTGAACAGTTAAAAAGTTCAGTAGTTTAAAGGGTTAAATTGTTTAACAGTGAAATATTGTAGTGAGGACTTTTATTTTGAAACGGTTTTTGGCAGAGGAAGCAGTTGGACAGGATGTGTAGTCTTAATAGGGCCAGTTTGTATGCTTAAAGCCTGAGACTGGCAGTTGAAACAGGTGGCCCGAACACCTGCCGTAGGATTCTAATTGCTTAACGGCCGTATTGTGATGTCATAATCATAATGTTAAGTCAATGGGGAAATTTTGATTCGTTTTTAATTAATAGTTTAAAAAGTATAAAAGTTACAAAGTTGAAAAATACAAAGCTCACATGTCCTAAGTAAGACCTACGTAACATAGTTTGAATGAAGTTTCTACGTTAAACGGTTGAAGCTGCATTAAGTGCGTTAGAAGAAGAATAATAATAACTAGAAAAGCATTTCCTGAAGGAAATACAGTGCATGAAAATGCAAAAATATGATGAGTTCATATGGTTAAATTATTTGCTTGGTAGATAAGGTTTAATATAGTTGGAATGACTGAACAGTTAAATAGGTTAATAATTGAAATGGTTAAATTATTTAGGCAGATAGTTGACGATAACTAACAGTTAGAATGGCTCCAATGTTTGCTAGTAGTTATGCTAACTATGTTAATAAAGATAATGATGTTAACCAAGTTACTATGCTAACTAGCATGCTAACAATGTTAAAATGTTAACTATGCTAACCATATGACTTAGCTAACCTAGCTAATCATTTTTATTAGTTATGATAACTATGCTAATTAGCATGCTAACATGTTAATTATATTAACCATGTGACTTAGCTAACTCCGCTAATCATTTTTAGCAGTTTTAAAAAAAATGCTAACTAGCATGTTAGCATGCTAGCATGCTAACTATGCTAACCATGTGACTTAGCTAACTTAGCTAATCATTTTTAGCAGTTTTATAAAAAATGCTAACTAGCATGCTAACATGTTAGCATGCTAACTATGCTAACCATGTGACTTAGCTAACTTAGCTAATCATTTTTAGCAGTTTTGCTAAAAATGCTAACTAGCATGCTAACATGCTAGCATGCTAACTATGCTAACCATGTGACTTAGCTAACTTAGCTAATCATTTTTAGCAGTTTTATAAAAAATGCTAACTAGCATGCTAACATGTTAGCATGCTAACTATGCTAACCATGTGACTTAGCTAACTTAGCTAATCATTTTTAGCAGTTTTGCTAAAAATGCTAACTAGCATGCTAACATGCTAGCATGCTAACTATGCTAACCATGTGACTTAGCTAACTTAGCTAATCATTTTTAGCAGTTTTGCTAAAAATGCTAACTAGCATGCTAACATGCTAACATGCTAACCATGCTAACTAGCTACAGTGGGTAGGAGTCATAGTTGATGACAAGTAACAGTTACAATGGCTGAACAGTTAAAAAGTTCAGTAGTTTAAAGGGTTAAATTGTTTAACAGTGAAATATTGTAGTGAGGACTTTTATTTTGAAACGGTTTTTGGCAGAGGAAGCAGTTGGACAGGATGTGTAGTCTTAATAGGGCCAGTTTGTATGCTTAAAGCCTGAGACTGGCAGTTGAAACAGGTGGCCCGAACACCTGCCGTAGGATTCTAATTGCTTAACGGCCGTATTGTGATGTCATAATCATAATGTTAAGTCAATGGGGAAATTTTGATTCGTTTTTAATTAATAGTTTAAAAAGTATAAAAGTTACAAAGTTGAAAAATACAAAGCTCACATGTCCTAAGTAAGACCTACGTAACATAGTTTGAATGAAGTTTCTACGTTAAACGGTTGAAGCTGCATTAAGTGCGTTAGAAGAAGAATAATAATAACTAGAAAAGCATTTCCTGAAGGAAATACAGTGCATGAAAATGCAAAAATATGATGAGTTCATATGGTTAAATTATTTGCTTGGTAGATAAGGTTTAATATAGTTGGAATGACTGAACAGTTAAATAGGTTAATAATTGAAATGGTTAAATTATTTAGGCAGATAGTTGACGATAACTAACAGTTAGAATGGCTCCAATGTTTGCTAGTAGTTATGCTAACTATGTTAATAAAGATAATGATGTTAACCAAGTTACTATGCTAACTAGCATGCTAACAATGTTAAAATGTTAACTATGCTAACCATATGACTTAGCTAACCTAGCTAATCATTTTTATTAGTTATGATAACTATGCTAATTAGCATGCTAACATGTTAATTATATTAACCATGTGACTTAGCTAACTCCGCTAATCATTTTTAGCAGTTTTAAAAAAAATGCTAACTAGCATGTTAGCATGCTAGCATGCTAACTATGCTAACCATGTGACTTAGCTAACTTAGCTAATCATTTTTAGCAGTTTTATAAAAAATGCTAACTAGCATGCTAACATGTTAGCATGCTAACTATGCTAACCATGTGACTTAGCTAACTTAGCTAATCATTTTTAGCAGTTTTGCTAAAAATGCTAACTAGCATGCTAACATGCTAGCATGCTAACTATGCTAACCATGTGACTTAGCTAACTTAGCTAATCATTTTTAGCAGTTTTATAAAAAATGCTAACTAGCATGCTAACATGTTAGCATGCTAACTATGCTAACCATGTGACTTAGCTAACTTAGCTAATCATTTTTAGCAGTTTTGCTAAAAATGCTAACTAGCATGCTAACATGCTAGCATGCTAACTATGCTAACCATGTGACTTAGCTAACTTAGCTAATCATTTTTAGCAGTTTTGCTAAAAATGCTAACTAGCATGCTAACATGCTAACATGCTAACCATGCTAACTAGCTACAGTGGGTAGGAGTCATAGTTGATGACAAGTAACAGTTACAATGGCTGAACAGTTAAAAAGTTCAGTAGTTTAAAGGGTTAAATTGTTTAACAGTGAAATATTGTAGTGAGGACTTTTATTTTGAAACAGTTTTTGGCAGAGGAAGCAGTTGAACAGGATGTGTAGTCTTAATAGGGCCAGTTTGTATGCTTAAAGCCTGAAACTGGCAGTTGATCCAGGTGGCCCGAACACCTGCCATAGGATTCTAATTGCTTAACGGCTGTATTGTGATGTCATAATCATAATGTTAAGTCAATGGGGAAATTTTGATTAGTTTTTAATTAATAGTTTAAAAAGTATAAAAGTTACAAAGATGAAAAATACATAGCACCCATGTCATAAGTAAGACCTACGTAACATAGTTTGAATGAAGTTTCTACGTTAAACGGTTGAAGCTGTATTAAGCGCGTTAGAAGAAGAAGAAGAATAAGAATAAGAAGAAGCCTAGGAAGAACAGTACAGTGCATTTTCATGCACTGTAATAATAATAATAAAATGCCTTGGAATAACAGTACAGTGCATTTTCATGCACTGTAACTAGAGAATGTAATTCCAGGGAATTACGAGTGCATGAAAATTAAGCTAGGACAGATATAGCATAGCTTAATAAAAAGTTGATATTTTAGACGTAGACAGTTTAAAAGTTGAATGTTGATAGTTTAACAGTTGTTAATAGACAGATAGTTTAATAGACAGATAGTTTAATGAATGTTGAAAGTTTAAAAGTTATATGTAGATAGTTTAAAAGTTGTTGACAGACTGATAGTTTAATGCGTGTTGATAGACAAATAGTTTAAGGGCTCTATATAGGTAGATAGTTGACGATAACTGACAGTTGGAATGGCTCTAATGTTTGCTAGCAGTTATGCTAACAAAGCTAATTATTTTGACCAAGTTACTTAGTTAACTTAGCTCATGTTTTCTAGCAGTTTTGGAAAAAATGCTAACATGCTAACTATGCTAACCATGTGACTTAGCTAACTTAGCTAATCATTTGAGCAGTTATGAGGTAGATGAGGTTTTAAAAGGTTAAATTATTTGCTAGATAGATGAGGTTTAATATAGTTGGAATGACTGAACAGTTAAATAGGTGGATGGTTTAAAAGGTTAAATTATTTACTAGGTAGATGAGGTTTAATGTAGTTGGAATGACTGAACTAGGTAGATGAGGTTTAATATAGTTGGAATGACTGAAAAGTTAAATAGGGGGATAGTTTAAAAGGTTAAATTATTTGCTAGGTAGATGAGGTTTAATATAGTTGGAATGACTGAACAGTTAAATAGGTGGATAATACTTAACTTAGTTAACTTAGCTAATGTTTTCATTTATAGTAGTTATGCTAACTAGCATGTTAGCAATGCTAACATGCTAACTATGTTAACCATGTGACTTAGCTAACCTAGCTAATCATTTTTAGCAGTTTTGCTAAAAATGCTAACTAACATGTTAACATGTTAGCATGCTAACTATGCTAACCATGTGACTTAGCTAACTTAGCTAATCATTTTTAGCAGTTTTGCTAAAAATGCTAACTAGCATGATAACATGCTAACTATGTTAACCATGCTAACTAGCTACAGTGGGTAGGAGTCATAGTTGATGACAAGTAACAGTTACAATGGCTGAACGGTTAAAAAGTTCAGTAGTTTAAAGGGTTAAATTGTTTAACAGTGAAATATTGTAGTGAGGACTTTTATTTTGAAACAGTTTTTGGCAGAGGAAGCAGTTGGACAGGATGTGTAGTCTTAATAGGGCCAGTTTGTATGCTTAAAGCCTGAGACTGGCAGTTGATGCAGCTGGCCCGAACACCTGCCATAGGATTCTAATTGCTTAACGGCAGTCTTAATAGAGCCATATTGTATGCTTAAAGCCTGAGACAGAGTATATAGTTTAAAAGTTAAATGTAGATAGTGTAATGGATGTTGATAGACAGAAAGTTGAATGGATGTTGATAGGCAGATTGTTTAATGGATGTTGATGGATAGTTTAATGGGTGGATGAGTGAATGGTTTGAAGAGGATGAATGGATAGAAAGTTGGAGGAAATGTGTCTTATATCCTTGTAGAATGGAGAGACAGAGAGAGTTGGTCTAGTTCAGTAGAAAGCAGTTGATACAGGTGCAATCAGTTGAACTGATTCTTTGATGGGGCCTAGATGAGCAGCTGGAAGATGATACCAGGTGCAAATCAAGTTAATTAGTCCATTGTGATGTCATCAGCCCATGTTAAGTCTATGGGGAAATTTTGAGCAGTTTTTAATTAATAGTTTAAAAAGTATAAAAGTTACAAAGATGAAAAATACAAAGCCCACATGTCATAAGTAAGACCTACGCAACGCAGTTTGAATGAAGTTTCTACATTAAACGGTTGAAGCTGCATTAACTGCGTTAGAAGAAGAAGAATAATAAGAAGAAGAAGAAGAAGCCTAGGAAGAACAGTAGAGTGCATTTTCATGCACTCTAATAAGAAGAAGAAGAAGCCTAGGAAGAACAGTAGAGTGCATTTTCATGCACTCTAATTACATAGGACTAAAGATGATGTGATGGCCATAGTATTTAACAAACAAGTTAAACAAGTTAACTAATTAAATTAAACAATTTAATTAAACAAATTACTAAATCAGCACCAGTCAGAGGCTACTTGCACTTTTATGATGTCATCACATCACCAAAAGTAAACTATTGGTTTTACCAAAAATATTTGGCAGTATTTTTAAACTACAAAAATACACTATAAAGTATTTTGATACAAAATATGAAGCCATTTTCTTTAACAAAATAAAATACAGATGACAAAATACTATTGTATTTGAAATACTTATTTAAATACATGTAGGCCTATCAGAAATACTGCCCATCCCTGGCTGTTGCTGCAGCAACTTGAGCTAGGTAGTAGCCTACAGATTTTTTTGTGTGTTTGTGTTTTGTGTTTAATGTCATTTTGATCCAAATTGACTGTTTTGATAGCCTAGAAATCTAGACGCGCCCCTAGCGGCTGCCAGGGCTAGTCTAGCAACTCTCCGTTGGCTTGTGAGCTCCAGAAATCGAAACTTAATCAGGCCATTGAAATCGTGTATAGAGTCGTTTGGTGGCAGCCAGGGCTCGAATTACGTGGGAGCCAGAGGGAGCCGAGCTTCCATAGAGTGACGACTGGCTCCCATGAAAGCAACAAAGTCAAAAACCTGAGGGGGTCTCTCATATCTGAAGGTGTCTGGCAGCATTGTAATTTAATCTTAAACAACCGCTCATTATCCATCCCTGTGCGATCTCTTACTATTAAAGACGTTAAATTAAAATATAGGCTACTACGGGACGTAGACCTACACACTACGCTCTTGAACGCAGCATGACACTTCACCACCACACCACTAGACTATATGAGCAAACCGTATCGATTTGACAGCACTCGCAAATCTGAAGAAGTCACCCTGCTTTGATGTGAGTGTTTTGTCTATTTTCATAAGCGTTCATTGGGCTAGCCTACGTGGTTTGATACGTGCTGAAAAGTCCTGTTTGCTGTTGAACTTGCGCTTCACCTATTCTATGTTGATTGACAAAGCCATACATTATGGCCCATAATGCAGCCTACAATGATTGTGTTGTCTGATGATCTAGCTATCCTCTGTAGGGTTGCCACCTGTCCAGGATTTTCCTGATTGTCCAGGATTTTCATGGTCTGTCCAGGAAAATAAAAATAAAAATCCTGGACACTGAATGTCCCGGATTTTTGTACATGATGCGCAAAATGTGTATTTCAGTTTAATTGAAGCGTGCCTACGTCCATAAACGTATGCACAGCCTTATTGGCTCTACAAAAATTACGTAGCATGGGTGGTGGTGGTGGGGGCACGCACAGTGGAGGTTCATTAGAAATGGTAAGGTGGAGATGGAGAGTGTGTGGAACAAGGAGAGACAGAGAAAGGAAAGTTTATTCCACATAAGCAAAAAAGCAGAACCTAATTATGTATTCCCCCTTTTTTCTCAATACTGCCCCCAGGTGTCCACAACTAAAAACTGTTGAAAATATAACAAAATAATAAAGGTCTGCTATTAAATAAAGCAATTAACTAAACAAATAACTAGAAATTGTCATTCTTACTAATTTTAGCTATACAATTGTCACTTAGAATGACGGTTTTTATCTTGGGTTAGATGTGCGAAAGGCGCCGTTGCTTACAAACAAAAAGGTCGATTGGATGGTCAAAATGTCCAGGATTTTTGTCAGACACAGGTGGCAACCCTAATTCTCTGCCATTCAGAGGTCCGGAAAGTTCCCAGCTATTTTGAAACACCCAATCTCTGATGTCGGAATATTCAATGGCTACCCGACAATATCTCAGTGCAAACTCCAAAATTGTTTGTCTATTAATTTTCCACGGTTCAACACATTAGCCTACTAGAACATAGTTTGGCAGGCTTTATTCATTTCTGCCAGTTAGTGCTTTTTCCCCTGTGTATAAATTACACTACATGCATTATTGTGTTTGACACTGAGGATAGCCTATCTGAGACGGTGGTCTGGTTTAAATGAGTTACGTTGTGAAATTGAGAATGGCACAGACTAAATCGTTTAGTCTATTTCTTTGTATTGTGAAATTGAAATGAGATATGGACTATTATAATCAATAATATGTTGAAATTAATTAAAAGTAATCTATTTCTATGAAAAATCTATGTCTGTTGAATGCGTGTGTCAAGGTAAAGCCTAGGCCTACCGTGCGCATACTGTACTGCGCAAAAGCGCCACTTGCGCCTAGGCTATTTCATTGTATCGCCTTGTTAGGCTATGCGCGGGGTGTGTCAACTTTTTTTGAGATATAGAGAGACCCCCTTAAAGACAAAAAGATAATTCGAGCCCTGTTTGGTGGGCTTAACATAATGATTGATAGCAGAGTTGCAACGGTTTGGCTTGAATTCCCTGCTAGCCTACTTGAAAACAAATATCCTATTGCGTGCAGAGGGAATTTGAAAGACAACTGATTATCCCGCCCCTCGGACTGAGCACTGCGAACGGTGAGTGCCCAGACCCTACATTTTAATGTGGGTCTGGCTCGCCAGGCTACTGTTTTGATGTTGCCCACCCAAAATGTCTACCAGCCCACCCAAATGTAGAACCGGTGTTCCAGTTTAGATGGTGAGCAGTTTAACTGGTGATATTTGCATAAAATCAGTGAATATTCAACAAGACCCTGCCTACTTCTTAATCTGCTCTGCCTCCGATGCAGGTTTATCTTTGGCTACATTTTCACGAAGTGTTTTCAAGTGAGACAATATAACGGACATCGCTGAAAACATCACCAGTGTATGTCTAATACATGTCCGTTTAAGCATTATCCACAAATATGACACATACTGAATGAATGGAAAAAATTAAAACTAGCGATCTAGCTGGGATTCGAACCACGCATGGACAAGAAAGTTGATTGGATTAGCTTCTACATCATCTATACCACTACACTACGAGCCGCTAAAATTGATGCTAGATTTCTATGTATATATTGAACTGTTAGTCAAAGTTAACACAGGTTAACATAAGTGAGAAATATACGCCCATGTTAACTGGTGCCATCACAATTTAACATGGGCATATGCAAGCCTCAAAACAACAAAATAGGTTCATCTTTGCCTCACATACCAAAACCTAACTTATGTACAACAAACTGGCATGTCCCACTAACACTTTATTCTGTTTTGGGGGTTAATAATATGAAACACGTCAGTCATGTGCAAAAATTATCATAACTTAGTGTCATGTCTCGGTGAAGTTATGCAGTGAGCTGTCTAATGATTTGAAGTGAACACATGAAACTTATTTTCACCGAGTTAAATATTATTTAATTTGTTGGTCCTAATCTGACGACACAAAATGGTTATCATGGTAGCATATATTACAAAACTTTGATGTAGCTGGAGAGTTTGATGACAGATGTTGCTGTTTCAAATTCCCACGTAGCCTAAATTAGAAAATAGTTTAGCCTACTTACTGCTCGTTCAGCAGCCTGTTGCAAAACATTCACTTAGCCTAGATGTTTGCTATAATGAATATCTGGATCGATTGACAAATAAGCTGTCACAAGACAACATAGATCTACATTCATTTAATAGGAACACCGTGCTATTGCATAGATACAAAATAACCAGTGGTGCAATTGGTTAGCAGGGTGGACTATTACTGCTAGCTTGCTATTTTATTCAGCAGTTCGAGGCCCAAGTGATCTTCATAATTTTTGCGCATTATAATCACGATGTGTGTTTCTGCACAAAAAACGAGCAACGTCTGATGGGGTCATTTGTTACTGTTTGTGATGCAAAATTACTGAGGCAAAATGAATCTGCATTATTCAAGGCATGCATTCGCTGTGTTTGCTCATGTTATAGGCTATCACCAGTTAACCTGGACATCAGGATAGCTAGTAAGCTAGTAGGCTAGTCTAATATACTAATGACAAGTGTTGCTCTCTGTGGTGTAGTGGTGATAGTGCTTACTGCTTGGAACATTTTGCCTCAGTGAGACTCATGTTCGAAACCCAACAAAACCTTCGCTGATTTACTTTGACACATTTCCTGTTTGCACAACATTTTGTGTGGATGCTTAAAGGGGTGGTTCAGGATTTTGGACATAAGACCTCATTTCCAAGTAAGCAAGTGTGATATTTATCAGTGGAGACCGTTTTCAACACGTTTCATCCAGTCCTTCTAATTGCAGAGTTCGCAGGTGCTAGGCTAGCGCAAGTCAACGGTATGTGCTAGCCTGCCACTAAAAACAGTCTTACCCACTCCACAGTACACCCGAGGCAAATAAATTATAACGCCAGACTATCGATGTAAATGTCTGTATTGATACTGTTATTTCTAACGTTATTCTATCCTTGCATTTCAACGATCACATTACATTTTGAGGGACTAGTTTCTTACCACGACGGAATTATACTTGCTCCGGTTAGTAGTACTGCGCCGAAAAGTAAACAGTAAAGCCACTCCAATGGGGATACTTAGTAGTAGCCTTGGTAATATCAGTCCGCTGCTGAGATGCAAAATGACTACTACCAACTTCAGGGACCAAAGTATAACTATTGCAACGCAATGCGAGGGTAGTTGTATTTCTTACACTATTCTATCAACACAGACATTTACATCGATTGTCTGGAATTTGCCTCGGGTGTACTTTGGAGTGGGTAAGACTGTCTTTAGTGGCAGGCTAGCACATACCGTTGACTTGCGCTAGCCTAGCACCTGCGAACTCTGCAATTAGAAGGACTGGATGAAACGTGTTGAAAACGGTCTCCACTGATGAATATCACACTTGCTTACTTGGAAATGAGGTCTTATGTCCAAAATCCTGAACCACCCCTTTAAGCAGACATGCATTATACATAGCGATTCCCGCATGTTTTCGGCAAGATCTTGCTTCATATTTTGTCACGCACATAGGCTTGTGAAAAGTGAATCTCCAGCACTGGAAGGGCGGAGGCAGAGCAAAGCGTTGTTAACAAGTAGGCAGGGTCTTGTTGAATATTCTCGGATTTTATGCAAATATCACAAGTTAACCTGCTCACCATCTAAACTGGAACACCGGCCCTGAGTACTAAACTCCCTTCCTCACAAACACATTTGTCATTGCAGCAGATTTAGCTGTAATTACATCATATTTAATTAATTAGATATATTTCACATTTCAGCAATGAAAGACATAGGGCAGTAACGAGAGAGAGTTTACAGGACACAAGACGAGAGTTGACAGCCTACTGTATTCCTCAAAACACTCGAGTGGGGGCGAGTTGACGGTGAATCCAATTGGCTACATTCGAAAGGCGTTTCTTTGTATCCCTACAGACGATTGGCTATTGAAGACATTGGAGAACCAGGAAATTATATATTTTCTATCTCCAAGCAGTGTCGGGCAAGCAATAGTTGGTCACATCGTAATGGCGTGTTGCCGTAGTCTGAAGTTATTTCGTCCCGCTAAAATTGCCTTGGTAAGACCCAATTTCACTTTTAAGTAACAACTATATTCGAGGGATGCGTTTTGGTTGGGTGGGGGACGAATGACAACCTTCCAAAGCAGTGTGGAATCACATTGCCTTCTCAATGCTTAAGTTATTTGCTTGACGATGGTAGGCTAGATTTGGTCTGTAGCCTAACCTTTAAACGTTACTGAAAGGTTTTGACAGTTGTCCTACAAGTAGGCCTCGGGTAGGCCTTTGTAAGTGTTCCCCTCTTGTGGAATGATTAGATGGTAGCCTATATATAGGCTATAGCCTGTTCAGTCATCTGTAGGTCTACTTCACCATTGCACTGCATCGTTGGTGACTATAACTAGCTGAATTCGTTTTTTAGCACATAAACAATTGTGCTGGCATCAGACAGAACAGTACAGTTTCCTAATCTAGAGAATATCGCTCCACCACCGTTCAACTTTCCTCAATCCACTTGTGGATATGGCAGACTGCACCTACCAAATACATCGCTTTCATTTCTGTGGCAGGCAGTGGAATTGATCTCTCACGGACAGAGCTACCTTTGTTGAACTCACCTTGCTACTCTGTGTGTGTGTGTGTGTGTGTGTGTAGTCCACCATTCAACAGGTAGACAAAGTATATCAAAGGACACCAGGTATTCTCCTGAGGTACAGCAGCTCCTCCAGTAATAATAAAAATGTTAGTCGTTATCCGGTTCCATACAAGAAAAATCTGCCTTATGACATAGTGGAACTTATGGAGGAGGTGGAAACAAAGGTATATTGCTCCTTTCCTCTGTCTCATTTGGATATTTGTTGACCATTTATTATGTCATAAACTAACAAAGTCACACACACACATACACACACACACACACACACACATATATATATATATATATATATATATATATATATATATATATATTCTGTTTCATCAGGGTGGATTCCTTCCTAATGTGTTCAAGGCGCTGTCTCATAGACCGGATGAATTCCGAGCATTCTTTGCATATTACAATGTCCTGATGAACAAAGAAACAGGTGACATTTGACACTGTGATATTTGATAAAACAAAGTGAACATATCTGCACAGAGATAAGCAGGGCATAGGCCTATTCATTTGCAAGTCAATGCCAGCAGGACCTTTTTATTTAGGACCAATTTGAAACCATTGATTATAGCATATGCGTTTTTTTTGGCTGCAGGAAATTTGTCAAAGGCAGACCGCGAGCTGATTGTTGTCGCCACCAGTACCCAGAATCACTGCCTGTACTGCGTCATTTCCCATAGTGCACTGCATCGCATCTATTCCAAGAAACCTACTCTAGCAGATCAGGTTTGTATTTTCTCACACTTTTATACACACACACACACACACACACACACACACACTCTCTTTATCTGGCATATGTTTACCTGGCCTGCGTGCCCGTGCATTTTAAACAGAAGCATTCATTATACTAGCTCATCGCTCTAACAGTGGTGACACTTCACCTCCAGCACAAATCTGAGAGGAGCCCAGAGGAGCATAATTTAATTGGAAGAGGGCCTGTGTTAAATGATTTGCGGAGTTCTCAGTGCCCTCTGAAATTGCTCCAAAATGGCCAGTGGATTACTTTAGAATGTCACAAAAAAAAAGTAGCTGACGTAAATCCAACACTGAGATACATCACAGGCTCAATATCTGAAGCCTACTGGTGTCCACTGTGTATGAATATGATTTAGGGTCTCTTGTGACTGACTTGACGTGTGTGTGTGTGTGTGTGTGTGTGTTTTGTAACCTTTAAGGTTTTCTGCATGAGTACAGTATATTAAACAGTAACTTTGCTGTTTATGATTGCTGTGATCATGTAGTTACTCCTCCTATCCCCCAGGTGGCAGTGAACTATGGCACCGCCGAGTTGAGTCCTCGAGAACGCGCCATGCTGGACTTCGCTCTGACCGTGTGCCGCAGCGAAAACGTGACGGAGCAGCACTTCCGGGCGCTGGAGGAGCACGGTCTGGACCGCGAGGACGCCTGGGACATCGCCGCCATCGCCGCCTTCTTCGCCATGTCCAACCGGCTGGCCCACCTCACGGACATGCGCCCCAACGCCGAGTTCTACAACCTGGGCAGGCTGCCACGGGACAAGGGGGCCAAGGGGGAGAAGGCAAAGGATGGCAGTGCATGATGAGCAATTCCACCACTGATTCTCGTCCCCTGTTGTTTCCAGGGTGCTTGTCCAGCATGTGCCTTCTCCATCACCCCTTTCCCCATAATGCATTAATGTTAGTGCTCTAAGATTGGGAATACTTTTCTATTTTACCTCCTAGAGCCCTTTGCAGTGCTGTTCCTAATATACAGTAGAAATACTGGAAAATGAAGTCTGGTGTTCTTCCTGGGGACATCTGCAACAAGATTAAGCATCTGTAGAGTTGCAGGGGATCACCATTGCCCAAGCGTTAATGTGACCATTCTAAGGTGATTCTCTCTTTTGTCCTGAGTTTTGACCTAATAGCCAATAAAGCCCCCACACTAGTTCTGTCATTTACATATGGATGTACCTTCTGCAGTCTGTGCCAGCATGTGCCAATGAGCTTGCATAACACTGAATACCAAGTATTTTCCCAAAGTCACACTAAAGGTAAACTGTACATTATATCAATATCAATCTTGCTGATTAGCAATCTTGCAATCTTGCTGCACTCTGTTTGAACTTGCTTTGAGCTTCAAGTACAGAACTGGCAGATTGTGTTTGAGTTTTTTGGCAACACTTTACTTGGGTAGAGAGGCTCAACAGATCATCTGTTAAGATTCAAGTTGATTATGTAGAATTGTTGTTGAACAATTACTGAACATCACCGTAACCAAGTTGTGACTCACGCAAAATGTCTGTTTAGCAACAGCAAAGTGATATAATGCTGTGTTTTGTGTATAGTAAAATATGCTTGATGCTAACGTGTGCTGAGCTACTGCTCAACATCTCAAGGCTGTTGGCCCTACATGATATTTGCTGTAAGATTTGAGTTTCTATGCAAGTAGAACTACTTCCCTATCAACACCTATGATGCCATAAGCAGCTGTTTCTTTTCTAAACGGTACCACAGCAGTAGTTCACATGCAAGTGGACAAGTGGCCAGAGCTTTGATTGATAGTGTACAGATGTCCATGTAGGTAATAACGGTTACAGACACCAGCACTATTGAGCAACACAGTGGAGAATAGATATTGTGAGGTGGCCGGCCAAAATAAACAAGACTGTGATACAGAATCTTTGCTTTATACCAAAGATCCTAGAGCGGAGCAAGATAGATCAGCGCTCTAGAATCTTTGCTTTATACTATGTTGCTGCACACATGTATGCATTGTCTAGTAGGTGTCTGTGTAATTGTATGGAGCTACAAAGCCATACTGATTTGATTATTCACAGCAATATACACCCTAGCATTGAGCTCTTTTTCCTGCATTTTACCATAGAGATCCATTATGACTTTTCCATCCGTGACCCAGCCAAAGGTCAGTCTGAGGTGAAGTAATACAGTATACTGCCAGAGAATGCCTTATTTATATCGGATGGATTTAAAAGTTCATATTTATGAGGTATATTATGCACAAAGGCAGCCAGTGAATTAGCAAAGACATCTCAAGGCAAACCCAAGAGAATTCTGGATGTTTCTATGTATGACATGACATGGCTAATGGTAATGTGCTGTTAGACCACCAGGGGGAGATAGAGCTTAACACTTGTAACTGTTTCTTCTTTGAAGTCGGTACTGATCTGAATGTTGTGTAAAAACCCTTATTGATATTTCTGTGGTGCTTGTGTAAATAATATATATAGATTTGAACAAATCTGAGTTAAATAAAACTATGTGGTTTCAAATGCTTTTCTAATGTATCTGCTTGAGTGTTTGCAGTGCTGTTCCTTAGTTGGTATAGAATCCAACAGCTGGAATAGAACATGAGGTCTAGTATTCTTCCTGGGGACGTCTGCAACATGCCATTCAAGATTAAGCATTGCAGGGGATCACCTTTGTCCGTGTGTTAATGTGACCACTCTAAGGTGATTCTCGCTCTTGTCCTGAGTTTTGACCTAATAGCCATGAAAGCCCCCGCACTAGTTCTGTCATTTACATATGGATGTACCTTCTGCAGTCTGTGCCAGCATGTGCCAATGAGCTCGTACATTATATCCACATGGGCAATCTTACTGCACTTTTTTGAACTTGCTTTGAGCTTCAAGCACAGAGCTGGCAGAATGTCAGTGTTGGAGTTTTTTGGTAACTCTTTACTTGGATGGTCCCAGCCAAATCCAGTATGTAAAATTGTGGTCAAACAATTACTGAATCAACTCACCGTAACCAAATCCAACCTCTAACCTTAACCTCATAAATTGTGGTTAACAGAGTGTCATCAGATAGTTTGTAGCCTAGATAATCTGAGTCATATACACTTCATGTAACATAAAATAAAAAGCCATATACTCTTCATGTAACATACAAAATAAAGTGGAAAAAATAAAAGAAATGGACAATAGACCTCTGAAGTTCGCCTACAAAAAAGCTGCCATCTATGAGATCCGGTTTCATGTGATTTTTCCTATGGGAAAATAACATGGGGGTTTTGAACCTGTCAAACTCTCGCAGGGACGAAGACGTCTGAAATGCAGACGAAATGTAGCTTTGGTTATTTTTTTGTTGGCGAACTTCAGAGGTCTATACAAATAAATACTCCTTAGTATTCACGTGACAAAATAGCCCAGGTCACTGTACAGGTCCACTTGCTAATGTGT